>NW_012136747.1:531283-579932 GCF_000956105.1 Propithecus coquereli | reverse complement strand
GAATACCCGGCTTTGTTTCGTAAGTGGCCCTGTGCTAGGGCCTGCACTAGGACGCACAGAGCACCGGGGTCCACGCCACAGCTTCGAGAGGGGTCCACACACACCTGCTGAAACGGCCTTGCTTCTGCAAAACCATGGAGATGATCAGACGCACCTCTTCTTTCCTCCGTCTCTGCCACCATCACCTCTCCTCTGCATGGTCACAGTCACCTATCCCCTGCTGGAGTTCCCAGCTTCCCCTCATCTCACTTCAGTCTATTCTGGAGCAATCCTCTCAAAATGCAAGTCAGACCATTGCTGCTCTCAAGCCCCTTATGCAGAGTAAAGGCCCAGGTCCTCCCAGCCTGCACTCTGTCCACCTCCCACCAAGCTGCCTTGTCCCTAGACCCCACTCCTGCCGCCACAGCCCTCCCTGCACTGAGCTGCAGCCACAACGGTCCTCTGCTCTTCCTGACACTGCTTGCTTGCTCCCTTCCTGGAATGGTCCCCTTCCCGCCCTGCAGGCTGTGAGGTCCCCCAATCCGGTAAGGTCCCCTCTGACCCTTGCCCCAGCCCTGCCAGAGCCTCCCTGCTTTATTGTTCTCTTCCAAGTACTCATTGCCTTCTAAGAGCTACATCATTTACTCAATTGTTTTGGTTTTCATCCATCTGCCCTGCTAGAATGTAAATCCCAGGAGGGTAGGGACTTTTGTCGGTTTTGTTCACTGCCATAGCCCCTGCATCCAGCATCCAACACACGGCAGTTACTCCATAAAAACTTGCTGGACAAATTCAGGATAAGAAAAGATGAATTGAAGAGTCTGAGTAATTCTGATTGATGTAGACCAAAGATCCACAGATAGAAAATAACTGGAGCATTTACGTGAAGATGTGCTTTTATAAATACTACTGCACACATTAAACTAGACCACAAATGGGGTTAGCAACCATGGTGTGGGCCACATGGCTCGACCCCTGGCTATCTACCACCAGCCTCTCGGGAGGCCCTCCTGCCGCCTGACGACCCGGCTGGGGCCTACAGGCTCCTGGGTCCTCCCTGCTGTCAGCCTTGTCTCGGCTCGGGCTGTTCCTATGTGTACAGTCAGTCCCCTGGAAGAAAGGACGGGGTCTCCTGCTTCTCTCTAGCCCTCAAGCCACCCCCCACAAGCTATGGCTGCTCAGGGAGTAAGGCCTGCGTTAATACACTGACTTGCACCCTTAGCCAAGCAGGAAGACTTTTTTAAAAGCTCAACTATCTGGCACAACCTATTTTGTTTCCAATGATTTCATCTGGAAAAGTGAACATTCCTCAAAGGAAGAGATAGAGATCAGCAAATACAGTGACTTATATCTCTCTGGAACATCATGTAGTGCGTTTAATTCAACGATGGAAAATAGCTTGCACACTGCAAGATTCTGCGTTTTAAAGGCTGTCCCTCAACGGGAAGCACGCAGAGGCCTGCAGCGCGGCAGACCGAACCCCTGGAAGCACCCACAGGTCGGGGCAGCGTGGGCCGGACACGCTCACAGGTGCTTCCAGAGATAAAGAAATAGCTGGCATCCCAGGCAGACAGACCTTGTGGTTGCTGTGGAAACCATCACCTAAAAACGTAAGTTGGCTAACAGATTTCAAGCCACCTTGTGGCACAGAACTATCCGCTGCAAACTGAAGAAAAGGTGGTGAGAGGAAGGGGAATTCTAAGAACTGCACGAAGACACAGAACAATTTCACTGAAAGTAAACATGGCTCACACTCTCCAATATCATTAAGAAAAAAGAAAATGAGTGGGGGAAATACATCTTACTGTGTTTCAGTCAACAAGGCAGAGCAGCCCTCTTCTTCCCACAAAACAAGAAAATCATCTTGGAGCCAGGCACTATGACGCATGCCTGTAGTCCCAGCTACTTGGGAGGCTGAGGCAGGAGGATCGCTTGAGCCCAGGAGTTCGAGGCCAGCCTGGGCAACATAGCGAGCCTTGTCTCTCAACAACAACGACAAAAAATTCTTGGAGAAGGTTAAGGAAAAGCAAATTTTTCTAAACAGACTAACCGAGTGAGGCTCTTCCACACTATCAAAGCTGGTTAGGCACGTCAGCAGTTCCAAAGCTCCCGATTCCCGTTCAGGAGTCGCACCACGCACCTCCAGCACTACTCTGTCAACCCCCCCATACTGCTAAGCCCAGAACACTTTTAAATCCAAATGTCTATTCTTTGGCTAGCATGCAGCTGTCAAGGCCACTGAGGCTCCTCATGGCCGGCTCTGTCCCACCAGCCTCCGCTCTTGTCACTTTCTTCTCCCATCCACCTGTGGGCTGACTTCACTGTCCTCACAGCCAGTAAGCCACCCTGTGGTCTCCTTTCCTCACCTGCATAAGAAGCATCTCTCCCTGTCGTCTAGGTATTTTCGATGGCTGTAAAACGTCACGTTGTGGTCCCATACCCCACTGTGCCAGGCCCTCACGGCCAGATGCTGGGGATTTCAGGTCATCCCCCAGGAGAGCCAGGCTGGGGAAATCATGGCATGGCAGCTTCCCTCTGTCCCCTGCTTCCCCAGGGCTCTCTGGCTGGTGCGCTCCAAAGAGAGCTGGCAAACCTCTTGATACAGTTTAAAGATTTCAATCAGACGCCCTCAACCTACATTTCAGGGGGGGAATACAAACCCATAAGAAAGGATAGGTACACACCCTAAGAGACGTAGGAGGAAAATGACCCATACACACAGCTTGGCAAAAAAATGTTACTGCCTTTGGGAGTCCTTAAAGTATTCACTGTCTGCTTCACACGATGAATCTGAGAATATTTTAGGCAGTGAAAGATCATTTGAAATATTACAAATTAGAAATGGACAGAAAAGGGAAAAGAAAAGAAGGAGTTCACATGAAAACAAGACTCCAGCTGCTGAGGCAGGCGAGCCTCACCATAGCTTCTCATTTCACACTTGCGAAGTGCAGAAATCAGGTTGGTTTTGTTTTGTTTCTAAGAACTCCAAGTAAACAAATATCATCTGTAAAATTTAAAACAGGAAACTCCTTTTAAATATAAGTTGTCAGAGTGTTTCACCTATGGACGTCCTGGTAGACCAATGCCCTTTAAACTCAGTGGGATGGTGTTAAGTCTGAACACAATGAAGTACACCCATGGGGCAAGGTTGGTGGCAGAGGCCCCTGTGCTTAATCAGTCTGGTGAAGGGAATCACTGGGTATACCCTGCCTAGAATGCCAATTTTTAAAGAAAAATACACAGACATACATATATCCCCCCAAAAAACAAGCAGGTAAAACCAATAAAGCTACACTGAACACAATTTACTATGTGGTGATTCAGAAGTCATTTCTTGCTCTTACAAAGGGCTCTCAGGGCCAAAATTTAGAAGCCCCATCCCAAATTTGCCATTAAACTACAGGGACTTAGGCAAGTCCCTTATCTTTTCAGCACCCCACTACTTTCATTTGAAGAGAAGGGGGATGAACAAACTCTAAGATTTCTCTGAGTTTAAAATGTTTTGAAAGAGCCTTCAACTACCAGCAAGAGATTATAAGAAAACATGTGTGGGTTAAAGCCAAGTAATTACCAGAGTGCTTATGTGCAGTGACCTTCACGGCTGCAGAGTGCCTCCCTACTTCATCAGACCTGGGCCTTACAACCGCCCTGTGTGGGCACTCTCACCAGGACCCCAACGTCCAAGCTTGAGCTCATCCTCGGGGCCCTTACTCTGAATCGAGCCACAGTCAACATAAAATCCGTGCTTCCCAAGCACGTCCACATTATAGAAATTACTTGTAATGTTGGTAACACGAGGTCTCAGCCATGCTACCAGTCCTGTGCATACAAAGTCTAAAGTGTAAAGGGAAAGTTGATAGCAATTAATGTGTGCATCTTTCAAAACCAGTAACAACCAAATCACCGCCTCCTATATTGTGACAGGTGCCCTGAGCCCAGGTCTTCTCACTGAAGAGTCCTTGTCAGTGGCTTCTGGCAGTCAAGCACAGTGACAATACCAGGGCTCAGCGGGCTGGAAGTATTTAGTGGGAGCAACATGCCTGCAAAGGGCTAACTCCCGCCTCCAAAGTATGGGCAGAAGAAAGAGTATCTCCGAACCCCAAATGACCCCGCTTGGTTTTCAAGGTTAGTTTGTCCACCTTTTAGAATGGATGTCATACTGTCCACACAGTGGGGGACATCTTGCCAATCATGTGAGGTCCTCTCTAGAATGATGACCTACTTCGGCTCAGACGATAAAGAAAAACACCAAGTGCCCGGGCCTGGTGGCCTACTCTCGCCACCCCAGTGCTCTGAGCAGACCCCTGCTCTTTCAGGTCTTCGTACCCCTCTTCACATTGTTCATTCTCTCCGGAAGCGTCTTCCAGATGACAAGATACAAATTCTTCTTCAAGGTCAAGGTCAGATGCCACCTCCTTCACAGTCTTCCTTTATGCCCAGTCAAAATTCAGCTCTGCTGCCTGGCCTACCCCCAGCACCATGTTCCCGTCTTACAAGACTCATTCCATTCAACTGCACATGGAGACCAGTTATCCACACAGCTGTCTGCCCTGTGAGAATAAACGATCCTTGAGGGCAGGAATCACATGGAGTTTATTTTTATAACCCAATTCTAGCACAAAGTAAGCCGTGTTGAATATGAATGCCATGCTTTCCCATCTTGAACCAGGAGATGGGCCCGGATTGGAGCCATGCATGACAGGAGACAAAGGAAGTCTGGGTCTCTGACACTGTGGTATGCCCACCAGCCTTGGCATGCCACCTCCAGGCTTTGGGGGTGAGAGAAATAAACTTCTCTCTTTAAAACACTGTTATTTTGAGGTTCTCTGTGACTTGTAGCCAAACCTAGTCCTAACGGACACACCTTCCTGGTCCCCATGTGCACTGCCCCAGTTCCATGGCCAGAACACACAGCTGCACTGGGCCTCCCACAGGGCACGCTGAGCACCTCTGCCTCAGCGCCCTGTCCCCTCTGGACCCTCATGTCCTCGTGTCTCACACAGAGCCCAGCACAAGTGAGACACCCACTCAATCCTGACCTGAGAAGTAACGGATGCCCACGTTCACATCACACTAAATGAGGCAGAGTGTTATTGAATAAATGAATTTTGAAAGTGATAGTCTGTCTTACTTTTAAATTAACTGAGATGTTTCTAAAGTACATTTGGAAGTATGAAAGTAGCTTACTTTTGAAAGAAGAAAAAGCACGCGATAAAAAACAAAAACAGGGCCGGGCGTGGTGGCTCATGCCTGTAATCCTAGCTCTCTGGGAGGCCGAGGCGGGTGGATTGTTTGAGCTCAGGAGTTTGAGACCAGCCTTGAGCCCAGGAGTTTGAGGTTGCTGTGAGCTAGGCTGACGCCATGGCACTCACTCTAGCCTGGGCAAAAGAGTGAGACTCTGTCTCAAAAAAAAAACAAAAAAAAACAAAAACAAAAACACCTCCATGGTTTTGGTTATCCAATCTCTTAATCTGGTTTGGGTCAATGGGAAAATTTAAGAATTAACAAAGTGAAAGCTTCTGACAGTTCAAATTCAAAAACAAATTTATCTCTGAAGTAATTATATTTCATTTCTTGATGATATTCCTAATCTTAGAGATAGATGTTAGATTAGCTTGAAGATTTTAATTGAGCTAATATTCAAGTTCCTGGTATATTATATTTTTTGTAAGTTAAATGTATTTATATGTGCTTCCTTGATTAAAAGAATGAAAATATTAAGTACATGAAATTAATAATTTTAGGAAGATTTTAATTGAGCTAATATTCAAGTTCCTGGTATATTATATTTTTTATAAGTTAAATGTATTTATATGTGCTTCCTTGATTAAAAGAATGAAAATATTAAGTACATGAAATTAATAATTTTAGAAACATCCTCACTGAAGTTGCAGCAGATGCAGTAAAGATCTAAAAGATCACATGAACTAATATAATAATTTACTGGACAAAAACATCAACTCTGACAGGGAACGGATTGGCAGAAGGGACAAGCTAAGTAGGACAAAATAAGGAAACCTGTCAAACCCGGACAGCTGGGAGAAAAGGCCAGCAAAAAAAGCGTCAAAAGCTGACCACAGTTCCAAGTGGTCCTGCTCCGACGGCCTCACGAGAGCCATCGCCCTCCACAGTCAGGAGCCCTCAGTCGTGCATCCGTGAGGGTGGGACCCTTCCCAGACAGCCGCATGCAGCCCACAACTACCTTCCGGTCCTTCCCTCATCCAACATTTACTAAGTACTGACTGCCTGCCAAACACCATGCTAACAGGAGTAGGGATTCAAAAAGGTCCTCAGAGTTGTGTGGGACGCAGCTCCTGTCCTCACCAGATGCTAGAAAGAACATGATGGACAGTATTTATGGAACATGTCCTAGCAGCCAGGTATCACGCATCCTCGGAACTTCCCTGTGAGACAGCTGCTATTATCATCCCCATTTTACAGATAAAGAAATGGAGGCATAAGGTGTTTAAGTAACTTGCCCAAGATCACACAGCTAGTAGATGGTAGAGCCGGTATTCAAACCCAGGCCTGGTGCTCTAGAACCTCCTCAAGTCACCAGGCTGTGCTGCCAGCTAGTGAGACACAGGCAGTGAAAGACGCCAAGGCCAGGCAAAGGTGACTCTGACGAACAAAAGGCTGGGTGCTAATGGAGGCAGCATGCCAGCCAGGCCTCCAACAAAGTAGAATGTTGACAGGCATTCATTCATTCATTCATTCGCTCACTCACTCGGCGTTCACTGAGCACCTGCAGGTGTGTTTTCTGGACTTCTGCCTGCTC
This sequence comes from Propithecus coquereli, assembly GCF_000956105.1. Classification (NCBI taxonomy): domain Eukaryota; kingdom Metazoa; phylum Chordata; class Mammalia; order Primates; family Indriidae; genus Propithecus; species Propithecus coquereli. Next base: position 573,175 of record NW_012136747.1, on the reverse strand, counting down.
AAGCAGCTCAGCGTGGTGAGGATGACAGACACACAATCCACGCCTGCCTTGTTCATAGGACAAGCATACATGAGGCAATGGCATGTCAGAGAACAAATGAACAACGAATGAACCCTAGCCCTGCTGCAAACTAGGTGGATAACCTAGGGCAAGTTACTTAACCTCTCTGAGCCTCAGTTTCCTCACCTAGAAAACAGAACTAATACTGCCTATCGCCCCTTGGGATTACTGGGAGGATGCAAGTAGCTGCTCTCCACCCAGGGAGCTGAGGAGGTGGCTTCCCAGCCAGTACAAGTGACACCACATTGAACCCTGAGGAGTTGATGGGAATCAGGTAGGGTTGGAGGGGTGAGGGTGGGGGTGTCCCAGACAGAAGAAATCTTAAATGAAGGTGGGGGGATGAAGAGGTGGGGGCAGAAAGTCACTGTCAATGTGACCACCCAGGATTCAGAGGGCTTGACTGCATGGCTGGTGCCTACCCTGAAACAGGAACAGTGAGGAAGAAGGAGGAACTGTACATTTCTACACAAAAATCCCCATGTGGTTTAAACTTAGCGATTTTCTCATGATTTGTAATCTTCCAGCTGCTGGCTAGGCTAAGAACTATTTTACACACTATTAATAGGTACATTTTTTAAATTAACAGGGCCATGCAGAGATGATGTTATCATCGTTAACAACCAGGGTATATTCACTTACACAATACCTCTCTTCCAAAAGAGCCCAGAAAACTTCACAGGATCCTCAACCATAAGGCATGCAGGTGGTGGTAATAACCCTAAATCTCAAAGCTAAAATAAAAACAAAAGTTTAATGTTTCCAAGGAACCTCAATGTTAGTCAGAAAATCCACCCTCACTTCCCATTTCTAGTCTCCTCAGGGCAATCTTTGTAAATACTCAAATCACATCATTTCCTTTCTCCAAATCCATCACCTGACGTTAAACATCATGTGTTTACAAAGGTTTCTCCCCGTGCTGCAAGTCCCATAGTGACCTGGTCCCTGCCTGCCTTCCATGCTCCCTCACCTGCTGGCACTGCTCTGTTCCAGCACAGGAATCTTCCTGCTGCTTCTCAACACACTAAGCCCATCCCTGCCTCAGAGCCTTTGCACATGCTGTTCCTGCTGCCTGGAATGCTCTTCCCTGAGATAAGAGCAGCTCCCTCACACCATTTGGGCCATTCCTCAGAGAGTCTAGCCCCACTTCCCACCACCACCAACTCTAGCCTGCTACTTTCTATGCTAATTCTTTTCATTATTTCTTCAAAGCATACATCGCTGCCTGAATTTTTACCTGTGCAGTCTGCTTTCCCCTCTAGAAGGTAAATTCCACAAGAGTATCTTGCATATAACAATAGGCCCTCACTAACTTTTGTTGAAATTGACAGACACATGCTGGGATCTGTACAAGTGAAATGGTGGCAAAAAAGAGTAAAGCGTTGACTTTATGAAAGGATATCAAGTAAGATCTTTACACTAACGTACAACTGTTATCAGTTTCATTCATGAAGGCCATATACTGACATTTTTTGAATTACAGGGGAAAGAAAAAAAAAAGACTAGTTACTCAGATTATTAACCACAAATATTTCTTGAGCTAAGAGCAAAACTTAATTTTTTTGGTGATTCTTAAAAAGCCAAATCTATACAAAAAAGAAAAAGGCAAAAAGGCAATTCTTCAATAATGGTCAGCTTACACGTCCACCAAGTCAGAAGAACTTCCCACCTGGAGCCTCCTGGGCAGCCCCCAGAGCACCCCAGAATCACATGCCACTAGAAGTCCACACTTTATTTTGCTTTTGTTCTTCAAAAAAGGGTCCTCTCTGAATCAGAGGAACCAACTGTGTTAGGAGACAAAAGGTCCAGTCAGTTACACTGCACTTTAAATTCTGAAGTATCAGCAAGTGCTCTATCTTGGGTCAGTATTTGTATTTATAGCAGATTAGAAAACATCTGGCAAAGATAAGTTCCCTGTAAGCAGCCCCAAGCACGTGCTCAGAACCTAGTCTGATGCTGCCTTTACTTATCTGAGGAAAACCGAGTTATCCCTGAAACGTGGAGGTCAAAGACTTTAAGAGACTGGAAACAAACTATTTCTATGATTTCATATACCTCTGGGCCTTTCTTTAAATCTTGATGGATACTTTAAGAAATACACATTTCTTGCTCTTTCCCATCTTGCAAGATGGCGGGCGAAAAAGCTAAGAAGCTGGATACTAAAGAGAAGAAACCTGAAGCCAAGAAGGCTGATGCTGCCTCTTCCCCTCAAGCGGCCTGAGGTGATCTGTGAAAATGGTTCGCTATTCACTTGACCCAGAAAACCCCACAAAATCATGCAAGTCAAGAGGTTCAAATCTTCGTGTTCACTTCAAGAACACTTGTGAAACTGCCTGGGCCATCAAGGGTATGCATATACGAAAAGTCACCAAGTATCTGAAAGATGTCACTTTAAAGAAACAGTGTGTACCATTCCGACGTTACAATGGTGGAGTTGGTAGGTGTGCCCAGGCCAAACAGTGGGGCTGGACACAGGGTCGGTGGCCCAAAAAGAGTGCTGAATTTTTGCTGCACATGATTAAAAATGCAGAGAGTAATGCTGAACTTAAGGGTCTGGATGTAGATTCTCTGGTCATTGAGCAAATCCAGGTGAACAAAGCACCCAAGATGCGTCGCCGAACTTACAGAGCTCATGGTCGGATTAATCCATACATGAGCTCCCCCTGCCACATCGAGATGATCCTCACTGAAAAGGAACAAACTGTTCCAAAACCAGAAGAGGAGGTTGCACAGAAAAAAAAGATATCCCAGAAGAAACAAAAACTTATGGCACAGGAATAGATGCAACATAAAATAAATGCAAATAACAGTAAAAAAAAAAAAAAAAGGCTGATGCCAGTGGCAAAGGGAAAAAGGGTAACCTCAAGGCTAAAAAGTTCCGGAAGGGGCAGCCCCACTGCAGCCAAAATCCTGTTCTCATCAGAGGGGTCGGCAGACATTCCCAATCTGCTATGTGTTCTAGAAAGGCCATGTACAAGAGGAAATACTCAGTGGCTAAATCCAAGATTGAAAAGGAAAAGGAGGAGAAGGTCCTCGCCACTGTACAAAAGCAGTTGGTGGTGGCAGGAATGGTGGTACTTGGGTGGTTAAACTTCGCAAAATGCCTAGATAATTTCCGACTGAAGATGTGCCTCGAAAGCTGTTGAGCCAGGGCAGAAACCCCGTAGTCAACGTGTGAGAAACCGCGAGCCAGCACCAGTCCCGGGACCACCCTAATCATCCTCACCAGGCGCAACAGAGGCAAGAGGGTGGTTTTCCTGAAGCAACTGGGCAGTGGCTTATTACTTGTGACTGGACCTGTGTCCCTCAACTGAGTTCCTCTGCAAAGGACACACCAGAAATTTGTCATCGCCACCTCCACAAAAATTGCTATCAGCGATGCGAAAATCCCTAAAATCTTACTATGCTCACTTCAAAAAGCAGCAGCTGTGAAAGCCCAGACACCAGAAAGGTGAGATCTTCAACATGGAAGAGAAATATGAGATTACAGAACAGCACAGAGTGGATCAGAAAGCCATGGACTCGCAAATTTTACCAAAAGTCAAGGCTATTCCTCAGCTCCAGGGTTACCTGCAATCTGTTTGCCCCGACAAATGGAGTTTATCCTCACAGATTGGTATTCTAAATTCTCACAAAGAACCTAATTAAATAACTGAAAGATAAAAAAAAAAAAGAAATATACATTTCTCAAAGCAATGACATGCAGAAACGTACGTATCTCCTTGAATAATCCTGAATGCCTGGAAGAGAGGGAAGGACAAAGCAAACCGTGCCAGTGACTGCCAGGACCAGCGCTGTTCTTCTTTGGACTGCAGATTCTCAAAACAAGAGACCTGCCCAAAGTGGAAGCCTCAATTCAAGTCCAAAAATAAACGAGTAAGTAAATAAGAGCAAGAGAATCCACACTCATCTTGAGGAGACCCAAGAACCAACGGTCTGTCGGATGTCCGGACCAAAATGTACAATGCCAACTCTTCCCCAGCACACACGGCAGTCCGCCTGTCCCGTACTCTCAGCCGTGGGACCTAAAGGGGAAGTGGCTCACACAGATGACAGGAGTCTACCCACTTGAACCCGACGGGCCCTCACAGCCCCGCCAACCCACTGGACTGTCCTTCACAGAACCAGACCCTCCCTCTTCCCAGCATCTGTAAGAGGCAGAAACAACTGACTTTTCCCATTTGGAAAAAAATGCTATTGCAGCTGGAGAAACTTTCTTGGACGTTATGAATAAGATATTCTGATTCCACGGAATTATAAATTTGATGCTGAAGTGTGTGAAAGTATGAATAAGCAGATTTGAGGAAATATTTGGAGCCATGGTAACAGAAACCACGGAAGAAACTCCAGTTGCACAGAACTGTTTAAAAATAAACCGGATACTAAAATACCAGCAAAAAGCTACAATGACTCACACTGTTCTCAAATACTGAGGAGAACAGCCAGTTCCTTAACACACTTGTCTTCCAGGCTTTTTCCCCATCAGAGAAACGTGAGACAAAGAGAGTAAAGTAAAAAGCATTGAAATGTTCTCCCACTTTACCAGCAAGTAGATATGAATGAGTCCTTACATATTTTAGAGTTAGCATGAAAGTATGGAAATGTGCAGAGAACACTGAGGCTTTTAATAAAAACCAAACTAAATTAAAAAAACATAACCGAGATCCCAGAGTGTGCTAAACTGAGTGCTCAAAGACCAGTGAATTTGGTAAAGAACCACAGCACGATTTCCATCAGTAATGTAGAACCTTTAAGGTGTTCGTGTGTGCATTACTGCCCTCTCCCTTTCTTGGCTGTGTGCGTGCCCCTCCCTTGGACCGTCTCCACCGCATGTCCTCTGACTACATTTTCACACCTTCCGATGCGGCAGCTGCACACGGAAGACCTTCTGGGGCCCGACCAGAGGCCTTGGCCCCCTGCCCAGCCCTGAACAGCCACACTGGCAGTGCACTGCTGCCTGAGACTGCCCTTCCTGGCCACCTCCCACCTACGCTCCTCCAAGGAGCCCCCACCATCCCAGTAACCCTCTGCCCACCACTGTCCCGTTACAGTTCCTCCACGTGCCATTATTTAGCCACATTCCTATTTCCCCGACCAGGCTGTCAGTCCCTAGGGGACCATACCCGAGTCACCTGGCTTCCCTGGTGCCTGTCACAAGTACCTGCAGCTGCTCAGTGGTGATGACTAAAGGAAGAAATGGAGTCGGAGAACGGATTTCTCAGGAAACCTCAGGGTCCAGGGCTGTCCACACCATATTCCTCATTAGCCCAAGAGCCACCTCCTCCCCGTTGCCCTGCCCCAACTCGCCACATCTCTTCTCTCCTTTGCCCATGAAAAAAAAGACATTCTCCTGCACAAATTGCCACTCTTCCTACTGTGGATATGCTACCGACTCATCATCTTGTCTGGAGTCACAGCACCAGAAAAACTTGCTCGTGAATAAGCTTTGCTGCCAGTTGGTGAACAGTCTCAATGGAGTAATTGTACTTATGCGACCTCTTAAAATTGACTTTGGGAGGGCTAATTTTTCAATCTTTTGCAACACAAATTATTCATCAAGTCCTATAATCACTGAGATTTCAATTTGGTTTGTTACTAAAAGCCCTTGAGTACCATACTGGCTTTGAGGAGGGTGAAGTGTTTCTATAGAGACAAGGCCAACCTAAGAACACGTTGTCAGCTACAGGTGGCCCAATGAGCAGCAACTCAAACAAGAGACCTGGAGAGCACACTCCAGACCCACACCACCACAGCTGAGTTCGAGAGTCCCTGTGCACCAAGGGTGCCACGGCACCACCCCGAGCACTGGCTACAATGGATAACCTCACCACCGAGTCTTACTGGCTACACGACTCAAGCAAATTCTGTCACTTTAGTCTTCCTGCTGAGAACTGCACAATTCCACCTACAAAACAGGGATGATGATGCACACCCTATAGACTTCTTACTGAGGATTAGCTCAGGCAAGGCAGGCAACTACCTGACTCTCATCTGGCGCTGGTATAAATTTAATGAGATGGGCACAATGGCCTTGGGCTTCGCACAAGGGTCTTTGGGCCTTCCCTTGTTCATAAAGCAGGTGATCTTTAAGTTCTGCTTGGCCTCTAATGTTCTAAGGGGAGACAGAGCATAGGCGAAGGGTGGACTGGTTTGAAGTTTTAAGTGAAAATACATAGTACACATTTTGTATCAAAACAAAAAATTAGGAGCCGGGCGCGGTGGCTCATGCCTGTAATCCTAGCTCTCTGGGAGGCCGAGGCGGGCGGATTGTTTGAGCTCAGGAGTTCGAAACCAGCCTGAGCAAGAGCGAGACCCTGTCTCTACTAAAATTAGAAAGAAATTAATTGGACAACTAAAAATATATAGAAAAAATTAGCCGGGTATGGTGGCGCGTGCCTGTAGTCCCAGCTACTCGGGAGGCTGAGGCAGGAGGATCACTTGAGCCCAGGAGTTTGAGGTTGCTGTGAGCTAGGCTGACGCCACGGCACTCTAGCCCGGGCAACACAGTGAGACTCTGTCTCAAAAAAAAAAAAAAAAAAAAAAAAATTAGGAAAGATTTTTTAATTAATCAAAGTAGAAATAAAAGGGGGTGGGTTCTTTTAATTAAATTAGCATATATGGGAATGTGCTGGTAATCTACCTACCCTACTGTTTATTTTCTATTCTTTCAACACCTATGTACCTAGTGACCACGCAGCCACACAGTGCTCTGGGTGCTGGGAATCCAAAAGCCCCGCCCTCGTGGAGTCTGCGTTCCAGTACAGGTGATTCGCACAGTAGGTGCTATGTGTTCCAGTACAGGTGACTCGCACAGTAGGTGCTATGTGTTCCAGTACAGGTGACTCGCACAGTAGGTGCTATGCAGACAAATAAAGCAAGGAAAGGGAATAGACAGGGAAGGGAGGGACTCTGCTGTTCTAAGCAGGGTGACTAGAGACGGAATCACGGAAAGGCGACGCCTGAGACTATGTGGGAGGCGTAAGCCATGTGGGCCTCCAGAGCACAGGCAGCCCCTGTGAAAGGCAAGGGAGGCCTGCCCGGCCTTCTGAGGCACAGCAAGACAGCTACTGTAGTACTTCCCGGTGAGATGACGGTGGCTGAGACCAGGTGGACAGCAGTAGAAATGACAACACGTGAGTTTAAAAGGGCACTGAGGACAAGACAAAATGACCTCATTCTTTCCACTTTTACCCCACTGCCAGTGTCCATCCCTAAGGCCTTGATCTCCTGGCTTGATCATTAACAAGCACATGCCCAATGACTACCACATGCTGAATATATACATGATCCCTGTCCTCAAGAGTGCTGTACAAGGAGGAGCCGGGCACACAACACTTTCACCTACTGTACCTCTCACCTGGTCACAAGTCCCGTATCTGCCACTGAACTCAGCTCTCTCTGACTCAAACACTCCCAAGGCCCCAGTGTGGGTAAGGAGTGGGGATATGGGAGCCCAGATCTTCCTACCAAAGAAAAGCAACTCCACGCAGCTCCGAGAAGCAGGAAAGTCAGCATCCCCGGGCTCCACACCATCTGGTGGCCAGCCACACAGACACGGAGCCCTTCTCTCCCAGCTCGAGCAGTCTGGACCCCAGTATCCGGAAGGCTTCAGTCTTCCACTTGATGATTTTAGAATCATACTGAAGTCTCACCTGCTCCTGCCTGGCTGATTTTTCTCAGCTCATTTGCTCCCCGCCTCCTACCCACACTTGTGCAGAGAGTAAAACAAGATCACCTTCTAAATGCTAGATTCAAGTTGACAAACCTAAGAACTAATGCCATTTAAATTGAGCAGAAGCCAGGCACGGTGGCTCACGCCTGTAATCCTAGCACTCTGGGAGGCCGAGGCGGGTGGATTGTTTGAGCTCAGGAGTTCGAGACCAGCCTGAGCAAGAGCAAGACCCCGTCTCTACTAAAAATAGAAAGAAATTAATCGGACAACTAAAAATATATAGAAAAAATTAGCCGGGCATGGTGGCGCATGCCGGTAGTCTCAGCTACTCAGGAGGCTGAGGCAGAAGGATCGCTTGAGCCCAGGAGTTTCAGGTTGCTGTGAGCTAGGCTGACGCCACAGCACTCTAGCCTGGGCAACAGACTGAGACTCTGTCTCAAAAAAAAAAAAAAAAAAATGGGCAGAATTTAAAATGTTTTTCAAACAAACCAAGTAGTCACTAAGTTTGGGGAAGGTCTTTTGGAATCACTCACTCTCTAAGTGCACTAGAGATCTAGTTTCTAAATTGTTTCCTGGGCTCAAAAAGAAGCAGAACGTATGATTAGAGAACATTGAGCAGTGAATTCCTAAGGCCCGAGGATGAGTATCAAGATGGTTCTGAAGATCCCAGAGAAGGGTGTGCCAGTTAATTTTATTCTTAAAACTGGCTTGAAGAAAAGAAAGACCCCCAATGCAGAAAATGCTTTAAAAGCCTCATTTTTGGGACACTCGAGGAGGTATTAAAAAGCTTGACCTCCCTTTTCAGACAATCTTAGAGGAAATGAAGCAAACCGAGAACAAGGTGCTGTCCTACATGACAGGCTTTGGGAGCAGTCAGGGACGCTCGGTCTCTGGGAAGAGCTTACAGGGTATGTGCTGTGTGCCCAGGACCACAGCAAGCAGAAGATGTACAAATGTGAATGGCCCTGCACGGGCCACCTGGATGTTCCTCAGGACCCTTTAGTCTGTGCCATCTCCTCCCAACAGTCTGGGACAGTGGGCATGCCCCTCTGTGCCGTCCCTGGTGAGGAACCTTCCTCCTGATCCACCTGGGGCTCCGTGAGGGAGGGGCTCTCCCCTTTCCGTCTAACCCAAAACAGGTGCTCAAGAGATAAGACAGGAAGACAAAGGGAAGGGAAGAGAGGAAGTGCTGTCTGTGCAGATCCTGAAGGTGAAGGTGATGGATACCGTAGGTGAGGAATCAGTGTTAAAGAAAATGCTAGCTGTAGACTCACCCGTAACCCTTAAAACAACCATGTTTCACTCCTGGTGTCTTTAACATCCCAATAGCTCAAAGAAAAAGCCATCCTGGCCATGTTCCGATGGCTCGCTCTGGACAAAACCGCCTCAGGTTGCAGAGAGTCGGCAGCAAAGGTAGGATGAGGCCCCGTGCCTCTGGTCTTAGTCCAGCCCATCAGCTATTAGTGCACCCACCTAATTTAGCCAAGAGCTGGAGTTAACAGCATGTAGTTAGACGTGTCCCCAAAACTCATTTTTCTTATGTAATGGAAACATGTCAGCTGACAGATCCACCCCATGCCTTGGACTGATTTCTACAACAGTGTTTTTTTAGCCTCTTGTTGGCAAGCACCCTGGGAATGTGGAGACTTGGGCTGAAGATTTCCCCAACCTAAACACTGAGTTGACATTCCACAGGTTTAAAATAGAAAAAGTTACTTTAAAAAGGACAAAAATGACACATTTTCAAATCTGATATTAACGTGAGAATGCAAACAGCAATGCAAGAATATGCATTCATCTAAAGATTTGTAAGAGAAATTATTAAAGGTGACTCATTTAGAACAGGCCTAGCAGAGCCAGAACTGCGCAGTCTGGCTCTGTTCCCCTCCCGGTTCCTTCAGGGCCAGCCCAGAGTGGGAATGGGATACATCCCTCGGGGCAACACTGTTATGAAAAATATATAACTATTTATGCTTTCAAAGTTGGGTGGGACTAGAACATACAGATGGAGTCAGGCGACCTGGATTCTAGTGCCTGCTCTGACTTTTATTTATTTATTTTTTTTGAGACACAGTCTTACTCTGTTGCCCGGGCTAGAGTGCCGTGGTGTCAGCCTAGCTCACAGCAACGTCTAGCTCTTGGGTTCAAGCAATCCTTCTGCCTCAGCCTCCCGAGTAGCTGGGACTACAGGTATGTGCCACCATGCCTGGCTAATTTTTTCTATATATTTTTAGCTGTCCAAGTAAGTTCTATTTTTTAGTAGAGACAGGGTCTTGCTCTTGCTCAGGATGGTCTCGAACTCCTGAGCTCGAGCAATCCTCCTGCCTCAGCCTCCCAGGGTGCTAGGATTACAGGCGTGGGTCACCGTGCCCAGCCAGCTGCTTTGGCTTTTATAAGCTGCCTAACTTTTTGTAAGTCATTCCCTCGCCAGTCTCAGTTTCCTTACCTACTACGCCACAGAGAGGCTTCAGCCCTGCCTACCTCTCAGGGTGAATGCAAGGTCATTATCATTGCCACATTATGGTTAGTCCCTCTAGTCATTCACTTCTTTACTAATTAACATAACTTGAGCACCTATTATGTTCCAGGTACAGAAGACCACAATCAGCAAGACAGAGTCCCTGACTTCTTAGAGACTGCATGTTAGTGGCATTTGCGTTTACCAGGCCCTTGATAAACTGTTGAATGAGGGAATTCTCTACCTAGCACCAGACAAAATTACTACATTTTTAAAATTGGATTTTTTTCCTGGGGCAGGAGGACAATCTTTGTGATCAGCTTAACAAATGTCATCTGGTACTATTACTACATAGCCAGCCACTTGGAGAATCAACAGTAAAACTAAATGGAAAGCCTACACTGGCTTAAAAACTCAAACTCCTGCTTAACTACTCGGTAATTAGGACAGTCATTTTGCTCCAAAAATAGATTTTTCTGTTCTATGCAATGAAAGGAAAGCAGCGCATTGCAGAGTAAGTCTTTATATTGTGAGTCCAAGTCGTCTTCATCTCTGAATCTCAGCAACTGTACACAGTAGGGGGTTGACATGTGTTTGCTGAATGAATAACATTGCTCCCCTCAGTGGGAATGCAGGTTCCATGCAGAGGGCCTGTGCTGCCCGGGGGAACTTCTCACACTTTCTCCTTAACAACCACTCCTCCTTTTACAGGCATGGAAAAGGACAAGGAGAGAAGCCCTGGCTCCACGGTCAGTTAGGTAGGAAGTGGTGCCACCAGAATGTGAGCCCCATCCTGGGGACACAGACACCATGCCCTCATTAGCATGGCCTGGAAGGAGATCTACCTCAGTCCTGGGGCTTCCCTGTTCCCAGCTGCTTCCCTTCAAGCTGACGAACCCCCACCCGAAAGCCCACAGCCTCCTCCTCCTCCTCCCCTACCTTGGAGCTTTGTGTTTAATCCTGGAAGTCACAGTTTAGGAGGTTCTAAAAGAATAAAATTCTGTGTATGCACATGAAAAAGACCTGAACGCATCTGTCAAAAATAGACAAAGGAATGGAATTATTTAGTTAGGAGAGGCTATGGGAGAGACAATGGTTTAAGTATTTGAAAATTTTGCTATTTTTCTAACAGCTTTATTGAGATAATTCACACACAGTTCATCCATTTAAAATTTACACAGTGACTTTTAGCTGTGTTCAGAGTTGTGCCACCATCACCATAGTCAATTTCAGAGCATTTTCCTCAGCCCAAAAAGAAACCCCATACCGGTAGTGGTCATCCCCTACTCCCTCCACCCCTATCCCCTGGCAACCACTAATCTACTTTGTCTCTATAGACATTTTTTACCAATGCAATCATACAATATGTAGTCTTTTGTGACTGCCTTCTTTCCCTTAGCATAATGTCTTCCAGGTTCATTCATGTTGTAGCGTGTAACAGTACTTCATTCCTTTTTGTTGCCAAATAATATTCCATTGTGTGAATTTACCACAGTTTGCCCATCCAAGTTGCTGGACATGCGGAAAATTGTTTCCACTTTTTGGCTATTATTAATTTGTGTACAAGTCTTTGTGTGGACATATGTTTTCATTTCTTTTGGGTAGATACCTAGTAGTAGAATTGCTAGGTCATATTGAGAAACTGTTTTCCAAAGTCAGGTGTTTCCAACATCTAGCCAGACTGTTCCCCAAAGTGGCTGTGCCATTTTGCATTACCACAAGCAGTGTATGACAGTTCCAGTTTCTCCATATCCTCACCATCACTTGTTATTGTCTTTTTTATCATAACTATCTTAGTGGGTATGAAGTGATATCGCACTGGTTTTGACTTGTGTTTCCCTAATGACTAACAATGCTGAGCATCTTTTCATGTGCTTATTGGCCATTTGTATATTATCTTTGCGGAAATGTCTTTTTAGATCTTTTGTTCATTTTTAACTGGTTTGTCTTTTTCTTGTTTAAAGAGTTCTTTATATATTCAAAGTATAAGCCCTTACTCAGACATACGATTTAAAAATATTTTCTTCCATTCTATGAGTTGTCTTTTCACTTTCTTGATAGCATCCTTTGAAGCACAAAAGTTCTTAATTTTTATGAAGTCCAATTTATCCATTTTTTTCTTTTGTTGTTTATATCTTCGTGTTATATCTAAGAAATCATCACCTAATCGAAGGTGACAAAGATTTATGCCTATGTTTTCTTCTAAGAGTTATATAGATTTAGTGCTTACATTTAGGTCTCTGATACATTTTAAGTTTTTTCTTTTTTTGAGATAAAGTTTTGCTCTGTTGCCCAGGCTGGTGTGCAGTGGCATGATCATAGCTCACTGTAATCTCCAACTCAAGCAATCCTCCCGCCTCAGCCTCCCAAAGTGCTGGGATTACAGGCATGAACCTGATTTTTTTTTTTTTTTTTAACATTGCAGAACAGGCATTGCGAAGGACCAAAGTTAACTTAGACTAAAACCACTTGACATTATAAACTTTGATGAATTTGAAGTGTCATAGGAGCCAAATAAAATCTATTTTAAGCAAACCAGAAAAAAACAGCTTATTCTCTGGCTTTGAGAAAAACATAAATTTGTGATAATAGAGAAATAAAAGATATCAGAGAAAAACATGGATGGGCCCAAAACGTATGTAATTATTTAAACCTTTGTGCAATATAATGGAATATGGAAAGTAAGGAAAGAAAAAGACACAATTGATAAAAATCTTATTACCTAAAATATATTAAGGACTTACATGAAGACAGAGGATCCAATTCCGCTGTACAAAGACGTTATCAGAGATGAGCAAACAGGAGAAGAGACAGCAGGGGCAGAGACAGGAGTGCTCACAGGAGGTTCACGGCTAAGCCAGGCTGCATAAAGAGTCCTGGCCACATAACTGATGAAAAGTCTATGCGATGTCCCCAGCCCTCTCCTTTCTACGGCATCACCCACTGAGGCAGCCTCGAGTGGCAGCTATGGGAGGGTGTCTCTTGAGTCCGCCTGGCCCAAATGACTCTGGGGAATTACAGCCCCAGTCACCCCACAGGCGACATGCAGAGTGAACGAGAAAGGTGTTTTTGTCACGTTAAAGTACGAGACTTGGGGCTCACTTGGCACTGAAATATAACCTGGCCAAATATAATACAACAAATTACCATGTGGGGAAAAAAAACACACTTTTTCCTTAAAAAAAGGAAGAGGCATTTTTCCTTTAAAAAATGGAAAGAACTTGTAAAAATAAGAAAAATATGATAATGCCAGTTTTGGTAGAGCTATAAGAAAATAGGAATGTGCTCTAACACTGCTGATAGGCTTCATGGAAAAATCTAGAACTACAGAACAGGGCATATAACAATTACCAACCTCTGACCATGAAGTCCTACTCCAGGGAATATGCCCCAAGCAAATAAAGTCAAAGAAAAAAACAACGTGAACAAAATATTCATCAGAGTAATATTTTTAACAGCAAAAACTGGAAACAAGCCAAATGCTCAAAGCTAAGAAAGCATGGGGACCTGACAGGACGGACAGCACACAGCCATTATAAAGGAGAAATCCATGAGCTGTTTTATATCTGGGCACAAGCAAAAAGGCAGAGTACAACAGTACATCCATTACGCACAACCTTTGAGGGTGAGGATTATGTCTTTTCATCTTTGGACCCCAGTCCTCAGCATGAGGTAGGCGCTCAAATATTTGCTAAGTGACTGACGTCTGAACCAACAGCTAATCAGGTTGACAGAACCGAGCAGGAGGATGGCAAGGGCTGGAGGATGCTGCGGTGAGGGCACTGAGGGCTCCTGAGCCTCCGTCTGTAAAATGACTTCGGTGTGTGCATTTGAAGATGCTGTATTTGAATTAGAGAAGGGAAATATTATTCCTCCTTCATAGAGCAAAGCTGGATTGATGTTTCAACAGAATGGGTTATGACTTTACACAGAGAAGAACTCACTAAAAAGTGAGTTCTCTGACACTAGGGGGGAGCTCCTCAGTAAGTGGTGTTCTTCAAGTTCAAAGTGGAGAGGGAGGAGGAGGGTGGGCCCCTACAAGGTCTTTTAATAGTCTCCCTCGTTTGCAGGTGCCAAATGCCCTGCAGAACGGCAGACACACACACAAATGCATCCTCATCCAGACCTTCTGGATACGGCAGACACACACACAAATGCATCCTCATCCAGACCTTCTGGATACGTCCTCTAACTGCCCCCAGCCGTGTTTACTTTCAGTCAACTCCTATTTGTAATCACGGAGCCGCCTCCTTAACTCTGAAAGTCATGTTTTCTTCCACTGGACTAATATTCACATTAATGGGAAAAACTCACCAGAAATTCAAGAGCAATAATAAGGACTTGTCTTTCATCAGGCATAGCCTTCTCATTTTTCGGCCCTGTGGCCTTGAACTCCACTCATGGCTCTCTGTTGTCCTGGGCTGGCTGGTGCTACCAGTTTTGCCTCCTAGCCTCAGGGCACCACTGGAACTAACAGCCTTAACTCCACTGTGTCCAATTCTTCTCCCAACCTGCCTGGTGAACGCCCCACCCTCTACCATGGCACTGTGGCCTCCTCCAGAATCCCAGCCCATCTGCTGGGAGTGACTGGGGAACCCATGCCCCTCCAAGGGACCCTCCTCACTGCCTCTGCCTCCAAGTAGCACCCCCAGCTCTCCTGGAGGGTCCCTGCAGACCTTCTCCACCTGCCTATGGCATCTCCTGCCCTCGCACTCTCAGCAGACCACCAGGGCTCCCCACTCCACGGTCACGCCCCTGTGTCTACACACTGTCTCCTCCTCCTCTGCCCAAGCCTTGGCTGCCAAAGCTCCCTGGGTTCTGTCCCGGGCCCTCTCCCCCTGCATACTTTATCTAAGCAACCTCTCCGTTCCCACACACCAAACCACCTTTAACCTCGCGCCCTGGACCTGCTCTCTGGCCCAGCTGCCTAATGGATGCCTCCACTTGGCCTTCACACAGTCCCTGCAAACCCGCTCCTTCCCTCCCCAAGCCTGCTTCCGTCCTTGGGTTTCCTACACCAGAGGAAATGGTCCCACCGTTTACCAGGCTCCTCAAGCCTGAAACTGCTCTTCTTCCCATGCCCAACCCCACCCACACTGAGTCAGTTTCCAAGACCTGACAACACCAGTCCTTCAATATCTCCTGAATCCACCTACTTCACCCCCTCCCCACGACGAGGGCTACCTTGGTTAAGGCCACCATCGCCTTCTCCTAGATCACTAGCAGCCTCCTAACTGACCCCCAGCCACCCAACCAGTGCCCCCCTTTCCTTTCACTCTCCATGACTCTACCAGGGTGGCAGTGTGTCTTGTGGGAAGATCAGGTTATGCTTCTACTCAAAATCCCTCCAAGACTTCTTCCCGAGGCCAACAGCTACTCCCCCTCCAGCCCCACCACTCACACCACGCTCCTGGCCACGCTGTGCACACTTTGACCACCATTAAAATCTGCATGTAGCTCCACACAAACCCACGCTCCCTCAGCTCCAACCCTTCGTGCATGCTGTCCCCTCTGATGAATTAGAAGAGGTGGCAGCAGCGAAGAAAATTTTTCATGGCCAAATAGTTTCAAAATCAAAACTGTAAAAATCCTCTCAATTAGTTTAATAACATAAAAAAATGCTTAAACCACTTGTGAGTATAATGCAATATATCTAATATAACCCAGGATGGGGCAGTTCGAGTGCCCTAAATCTGCCACGGTCAAAGGGGGAAGTAAGGACAAAGATAATAAAGCCTAAGGATTTGTCCCTGGGGACAGGGAAAGGAAGCACTTACTGAGCGGACTATGTCCAGGAACTATGCACACATTACAGTGCGCACTTGGCTTCTGAGCCTGGTGACAGCAGTGACACGCTGCATGCCTACCACACTCTGGGCCATTCTACGGGGCCTCCAATGCTCACAGTTCATCTGCAACAGGTCCTATCTTCTGTGTAGTGAAACAGAGGCTGAGGTCCTGAGTCACCTGTCCCAGGTTTCTCACCTGAGTGGGACAGGGGCTGAATTCACCCCGTGACACTTCTCCGTGGTGTGGGGATGGGCTGCATGGTAAAGGTCTCTATAGTTAACGATCTTCTACCATTCTAAATCTGGAAAAGGGTTATGACCTATGGTCACTGAAAGCTCAGTGAAGTTTCTATTACCCCTGATTAAACATATTCAACAGATGTGACTTCTGCGCCACCAATGTACACACCCTGCACTGACTGCTCGGGCAATCACAATCAACAAAGCCTCATTTCACAGCCCATTGATTTACTACCATGTCCACACAGCAAGGACTCCCAGTTATACCACAACATGTAAAGCTGCCTGCCCAGGACTGAAGAGGTGGTTATTCCAACATAACCTTACAATCCAGGCCGGGCACGGTGGCTCATGCCTGTAATCCTAGCACTCTGGGAGGCTGAGGCGGGCGGATTGTTTGAGCTCAGGAGTTCGAGACCAGCCTGAGCAAGAGCGAGACCCTGTCTCTACTTAAAAAAAAAAAAAAAAAAAATAGAAATTATCTGGACAACTAAAAATATATAGAAAAAATTAGCCGGGCATGGTCCCAGCTACTCGGGAGGCTGAGGCAGGAGGATCGCTTGAGCCCAGGAGTTTGAGGTTGCTGTGAGCTAGGCTAACGCCATGGCACTCACTCTAGCCAGGGCAACAGAGCAAGACTCTGTCTCAAAAAATAAATAAAAAATAAAACAATCCCTTCACCCAAGTGACCCCCCCCATACACATGCATACATGCACTGCTCTCTCACATCCAGCTGGGGACCAGCACTGGAGAACACATGAGGATGCATCAGCCCAGCTCTGCCACCACTGCCTGCTCACACCAGAGTGTCCTCACATCCTAAGGGCAGTATCCAGCAAGTGACGGATGGCCACAGATATGAGAGACACGTATGATGAAGTTGCAGGGAACTGGGCTATCACTTCAGGCACTTTCCTTTCACCTTTAGTCCCTGAGGTTCTCTGTGTAGCTTTGAGGATCACTGCCAGAGCAGCTACTGAGCTACCTCAAGTATGTCTTCGAGAATCCTCCTCCCAGTCAGAAGTACTTGCCCAGTGGGATATCTCTTCCTTAGGCTGTAAGTTTTCCAACTCAAGAGAAGCACTTAAATCCTAAAAAAGGAAAGTCACATAGGCCCGGATGAGACAGAAAGATTCTTGTGGCAAAACTAGAAGGAAAAAAATATAGAATGGGTCAGGAGGTTGCCCTTTGTTCAGCAGAAAATGGGGACATTCACCAAGGGCAGACATGGCAGGGAAGGAGGGAGAAGGGGAACCTGACCGCAGGGAGCAGGCGGCGGCAAGGCCACTCTCCAAGGCCTCCTGCAGCAGGTTCCCAAGATGAAACAAAGGACATTATTGACAGTGTGCATGAGTCAGAGTGGCTCCAGGTCAACTGCTTCAGCTTCTTTCAGCCCCTCCACTTTGAGGCAGCCCCTTCTAGAAGCAGGACTTCCTGTCCCACAAAGTGCCTCTGTGGCCTTTTGTCTACAAAGGAGGAGTGGCTTCTCTTCCTGTGTAGAGAAAAAGCAGTTTGGGAAGCTGTTCTCTGCCCCAAAGTCTGAGCAGAATCCTCTAGAGGGGCTGCAGCCCTGGCTGAAGGGGTGAAAGTGGAGGAGCTGGAAACGAGAGGCGGCTCGAACAGTACCAAAGAACACAACGCACAAACCCAGGTCTCTGCATCTATGATTCTTCACAAGACATGTTGGCGGTGGGTGACCTCTTAATGGTCCGGTCCAGATCCACTCGCTTCAGGCAAAATACTTAACAGGTCTGTGCTTGACACTGCTCACCTGTAAAACGGAATCCCACCTGCCTTAGAGGTTGTGTGGGTCAAATGGCACCCGTGTGGGTCCTGGCACAGCACCTGGAGTACAGGGGCCCTCTATAAGCAGAAGCAGCCAGAGTGATGATGACCAGGGGCCAGGCGCCACTGTGGCCCAGCTACTGAGCCACATAAGCCAGGTGCCCATCACTGAGGCACTCCCTGCTCATGGGGTTGATGGACACCTGAACAACCTCCTCCAACACAGTGGCCAAGAACTAGGAGACAGTTCTGCATGAAACGCTAGGGGACACACAGAGGGTCCAAAAAGGTGCCCAGGGCTGACATTTCAGTGGCAATTCTGCAGCTGGGGAAACAGGGAAAGGCATCCCAGGTAGAGGAGCCTGCATGAGAAAGAAAAGAAGGCATGACCCAGAGCAGTGCAGGGTCATGCTGGGCCTGGAACACGTGTAGACAGTGTGAGGTATCGGCGTATCGGCACTCCCCGCCCTGACCCACACGGCCCTGTGCAAGCTAGCCCCCTCCTTCCAGCACCAGCCTCAGCTCCTTCTGATCCCCGTCCTGGGCTCTGGCTACACTGACCTCCCTGTGCTTCTCCAAATGCTCCAGGCTTAGGCTCACTTTTGCAGCTGCTTTCCCTCTGCCCAGAATGCCTTCCTGCAGTTTCTGCAAGAGCCACTGCCTCACAGCATCAGATACCCGCCCAAACATCTTCTTAAGAAAGTCTTCCCAACCCTCCCCCATTTCTGATACTCCACCCCAACTCTGCTTTATTTTCTTAATAACACCGAACCCCATCTGCCAAATTAGGTATTTATATATCATCTCTCTCCACTCACAAGAATGTAAGTTCCTTACAGACCAGGATTTTGTCTTGTTTGCCCCTGTATCCCTAGCACTGATGCGTAACAGGCACACAGTAAACACGTGTGGAACGAGTGAGTCAAGGGACGGGTGAGGCTCTAGTACAGACACACGGCATGAGAGAACGCACTTCTATTTTCAGCAGCGTGGCAAACCAGGTATCCTAATGACTCTCCTGTTGAAAAATTTTAAAATCTCAATAAAATATAATTACATCACTGAGCTGACAAGAAATAAAGGAATCAGAAAATACCAAAATAGCAAGTTTAAAGAGGAAACACTAGAATATAAGTAAGTGGTTATGCCAGCCTTCTCTCTGAGGAAACAGAGAGAGAAAATATGAAAGAAAGATTAATAGACTTGGAGGAAATAGTAAAGCCTAACTTGCTTCTAATTAAGTTCCAGAAAGAAATAACATTAAGAATGAAGAAGAAGCAATATTTAAAGATAATTTTTTAGAATGCTGAAAGAGAGATGGGAGTCTGCCAACCTCCTCATTTGCTAGCAAATTAATAAACTCCTCTTTCCTTTTCCTTAAAAAGAAAAAAAGAAAAAGAATGCTGAAAGATACTAAATCACAGATTAAGGAAGCCCAATGAACCCTTGTGAGATTTTTAAAAGAAACAGAAAAAGAGCCACACCAAGACAAGTTAAGGTAAAACTGCAGAAACTTAAAGATAAAGAAAAGATCATAAAAGCAGCCAGAGAGAAAAAGATCACCTACAAAGAATGACAACTGGACTAACAGCAACAGTGAAAGCCAGAAATCCCTGGAATGATACACTCAACGTGCTGAGCAACAATAAATGCCCAATAAGAATTCTTTACCCAGCAAAACCAGTTTTTAAGAACTAGACTTTCCAGACAGATAAATCGTATACCACCCAAAACACTCTTGCAGGAAAGGAGACTTTAAAGGGTATACTTCAGGCAAAGGGAAATTAGCTCGGAGAGAAAGCCTGCAGCACGAGAAGGAATGGTAAGCAAATATACTGGTGAATACATGGATGAATCCAAAGAGCATCAACTATGTGAAACACAGCATCAAGTCTGCAGGATTAAAAAATGCAGGAAAAATACTAGGCAAGTTGGGAGGGGTCTGGAATTAAAATGTTTTAAATCCTTCTGTTATTTAAGAGAAAAGATATTACTTTAGACTTTAAGTATGCAAAAATATCTAGGATAACCGCTAAAGGACTAGACCAAGAATTTAATTTCTAAACTAAGAAAACAAACACAATGGGGAATGGACACAATGGACCTCAATCAAAAAAAAAAAAAAAAAGGACAACAAAAAATCTCACCAGAAGAAATGTGGCAAATATCAACAGAAAGCACAAGAACAAGGAAAGGCGGCTGCTTCTGCTTCTCACCATTTCTATTCAAATTGCACTGGAGATCCCAGCCAATGCAACAGGAAAAAAAAGTAAAAGGTGTAAGAATTAGAAAAGAAAAGCAACATTATTATTGGCAGATGACATAGTTTTAGCAAGGCTAATGGATAGTAGAATGCTATCTATTTAGAATGAGAGCTCTCAGCTACAGTTTGAGAGCTATATATTTAAGTATGGTGCTGGAAGTTTCATTTAACATGAGGAAAAAAGTATTATCTTCATTTTACAGATGAAGAAACTAAGACTCAGAGAGGTTAAATAACTTTGTCCAAAGCCACCTGGCAAGTAAGCAGCTAGTTTTGAAATTAAGTCTGTCCCCAAAGCTTAACCACTATGCTATGATGAATGCCACAGAATTAGAAACAAGGACAATACCACATGATAAGCACCACATACATCCTCTGAGAGGCAAGTGTGATCATGTGGTCACAAGGACACGGCGGGGCGGGGGGGTGATAAAGAGGAGAGATCGATCTGAGGACAGCCAGGGGAGAGGGGAATGCTCAGAGAGGGAACGGTGCTCTGGAGAGAGTAAGATCAGCATGTACAAAGGTTAAAAGGCAGGGCAGAATGAAGGCTATGGCAGCAGGGGAGGAGCAAGAAAGGCAGCAGCTGAATACAAGGAAGTAGAAGAGGTGCCTCCAGAGCCTTGACGGCCACACTAAACTTTAGGCCTTATCCAGAGGTTACAGGGCATGACCCTGTCAAAACCTGTGAAGGAAAGTTCCCTTGGACAGAGAGTGGAGAACAGCCCCATTGAGTCTCTAGACTTGGGCTGTCCAGTATGGCAGCCACCAGCTATTGAACACCTGAAATGCAGCTAATTCAACTAAGGAACTGACTTTTAAATTTTGTTTAATTTTAATGTAAATAGCTACATGTGGTTGGTGGCTACCATACTGGACAGCACAGCTGTAGAGGTTCAAGACTGGAGAAAGAGAAATGGTTAGGAGACCAAGAAAGAAGCACATATTCAAGAGGAAGAAGAGACAGGACAGAGTGACTGATGATGCCAGAGAATGGAGTGGGGGAGGAACAGGAATTCCAAGTTTCTAGTTTTGGAGGCACAGTAGGTTGTAATGCCAAAAAAAAAGAAACAATTCAGAAGAAAGAACTGGTTTGCAATGGAAATAACTGGTTTGGGACTGATAAATGTGAGGTGCCTGAAACACATTGACATCTATACTGCACTCCAGCCACGTCAAATTCCCACGTCTGGCATGTTCTTTCTGACCTCCTTGTCTTTGCACATGTTATTCCCTCGGTTCTCTTGTCTGCCTGGCAAACCACTCCCTCCCAACCTTACCATCAAACTGTGAAGTCTTCCCCAACCTCCCCCATTCTTCATGGCAGAATAAAGTCTCAATAGCTCTTCAAGAGGACTCATCACCCTGCCGATTTAGAAGTCTCTTTACCCCACTGGACGGTGAGCTCCTTAGGGGAAAGAACTCAATCTTGTCCATCTATGGATCTCCAGAGTCTAGCAGAGTGCCTGATGTGAACCGAGTAGACAAGAGACCACGTGGATAAATCAAATGAATGCACGCATGTCTGCGTGCACAAATTAACAAATCAACTGACCCCGCTAACCAGAGTCCAGGTGGACTGTCCCCCAGTAGTAACCTAATGGATGGCTGGAAATAAGCAGAGTTCACTCAGGCACTTGAATGCCCACCAGTGAAAGCCGTCAGGTACTGGGACAATTACTATTTACATAAGCCTCACACCATGACTTTTCATTACGACAAATTCTACCATCCCATATTCAAATTCCTCAACCTTAGTTTATTGGATGATCCTAAGAATAAATTTAATGTCTTAGAGTTCAACATATGCAAAGATTTCTCCTCCAAAAGTGGGCCTAATGCTTTTCTTCATGGCTTCATGGTCTTGTGTATAAATAACATTCTTCCTGCACAGTAAGGCAGGCTCTGACTCACTACGCGAACCTTAGCTGAATACCCCCATGGTTGGCAAAGGTACAAAATGTTTCTGTTTTCCAAAGTCAACGGATACTGGTCATCAGTCCACTATGCCCTGTGCTATTTTTTCTTTATGTGCCAGTTCATACCAGAAAAGAACTGTAGAGAAATCACTTCACTGGCCCCCAAATTGCCTTTTGCCTCATTTATTTTGCTAAATTAGCACTACTAATATTTGTTAGCAACTTAGTTGAAGAGAGAATTCCAAATTCGGAAGTTCAGTGTTTTGGCTTGTTATTAATAATTACATCAACATCTTGATGTAATACAAAATGAAAATACAAATAAATGCAAGTAAGCATTTTCCAGCAAAATCATTCTTCCCCGATTCCCTTCAAGGACTCTACTACAGAACAAATCCTGATGGGAAACAAGCTGAGTATGAAATTCATAGAACAGTCTTCGTGTTAACAAAAAGAAAATTTAAATCCTGTACTATAGTGATGATAACTGGTACACATTGCAAATTCAGGGTCCTTTCCATCTGACTCTTTAAAAGTTTCCCAAAATAGAACAATATGCTTCATGAGTTCACATAAAGATTCATCTCTTATGATTCATATATGACAGAGTCTAGTGAGAAAAAAATTTAAGCCAGAGTCCCAGGGCTGGAGGAGATATTAAGTAGATACCTAGCCTGCCACTTGATATCAGTGCAGAACTGTGATGTGCAAATAAATGCATTTAGACCAGCTCCCTTAAACATGACTATAGTGCCTTCAAAAGTATCTCTATGCCTGTAATCCCAGCTACTTGGGAGACTGAGGCAGGAGTTCAAGGCTGCAGGGAGCTATGATCACACCACTACACTCCAACCTGGGCAACAAAGTGAGATCCTGTCTCTTAAAAAAAAACAATCTCTATGGAAAGGAAAATTCTGCAATTCATTTGTTCATTCACTCATATATTCAAATCAATGACTCTTGTTTTTGTTTTTTTTTTTTTGAGACAGAGTCTCACTCTTTTGCCCAGGCTAGAGTGAGTGCCATGGCGTCGGCCTAGCTCACAGCAACCTCACACTCCTGGGCTCAAGCGATCCTTCTGCCTCAGCCTCCCGAGTAGCTGGGACTACAGGCATGCGCCACCATGCCCGGCTAATTTTTCTATATATTTTTAGTTGTCCAATTAATTTCTTTCTATTTTTAGTAGAGACGGGGTCTCGCTCTTGCTCAGGCTGGTTTCGAACTCCTGAGCTCAAACAATCCACCCGCCTCGGCCTCCCAGAGAGCTAGAATTACAGGCGTGAGCCACGCCTGGCCAACACAGACTATTTTTAATGATTCTGGAAAGTTGTAAGTAATTTCTACGTTTATCAATTAAATCATTTCCTTCTTTATTTACAGTATAATGTATTATTTTAAAGTCTTTCATATTCCAAAACCTGTTCAGTCCAGCTCAAGACTTAGAGTTGTCAGTATTTCCTTATAGGGGCTGAAATGCAGAAATGCTAAAAAAAATTGGGGCTGAAATGCTTAGGGTTTCCCTTTCATATCCTGAAGAATCTGCTTTCAAAGAAGAATTGAGTACTTGTCTGCTAAGTTTGGCGTTCTCATCTAGCAGATAATCCCATAATGAAGTTCACTTACATCAATAACAATTAAATAAGACCTAGTTCAGGGGAGAGGCAAGAAAAACTTAATAAAATTGAGAACTTTCTTTTTAAGAAAAGCTATCTCTCAGGCCGGGTGTGGTGGCTCACGCCTGTAATCCTAGCACTCTGGGAGGCCGAGGTGGGCGGATTCTTTGAGCTCAGGAGTTCGAGACCAGCCTGAGCAAGAGCGAGACCCCATCTCTACTAAAAAAATAGAAAGAAATTATCTGAATAACTAAAAATACATAGAAAAAATTAGCCGGGCATGGTGGCACATTCCTGTAGTCCCAGCTACTCGGGAGGCTGAGGCAGTAGGATCGCTTGAGCCCAGCAGTTTGAGGTTGCTGTGAGCTAGGCTAACACCACGGCACTCACTCTAGCCAGGGCAACAGAGTAAGATTCTGTCTCAAAAAAAAAAAAAAAAAAAGAAAAGAAAAGAAAAGCTATCTCTCAGAGGGAGAAATATCAATGTTCTTTGTACTTGAGGTAATTCATTATACATATATGCCAAATGGTACTTATAGGGAAACCGTTATTGAATAAAAGCTGAGTACTTGAAATTAAAACAGACCCATTAGAAGAAAAAAGCCACTGTTAGCCAAGTGCTATCAATCTTGAGATAATAACATGGAGAAAGCAGATTACTGACATAGAAAGGGTAATGATCCAGATGCCAGGAGACCTGGGTTCCAGACTCACTTAGTTACCAACAAGCCATGTGACCTTGAACAACTCATTTCACCTCTGGGTCTCAATTCCTTTGTTAAAGTGAGGGTCCTGGCGTATTGACTCTAAGAGCCACTGCAATTCTAAATATCATGTTCCCATCTTTTAAATTATGCTGCCAAATGAATAATAGAATTGTGTAGACAGGCAAATAATTCAAAGGACTAACACTATATAGAAAGAAAAAAAAGAGGAGGGCTTATTTTTACTTACTGGCATAAATCTTATACCTACAACACATGCTTTGGTATGACTTATGAAACCTCTTTATTATTTTCATAAATGCAGCATTTAAAGTTCATCTAGAATTCAGTAAAACATTTTATTGTCAAGAAGGAAGAGATCTGAAGAAAGAAATATTCGGAGCTACAAGAGCAAAGATAGACCTGGTGGACCTGATTAAGGTCTAAAAGACATACTATATACCTTGGGGGTTTCTAGAAACCTTTCCTACGCAACCCGAAAAGCGTTAGAAATAAACAAATCACAGACAGGAAAACATGCTTCTCTATGTGGCACAGACTGTACCTGCAAGCATTTTCTGGAGAAAAGAGGACACTGCCTTTTTAACGTTCACAGCAATAGGTAATCCGGTAAGTATAATTCACTTAGTGATGGATCACTTAGGTATTGGGATTAAAAATAAATAAATAAATAAAACCTTCTAATTAGAATTACAGTACTGCATAAATAAAGGGGGAGCCATAATTTTTCAATTCTAGAATATGACTTCCAAGATAAGAAATAATTAAATACGTATGTAAGGCTGCTCAGTTATTAAAACAATAAACTTTTACATTTTGCTATCCAATAAAAATATAAACAAAGTGTCTAGTGACAGCCCTCAGAGGGGGACAAGGGCACACGATCCAGCTGAGAAGAGAAATAAGAAAGCACTGACTCAGGAGGAGGGTGGGGAGGGGCTTGCAGCAGGCAGCACACTAATTCAGGGAGTCTGGTAGACGGCGAAACAGCGATTATAGTCAACTGGAAAAGCTAATTTGTTCATTTTTTCTCACAAGGCACATTTACATGTAGATTAGATTTGGCTGTTAAGAAAGAAAATGGCAGCATGTAATAAACATGATGCCTTAAAATTGCGGGGAGGCCCTCTATTAACAGTTAACTCAAGTAACTCATTTAGCTATTCGGTAAGAAAAAAATACAGTTAGAAGTATGTCAGCTAGTCTAAAACATGCCAAAGCAAAGTTGCAAAGTTATTCCATCTATTTTGAAAGGAAGCATGCACATATGTTCTAAAACCAGAGTCACAAATTATAAAGCACAGTCTTTCATTTGTTTAAGCCAAAAATCTATTCACCAAGAAAATAAAACACTTACTCTGACGTTTTCTCAAAGCATTCTGGAAAAAACATTCCACACTGTTCGGTTAATATTGAACTAGTTGAACATTTCAAGGAACACTAAAACTAGGTATGCTTGCTTAGGTGGTGAGATTTCTGTTAAATCAATCACTGAGGAAAAAACCAACGAAAATTTTACTTTCAAAAAGGTCTACTTTAAAGGAAAAGCAAGCCTTAAATAGCACACTCACGTTTTTCTGATTAGCTTCCGTACCTGCCTCTTCCCAACCCTACTGGTATGTCTGACCTCGGCTCTCAGCTGAATTCTCCCAGCACATTTCATCATTTCCTGTTGGCTGCCGAGATAAGGTCATTCCCCTACACTGCTGCATTCACTGTACACCAGGTTCTCGGGCTGCGCGCTCCTGCCTGCTGAGGCTCTTTTCAGAACGTGGCTGAACAGGAATCTCAGTATTTCCGTGGACAGTCAAGGAGGTCTGAGCACACAATTCACACTGTCCTCCAAAAAATCAACTTATATATAAACTAAGTTGCACTGTACACAATAGTCTTAGAATTTCTTCTTGCATTTGGGATCCTACTGCTTATGAGAGAAAAAAAGACATGCTCTGTATCTAAGGAACCGGGTGTCCAGCAGTCAATGTGACAGGGTCTTAACCCATACAGGA
Organism: Propithecus coquereli; assembly: GCF_000956105.1. Lineage (NCBI taxonomy): Eukaryota > Metazoa > Chordata > Mammalia > Primates > Indriidae > Propithecus > Propithecus coquereli. The sequence goes on along the minus strand of NW_012136747.1, from coordinate 546,644 downwards.
TAATCTTACATTGCCCCTACATGTAGAACTCAACTTCTTCCCATGACTACGCACACCAAGGCATAGCTTATCAGTGGAAGATGACCGGATGCCTCATGTAGGAGACATGCAGGCGACCCTACCACCTCTGAGCAGCACAGCTGTTTCCTAAGAACTAGGGCACTCAAATATGCAAGCGTGACCAGCTAGAAGTACAAATAAAAAAACACCCTACTTGTTCAATTTTCATAAAGAATTGAAAGTGAAGGAAAAAAACACTAACATAACTTTAGGTGGGGAGGAAGGGATCCTCTTTCATAAGGCACAAAGAAGAGGCCCCACTAAGAGCAGGCGGGCAGGGGCAGCAGGAGGGATCTGAGCAGCGTCCTGGCTCTTGAACTGGTTACAGGTGTGCGGCACTTGTGAACATTTGTTGATATGCACACTTACGATCTGTGCACGTTTATGTAGGTATATTATACAATGAAAAGTTTTTTAAAATCCTCAACAATATCAAAATACAGACACTACAGGAAAGAGCAGATATTGGAACTAATCTGCAAAACCAGACAGGAAACAAGTATCTCCAGGGCTCAATTTCCCCAAGATGCCCTCCCAGAAGATACACATCAACTCCCTCCATCCCCCATGGCGAGCAGAGATGCTACATTTCAGTGGCAGTGGCCAGAACAGGGCCAGTGCAAGCTCCCCCTTACAACAAGGGCCCAAGGGGAAGTATGTAGATGGGAAAATAATTAATAAAAGAATATACTGCAAGGGGGAAATGTGCTAAGTGGATACACATTATTTACCAGTGTTCTTGCTACTCATATTTATTCAAAACTGTTTAGTTAAATAGCCACCTTATAGTCTCACCTTATAACACAAAATAGGTTAAAAATCTCGTTCTAGAATCTTGTGTTTAGAAATTCCTTAACAGAAAACACCAATAAAGCAAAGACCACACAACATGAGACTCTACTACTTGACATATGATAACAATTTACACTACTTGGAAAATTACTTTACCACCCCTCCCCACCCCACCCAGTCTTCCCCGCTTCCCCCCACAGAGAAGTGAACGAGAGTGGATCCTGATGTCCCCTGCAGTCAGCTTAGCGAACTCGACTGCACCGTCACTGAGGGATGCACCAGGGAGCACCAGGCCGGCCACTAAGGGAGACTGAGCACCTAAGCCGGGGGGCAGCAAGCCCCCTGCCTGCCTGTTCTCTCCATCAAGCCAGGGTGCCAGAAAATTCTTTTTCATGGGAGGGTGACAATCACAGTGAGGTACATTTATTCTCTTTGTTTCTCTTTTTTATTCATTTTGTTTAAGAATCGCATTCTCTCTCTCTTTTTCAATCCAACAAACACAGGCTACTCAGTAAACATTTATACAGTGCTTACTTTATTTCTGGCTAACTGTGAAAATAGCTCTATGAGGGTAAATATTGTTACCTCCATTTCCCAGGCGAGATAGCTGAGGTATAGCAAGGTCATGTAACTGCCCCGTGGCCCACAGGGGTGAGGGGTGAGGGCTGGGTGCAGTGGAGGCTGAGGGTCAGTCCGGGCCCCAAACAGGGCAAGACTGCCCTGCAGTAGCTGCCCCAGCACCCTCATGTCCCCTCTCAGGCAAAGTGTGGCCTGGACGCCTAGTGCAGGTGGAGGCCTTCCGGGTCCTTCCCGGCGGTGCCCAGTTACCAGAGCAAGGTTGGGAGGGCAGGGGGAGAAAACTAATTTGAACTGAGTTAAGAATACAATGTTGGAACTGTAAAATAATGAGACCGGCTTCCAGTGTGGCTGGGGGCACCCTCTCCCTGCCCAAAATGTCAGCCACACCTCTCAGTGGGCTCCAGGCAGGGAAAGTGTTCTCTGGCAGAGGACAAGCCTGGCTCAGGCAGCTCCCCTGTCCTGGGCCAGTGAGTGGTACAGCCCCCCACGTGGTACTGGGGCAGAAATACTGCTCCAGGGAAACTCACCTGCTAACCTCTGGCATGTGGTGCCTAAGCCGGAATTTCCAGTTCTGATCTGGTTTCTGTCACCAAAGACTTAAAACCATTAGGCATTCATTCAACAAACATTAGTGCCAGGCACAGTGCTTAGAGCCTTAGGGCAACACGGTTGAAGACACCAAGGTCCCTGCCCCTGAATTGGCCCACAGTGTATGGGCAGAGAAAAGTATAAGTAGATAAAAAAGTTCTAAGCAGATACTTGCTAGAATCCAGTGTGTCCCAAGGCCTGAGGGACACAGCAATGAACCAGAGCAAGGTCAGGGAAGACTTCCCAAAGGAGGGGACATGAGTTGGTTCTCCAAGAGCTTGCCACCAGCCTATTCAAACCATGTGGATTAAGGCAGAAACAGAGAGTCCACCAAGTTAGCTAAAGACTAGCAGCAACATCCTTCAGTCCTCCTCCTCCTCCATGCACACAGCACACACGGGGGTCCTCCCAGAGGCAATGCAAGCCAGCGGTTTCATTCACCCAGCGTAACTCCAAGACGTCAGGACAAGCCTCTAACAAGGCTGCTTCTTTTATCTGAGGCCTTTTGTAATATGGTTGTCACATGGTGAAGTGGCTGCTGTTTACCAAGCTCTCTCACAAGACTGTAAGATAGGTACTACTCGGGATATTGCCCCAGAGAAATGAAGCAACCTGCCCAAGGTCACCCAGCTAATGATGGCACAAAGGGATTCACACTCAGGTCCACCCGATACTTTCAAAGCCCATCCTCTTTCTGCCACACCCAAGCCTCCCATGGAACTGGACCTGTGCAGAAATTTAGGATATTTGGCAACACAGGCCATGTCACTTGGAAAGAATAAAATTTCTACAAAGTGATTTTTTCCCCATTCCTCTGCTGGTCTGTCCTTGCTCTAATGCCACATTGCTTTAAAAAAAAAAATTAGCTTTACTGAGATATAATTCATATACCACATAATTCACCCACTCAAAGTGTATAATTTAATGATATTTATTAATAGTATATTCACAGGTATGTGCAACCACTACCACAGTCAATTTTAGGGCATTCCATCACCTCAAAAAGAAACTCTGTCCTCTCTAGCTGTCATCCCCTCTGTCTCCCAGCCCAACAGCCGCTGTCTCTTTACAAGGTGATTCCTGAAGTGGTTATGGGCTCACAGTATTGAGTTGTTAATAAAATATTGCAGATTGCAGTTCTGTGCTGCAGTCTTTCCCCAGTGGGCTAAACCTAACCGCTGAGCCAGGACGGGGCAAGGGCAAAGCAAGACACCTCAGCGCAGGCGGCTGGGGTGGGGGTGGGGTACCTGGTACCCTGGCACTGGACAGGCTCCATGGTTCCTGCATACCTGGATCCCCGAACTTAGCAAGCCCCAAATGCAGAGCCAGGTAGTCCGTCAGCAGGGATGGTGGAAGTTATGCAAAAGCTCAAGAGGAGCCCCCCCTGATTACAAGCCTTTACCATTAGGAATTCTAATCTCCCATCTCCAGAAAGGCAAAACCAAGATCGGATTAGCTGCCACAAGCCAGGAGTTGTTCTCAGAGGCCACACTATTTCAGGATGGCATTACTCACGGCTTCAGTGAAAAGAGGACTCTCCGAAATCTGCTCATCCTCTCTGCCTTCCTCAGTTGCTGCAGAAAGTTGGGGAGGAGGGGTAACTACAAAAAGACCATGCATACACTCCTGCGGCACCTAGATTTCTCTGCTACACATCTCTATACAGGACATCAAAACCCAACTGTGTGTGGCACTGATGCACAATGGAGAACAATCAAAAGGAATAAGATGTTGATAGATGCAACACGAACAAATCACAAAAACACTATGCTGAGCAAAAGCAGCCCAACGCAAAGAGCACACATGGTACGTGTCTCTGTACGTGAAATTCAACGCCAGGCAAAACTAATCTATAGTGACAGATCAAGGTTTGTCGGGGCCAGGGGGTGGGTGGGGATTGACTTCAAAGGAGCACAAGGAACTGTTGGAGCAATGGAAATGTTCTACCTTGACTGGGTCAGTGGCTAAAAATACGTATATCCACTTATTAAAGCCCCTGAATGGATGCATTCAATAGTATGTAAATTAATATCTCAATAAAGAGAAAGAGAGGAGAGGGGGAGGAGGAGAAGAAGAGAAGAGGAGAGAGGAGAGAAGGAAGAAAAAAAGGAAAAAGGAAGAAAAGCCCTCTGCAGAACTGCAGTAACAGAACTTTCTCCTACTCACCAGCATCTGCATCTGCAATGCAATTGTGATTGACATTACCCAAGAACTGTGTTGCAAGGTGCTTCAGATTCAAGACTAAAATAACTTCTGTGTCACTTTAGCCTAAGTGTGCTTTACTGGATCTCGATCCGTAGAATAACTGACCCTCTGCCATACACCAACGACGTCGATGAACCCAAACGGTCCGCTTTCCCACCAGGCTGACTCAGGTTCTCCCCACTATCACCACAATACAAAGCAAGGCAGTGCCACTGACACGACTGGGACGTGCCAGGTTTCAGTGACAGGTTTCCACAGCTGCTGGAGAGTAAGCCAGCAAAACCTAACAGGATAACTTAAGATACTGGCTTTTCTTTGTCTTCAAATGATAAGTAAATCTTAAATTCTAGAAACTTATCATAATTATGAATAGATTCTATAAAAACATCATGAAAGGTCCATATTTTTAAAAAATTTTTCCTTTTGCTTGGGAAGAAGGTAGTGGCTATTTTCAAATCCTACTTGTTAGCCTTTCATGTTTTTTGTGAGCCAAGACACAACTAGAGCCATCTTGCCTTTACTGCTCCCACACATATAATTAAAAAGGAACAAACCAAGCCAAATGTCTAACATTCTCTATCAAAGAAGAAGGTGCCAGGACAAAGAGCTAAGTACCAGTTCTATCTTTGGCAAAGTAAAAAAAGTTAAAACCCTTTACATAAGCTTCTTTGCTTCACTGGCACTTCTCCAAAGATTAAAAAAAAGTGAAGTCAAATAAATTAAAGCAGAAAGCCCAATTGCAGAAAAATTTCAAAGCACCAGTGTGATAGAGGGAACATGCTAATTTTTTTCTTATGCGTTTTATAAAATCCCCAAATGCCAACAGGAGAAGCAATACCTGGATTTCTAACATAAGCTATTGGTGGTTAAGATGTCAGACAGCCCCACAGTCCTAGGAATAGCTTGAGCCTTCTTTGGGGAACACACTGAAGATGGAAAATGACCCCAGAAAAAGGTCTGAAATTCAAAAAACAATGTGAGCACAGTTTCTGGTGCATTTGTGGGTATTTTCAGGAATAAAGTTAGGGCCATATTATGTTAATGTTTTATTGGTATAAATAATAATTTATTTGGTGAAATAAATTCCTTCATTTATGTTTGAATTCAACCATCTGACAAACATTTATTTAGCACCCTCTCTATGCTAGGCTCTGGGACCTGCAAACTAAGTGATGCACCATACTTGTCCTTAAGCAGCTTACAGTCTAGTAGGGTGGATGGACAAGTACCCAGAAGATGACACAGAGTGACAAGTGCTATCTAACAGACCTAGGCAGGAAGCACTGAAGGTGGGCCTGGGGCTGGGGAGAGATGTGGGAAAACTCCCCAGGAAAGGTGGACACTGAGCTGAGTCAGGTAGAAGGGCTGTGTCACTCTGCACCTCTGGCCATTGCCTCCCCTCCTTGGCTGTGGCTTCCTCACCGCCAAGGGAGAGCAGGACACCAGGTGAAAGCTCTCAACTTTATTGACCAGCATCTTTTACTGAGGGCAGGAAAAGCAGCCAACACAAGGCTCGAACTTTATTTTGTCCATTAAAGATATTAAAAAAAGAAAAAAGACCTATCACCTCCTATCATAATGCTGAAAAACAGGTAGTAGAACCTCAGAATAAATGAAAAGCCTTAAAGTAAATATCTTTAGCTTTATAATAAAATAATTACACTGTTGATATTTTGATTGCATGAGAGTGAAAACAGCGTCAAAAGCTGGTGTTTGGAAACCCCGCAAATGGATGACAAAATTAGGTACTATTTAATGAATGCATGTGCCAGGATCTGTATATACAATGACTCTACATTCATGATAACCTTGCAAGATGGGAATATTGCCCCCATTTTTCAGATGAGAAAACCACAGCTCAGGAGGAAGTGGCTTGCCCACAGCCACACAGTGGTGGTGGCAATGTGAAGCTGCTATATCTGGTTCCCTCTGATAACAGGCCCTGGGCCTCCGCAAACACACGTGACACCGTGAGAGAGTGCTAGTGATCTCTGAGGTTCTTACCAGAACTGAACATCTATTTTATTATTGTTGCTTTGGGGATGGTAAAGGAAGAGTTTGCATTTGCAGCTTTTGTTTTTTCTCTTTTCTTTTCTTTTCTTTTCTCTTCCTTCCTTCCTTCCTTTCCAAATAACCAACTGAAATATATTATGAAACCAGGAGGGGTATAAATACATAAATAAATGTGGTCCCAAGCATTCCAAAACTCTATCATTATCTCCTTTCTCCTTTCTCCTTCTCCACTTTGGACTAGTGCTAGGAAAAAGAAGATGGAGCATATGGGAAAAGAAACGTGCCTACATGCCAAGAAATAGGAAACATTTGAACTCTGATTTAGATTTTCCATACTGTACCTCAATGTGCTATGTGTGATAGTTAATTTTAAGTGTCAACTGGACTGGCTTAAGGAATGCCTAGAAACCTGGTAACACATTACTTTCGGTGTGTCTTCGAGGGTATTTCCAGAGGAGATTAGAGTGTGAGTCTGAGTGTACTAGGTAGGGAAGATCCACCCTTAACATGGGCCAGCACCATCCAATCTGCTGGGGACCCAGAGAGAACAAAAATGGGGAAAAGGCAAATGTATCGACCTATTTCTTGGAGCTAGGATACATTCGTCTCCTGCTGTGGACAAGAGAACTCCAGGCTTGCCGGCCTTTGGATGCAGGACTTACACCAGTGGCCCTGGGTTCTCAGGCCCAGCCCAGGACTGAGAGTTACACCAGCAGCTCCCCTGGTTCTGAGGCCTTTAGACTTGGACTGAGCCACGCTGACCCACATCCCAGGGTCTCCAGCTTGCAGACAGCCTGTCATGGGACTTCTCGGCATCCATATCATGTGAGCCAATCTCCCTAGTAAATCCCCTCTCATATAGCTCTATATACCTATCCATCCACCCTACTGGTTCTAGCACTCTGGAACACCGTGACTAACCCAGCATGCAGCAAGTAGACATGAAAGCCTCTAGGTACTGTTGAGTGACACTCAATTCAATTTAAAAGATACGGTCACTAATTTCTAAAAGCTTCCATTCTCAGTGTGAAATATGGAGATAATTATAAATAGACTACCAATTATAAACTTAAAAATGTACCTCATTTCTACAAATTCTATACCTTCTTCTACTTCTATCACTTAAAATTGAAATTTACCATATTTAAACAATCTTTTCACACAATTTCCCCAGCCGTCTTTTGATGTGGACTGCCATGTGAGGACATGGGCCAGGGAACCACTAGAGGCTGGTCCCATGGCATACCTTCCACACATGCCTGCCCGGGAAAAGCAGAGCACACAAAGTAACACGGGGGCAGGGGCCAGCAGCTGCATGACCTGGCAAATGTCTAAGCCTTGGGTTACCTGATGTACCTCAGTAACCACCTTGTGCAGTTGCAAAGATTAAATGAGATAATGTACATATAATGCTCGACACAGAACATAGCCTGGAGAGATGTTTTGAAATGTTAGCCATTAAGATAATCTCTCGGGCCAGGTGTTGTGGATTACACCTGTAATCCCACTGTAATCCCAGCACTTTGGGACACCAAGGTGGGAGGGTCACTGGAGGCCAGGAGTTTGAGACCAGCCTGGGCAACATAGCAAGACTTCATCTCTACAAAAAATGTTTGTAAATTAGCCAGGCATGGTGGCATGCACCTGTAGTCCCAGCTACTCAGAAGGCTGAGGTGGGAAAATAGGCTGAGCCCAGGAGTTCAAGGCTATGGTGAGCTATGGTCACACCACTGTACTCCAGCCTGGGGGACAGACCGAGACCCTGACTCTAAAAAAAGAAAAAAAGACCATCCCTTGGTGACTGAGCTGGAAGCTCCTCACGATGTCAAGCACAATTAAAATCATAGAAGAGTCAAAGTGGGGCCTCTCTAAGGCTACGGCTGAAAGGTGGGAAGATGGATACGTAGGCGGCCATGGCATAAGGTTAACCCTGGGAAAGTCAGAGAGTGAGCAACTAATGTCAGAAAACCAATGAATCCATGCCACAACAGTCCAACTGGAAGTGACAGTAAGGCTCACAGTGACCACCAAGAGATGAGTATGGACAGCAGCCAGTTGGTTCAGAAAGTCTCGTCAAGAAAAATGAGATAAAGGGACTTGGCCAAGAGGCTGACTAGCTGAGCACCAGAAAATGCCAAGTCCGGAGAGACCCTCAGGTCTCCTGCTTGAACAGTCAGGGGCACCATGGCACACATACCACGAGCAACCTCGGCAGGCATCACAGGAAAAAAGCAAGGCCTCTTGGACCTGGAGGGGGCCACGATGCGTTTGTGACAGGTATAGGCAAGGGACATGTATCTCACATGTGTGAAATGAAAAGCTAAACACAGGTCACAAAACAGTTTGCATAGGATGATCCTATTTTTGTTTTTAAAAATCACATCTATGTATATGTGTGAATGTAAAGGTCTGTAAAAGTGTGCATTAAGGTGTTGACAGTGATTTTTTTCTTTCAAATATTTGTATTCGTATTTTGCAAAGTGCATGTACTGATTTCCCGATGAAGGAATAAGCTGAGTTCCTTCCGAATTTTCTAACGCCGACAGACAACACCGAGGCAAAGTGCAAAGGGCTGTCAGAGCCGCACTGCTGCACCCAGGGAGTTTGAGACCACAACACTCCAAAGTCCTCTGTAAACCACAGGTAGTAAGGTCATAGGCAACCCCCAGCTGTAGGGCTCCTGTAAACTTCCTAATTCTGAGTCAAGTCTAGAACAAGTCACTATCAGCGGAAGCCTGCCTTCCTCTAGAGGGCAACCCCCTCCTCCTGAGAGAGGTGTGTCACCAACTGTGCAGCACTGCGCGTGGGAACGAGAAGGGACTTGATACCTGGTCACCCCACACAATTCACTCCATAAGGTCAAGTCTGAGATCTTACAAGCCCTTTCTGCAAAGAAACATAAATCCGGGGAAGAGTCACAACTCTACAGCTACATCCAAAAAGCAGAGGTGTGGGCCCCAGTCTCATACCAGCGATCTCGCCCACGGCGCGCGGGCCTTGCCACTCACCTGAAGGCTGGGTATGAGCAGGTGCTTGGCCACATGATTCAGAGGTTCTTTAAAATCTCAACAGTATGAATCAATCCCATGCAGAGGTAGGTATAAGGGAGACAGCTTGCTGCCTGAACAAAACCAAACGGGCCTCATCACCAGGGCTGTCCACCCACACTTTGGGCAGGGAGGAGACTTCCTCGGCCCCTCCCTGAGAGAACCTGAGAAAGGGGAGGCAGCAGGTAGATGGCCCCGTCCCTAAGAGGGGACAAAAGATCCCCATGCCCAACACCCTACGTGACTCTCAGAACTGGGTGACCACTAAACCCATACAATTAACAAAAGCATGTGAAGCAGTTATAAAGGCCTGCTATGGGTGAGAACAGACATAGCTGCGTGCTCAGAGTAGTCAGTACTGACCTCCAGAGCCAGGATTTGCTAAAGATGTGACAGCACAAGTGTGCCTGTGTCGTACATATGTATTCTGTGACAGCATCCACTCTTACAGCTCACAGCACTGTCATTATGAGTCTGCAGGCCAATGCGAGAACACAAAGACAGGTGTGTTCACCCAGACCCTAGCTTCCTTGTGCTCGCTCCCCACACACCCACTCACAATCCCCCACCCATTAGTAAGTACCCCAGGGTTCAGGAGGCTGGACTAGGACCTTTAAATGGTATCAGTATTTCTCCACCACATTTGTTAAAAGACCAGACTCATAGTTTGAAATGTCAATATACCACACAGATGATAAGAAATAGACCATGTCCAAATTCATTAGATCCAGATATCCTTTCCAACAAACTATCATGAGACTACATGGTAAAGACTTTCTGTCTTTGTATTCTATCAATATATTCCAACTAATTTGTAATCTCGTTTTAATTGGATTCTTTTCTGATGGCACACCAGTGATTTTTCTCCCTCAAAGATGTTAAGGAGGCCGGATGCGGTGGCTCACGCCTGTAATCCTAGCACTCTGGGAGGCCGAGGCAGGTGGATCGCTCAAGGTCAGGAGTTCGAGACCAGCCTGAACAAGAGCGAGACCCCATCTCTAATAAAAGTAGAAAGAAATTAATTGGACAACTAAAAATATATGTATAGAAAAAATTAGCCGGGCACGGTGGCGCATGCCTGTAGTCCCAGCTACTCGGGAGGCTGAGGCAGGAGGATCACTTGAGCCCAGGAGTTTGAGGTTGCTGTGAGCTAGGCTGACACCACGGCACTCTAGCCCAAAAAAAAAAAAAGATGTTAAGGAATATTATCATTACATTGTTATTAGTAATACCTCTTTACATTGGCTTAGATGCAAGTTTTTCTTCGTATGAGACTTGAGGAAGAACCAAATATTAATACGTTTAAGATGAGTAACAGCCTGAGCAGCTCTGGCAACAATGGACATTGGAACTCCTATGCTGTCGAAGCAATCCGGGACTGATTATCTCTGTAGACTAGAAATGTTTTTCTTTTTCTTTTTTAATGGAAAATGTCAAACATATAAAAAGTAGAGAGACCAGAATAACGACCCTCAGTTTCAACAATAATCGACACGTGGCCAATCTTGTTTCACCTGTGATGTGAACACTATGAAATGCTCACAGAATCGTGGGACCCAAAGGTGTCCCTACCTGATCTGAAGGGCCCCTGGGCATGGGCCCCCACAGCATGAGTCCTCGCAAAGCAGGTAGAACAGGGGTCCTGCCCTGAAGGGACCAGCAACCTTGTGAGGAGCCAGTGTCACTTAAAACATGTATAAGATCCAGGAATAATGACAGTAAACCTGCAAGCTTAACAACACCAAAGGTGAGTCACAGCGATACCACGTACCCCCGATGTGATGTAATAAGAACACTTCACCTCTTGGGATTCTTCCCCAAAACTCCTAAGCCCATTCTAATACTATGAAAAAACATCAGGCAAATTCAAACTGAAGAACATTCCACAAAACACCTGACCAGTGCTCTTCAAAACTGCCAAGGTCATGAAAAACAAGGAGAGTCTGAGAAACTGTCACAGATTGAAGGAGACTAAGGAAATATGACAACTAAACGTAATGTGGGAACCCGGACGGGATCCTAGAACTGTGAGCAAACATCAGTGGGAAATTGGTGAAGTCCGAATAAAGTCTGCAGTTTAGTTAATAATACCGTTTCAATGCTAATTTCTTAATTTTGACTAATGTGCTGTGGTTACGTAAGACGTTAGCATTAGAGCAAACTGGGTGAAAGGTATGCGGGAAAGCTCACTATTAGCTTTCCAACTTTTCTGTAGATCGAAAATTCTTCCAAAATAGAAAGTTTATTACAGAAATAATATAGGTTAAACTGACTAATGAATATTGATTATGTTCTTCACAAAAAGGAGTCAGTGACAATGCCAGGGACGATGAAGTCTAAATAAAACAATCTGTTAGAAATCTCAAAGAAAGCAAGCACCTAGAAATGAAGGAATGTGTAAGCTGAAGGTCACACAAGCGCTCCACCGGACCAGAGCACTTGTGGTAACGACCAGTGCTGGCAGAGAGAAGTGGCTTCCAAACCATGAGGCTGCCCCGCAGGGTCTCCCCACTCCACCCACAGCCATGCTGGTCAAGCAGCGACCCAGGCTCCTGTACCACCCTGCCCTGCCCCAGCCAGCCCTCTGCTCCAGCCCACCCCTGCATCACCTCTCTCTATTCGTTCGGCAGTTTCCGAGGGTCTGCAGGTTAATGCTATGCTGAAAACAATAAAAGGAGGAGACACTGCAAACCATCATATGATATCCATTTTACAAAAATAGTTCTTTATATATCTAGAAAAAAAGATGAACTATGATTAGAACTGTGCCCTAGGAAACCTGCAGTTGCAGCTCTGCCCCAGGGATGGGTCCAAAGCCGCAGAAGCAGAATTCTACCTTTGGGCTTTCTGACCTGGCGAGCACATCTGGAACCGCAGCCTGCGGCCTCACCCTGACTAATTCAGCCATGCTCTTAAATGGCTTTGAATGTGCTTCTTTATATAACAGCATTTTCCTGTATTTGAAACAGGGCAAAACTGTAGAAATAAAAACATTCACCTGGATTTTCAAATCATGAACATGTGGGGACCGAATTCATTCTGAATCAGATTTAAGATGACTTCTGAGACTGGGGTCAGGGCAGCCAGATGTCTGCCTATGTACGGGAGCAAATGTGTCTGGCACATGAATGTCAGCCCAAATAAGAATTTATGTGAAATAGTCCTGTCAAAAATGCCCTGTAGGCCGGGCGCGGTGGCTCACGCCTGTAATCCTAGCTCTCTGGGAGGCCGAGGCGGGCGGATTGTTTGAGCTCAGGAGTTCGAAACCAGCCTGAGCAAGAGCGAGACCCCGTCTCTACTAAAAATAGAAAGAAATTAATCAGACAACTAAAAATATATAGAAAAAATTAGCCGGGCATGGTGGCACATGCCTGTAGTCCCAGCTACTCGGGAGGCTGAGGCAGGAGGATCGCTTGAGCCCAGGAGTTTGAGGTTGCTGTGAGCTAGGCTAATGCCATGGCACTCTAGCCTGGGCAACACAGTGAGACTCTGTCTCAAAAAAAAAAAAAATGCCCTGTAACAAAATTACTGAAAAACAAACAGAAAGCCAGCAGTGATGTTTTTAAAACAATCTTTTAAAAAAGATAGGCAGAAGACACTCTGAAGAATGTTGTGCTTGTTCTACAGAACAAGAGTTTCAAAAGGACAGGCTCTGCCATGTTCCTCACCAATGAGGCAATCCCTCCTGAGCAACTTCATTATTTCTACTTGCCCCGTAATTGATGAGCATCTTGCAAAACGCAGGTCAAAACTTCCCCAGTGCTCTGAATTACACAACTGGGAATCTGTACCATAATGTCACTGTCAACATCACTTCACTGAAGCTTCCTCCTTTAACTTCACAGTGAGAAAAAAGTGACATATGCTTTTTCCATTCATTTTTTAAATGTTTTATTAAATTGGAAACTCTACATATATGCTTTGGAATTTACACATTTGATAGCTGCAAAGCTTGCAGGCAAGCTCCTGGACCAACAAGCCTGTTCTCCACCCAGGTTTAGCAAGCCCCACACTGGTACCAGACATGGTCCCCTTCCCCAGAGACCCAGAATGGGTTGCTGCTCCCCTATCTAAGCCGCCACGGAAGCAGGCTTGTTATACTCCAGTCTTAGACCTGTGCCTGTGCCCCGACTCCCATCTCTATCATCCCCTACTGCCCTTGTTTCCTTGGCACCTAGCACAGAACTCAGCATGTAGGGGCACAGCATATGCTGAAAGAAGAAAGGGAAAACCCCATGAGAGAAATGGTAGCCTCAGCTCTGGGCACACACAGCTCAGGTGCTGACACCAAGTCTCAGGAACTGAGTGTAGCCCCAACTGACAGCCTGGTATGAACCCCAGCTCACAGCCCCTAAGCCAGGGAATCACAAGTCGATTTACCTCTGAGCCTCAGTTTCCTCAACTGTAAGAAAGAAGACGAGGCCAGGAGTGGTAGTTCATGCCTGTAATCCTAGCACTCTGGGAGGCCTAGGCCGATTGGTTGAGGTCAGGAGTTTGATACCAGCCTGAGCAACAGCGAGACCCCCATCTCTACTAAAAATAGAAAAATTAGCTGGGTGTCGTGGTAAGCGCCTGTAGTCCCAGCTACCCGGGAGGCTGAGGCAGGAGGATCGCTTGAGCCCAGGAGTTTGAGGCTGCTGTGAGCTAGGCTGACGCCACGGCACTCTAGCCCAAGGAACAGAGTGAGACTCTGTCTCCAAAAAAAAAAAACCACCCAAAACAAAAAACATTTTAATCAGTGGAGTAAAGCAGATTGCCCTCCCAATGTGGGTTGGCCTCTTCCAGTCAGAGGAAGCCCTAAACAGAACAAAAAGAATGACCCTGCTCTGAGCAGGAGGGAATTTTCTACCAGTCAGCCTTCAGGCTGGCACTGCACCACCAGCTCTCCAGGGTCTGCAGCCTGCCAGCCCACATTGCAGATTTGGACTTGCCAGTCTGCATGACACATGAGCCAACTCCTTATAGGAAATCTCTTGGCTATCATTAAATATATACATCCTATCAGTTCTGTTTCTCTGGAGAACATAACGGAACATTATTGAGCAGTAAAAAGGAATGCAAAAAGCAATTTGCAGGTTACTCACGATTCTTTTTTTTATAAATCTCATAAGCAAAAACAGAATGCATTATTTACAGACACATTTGTATAAGTATTCTTTAAAAGAAAGAAAGAAACAAACAAACAAGGGAATGATGAAATACTCTAGAACACCTGCACCCCTGGCAGGAAGCCCCCACCAGGGGCTTCCCTGTGGTACACAATGGTTTAGTCCTCCAGCTATGAGGTTGGTTCTGAGGCATTTATTAGTATGCTTGAAAACTTATATATTTGTCACTTACTGTTTTACATGAATTTAAAGTTGTATAAGAAAACATTTCTGAACTAGAGGTAGATGAGAGAAATGCCATAAGAAAGACACAAGGAAACAAACGCCAGGCCAAAAGCAGGCCAAAGCTCAGACACCGCAGCCCCGCTTGGCTTCCCAGGACAGTCTGGAAGGTCCAATCTGACCTGAAGCCCCACAGGGTCCGGAGCATTCAGGCCGTGCCTCCCTCTCTGAGAACACAGATCCACTTATTTTGCACGTGGAAGAGGATGGAGATTAGAAGTTATAACTGTGCTAATTCTTCGCTAGAGGGAGCACAGAACCGTAGGCACCTGCCACCCACTGCCCACCTGCTAGCCCACCCATGCTTTTCCTCCTCCATGCTCTGTCACACTTGGTTCCCAAAACTTCCCCCAGGCGGAAATTACTCCTCTGGCCATTTTGAGGTGGACTATCACTTTAACAATCCTCTTCCCCGCCCAACCCCAGGAATTCCTAGTTCCTGCAGGGTGAGGCCAGAAGCCACACCCTGGTGAAAGGCCAATGGAAAATGCAGGCCTCAGGGCACAGGCAGTCACCTGCTCCAAGCAGAGTAGAGGCAAACACACCCAGGCACTGCCACGCTGCTCCTTCTGGCCACTCCCCCCACAGGCCTGCCAAGTCCACAGTACATCCGGGGTTCACCGCTTTGGGGCAACACTGCTGAATGCAGGCCTCCCTGTCACGGTTAAAGTGGAATGGAACAGAATG
>NW_012136747.1:526447-529273 GCF_000956105.1 Propithecus coquereli | reverse complement strand
AAACTCCTGAGCTCAAGTGATCCTCCTGCCTTAGCCTCCCAAGTAGCTGGGACTACATGTGCTTGCCACCACACCCAATTAGTTTTTGTATTTTTTGTAGAGACAGGGTCTCACTCTTGCTCAGGCTAGTCTCGAACCCCCGACTTCAAGCAATCCTCCCACCTCTGCCTCCCAAAGTGCTAGGATTACAGGCATGAGCCACCTTGTCCAGCCTTCTTCCTTTTTTAAAAAACATGCATTTCTTATAGACAAACTAAGGCTTAGAAAAAAAATTTTTAACTAAAATAAAAACATGGAATTATGTTTGTGGAGCCAGGAGAAAGCTGTGGAAGGCTCTGCTATACCAATGCAGTCAAGGCCCATTTATCTCAAAAGTTTATTACCACCTGCCTGAAAGCTTATACATCTTTTTGTTTTGCTTGGCATAAGCATATAGTAACAATGGAATAACCTGTAACTTTGAGAAACCTAATAGGAAATATCACAAACAACCTTGAGTTTACACATAAAACAAGAAGCACACAGGGCCCACATCGAGTCAGTGGCAGAGCCTAGAGTCCACCCTCTCACCCTGCTGACTGGCTGCAAAGCCTGGCTCTTCGCTCCCAGATGACATTTCTCCTCACTTGTGTTCAGCCACCCACAAGTGGCAGAGTAGGAAGGTTTCCATGCTTACGTTGACGGCAAGTCTAGGGAGGCAGTCTGGCAAACATTTCTGGAGTTCCTACAAATGGGGTGCTGTGCTTTTTGGCCTACGGGAGTTCAGGTGGACTGAGAGACACCATTCAACAGAGCAGTCACACCTTGGATGCATTCTAGTCTTTGATTCATGTATTCCCATTCCACAGGGCATTGCACAAAGCATTTACAAACAGGCTACTCCCTGCCCAGCACCCCTTCCTCCTCCTCTGGCAACAGCATTCCAGCTGGGCTTTGGGAAATCTCCCCAACCCTTAGAAACAACGGTCTCTCCCATAGCTCCTTTTCAGGTTCCTAAGTCTGAGGCCACCCACCCAATGTCTTCCAAGGAACTACTTCTGCTCAGGTCAGCTTGCGACCACAGAACCCTGATGGGCAAACTGTACCGTGACGGGGAAATGCCTCCTCTCGACCAATCCCCCTGCAATAGAGCGCAGGCAACAGGGGAACTGCAAAGCTCTACCACTAAGGAGAAACAGCCCATGCCTCGACAAAGGACTGAGACTGAAACTTCAAAAACACTTTAAATGCTCTTACCACCGCCAAAGGCCCATTATAGTTACATCTGTTTACATCTCTATTCATAGAAACATAGATATTTAACATAGAAACAGCTAAACACAAAGAAATTAATGGCCCAGGTCAGATATCTCCTTCTCTAAGAATTCTGACCCCTTCCTGCTGGGAGTACCTGCTCTCTCTTAAGGCACTAGCCACTTTCTAATTTGTGTTATATTTAAATAGAGACATTGCCCCCTCTAGGCTGAGAGCTTCCTGGGAGTGGAATCCCTAACTTATTAACAGACTCCTGTGGCACACTGACCAACAGGGCAAACGCCCACATGCTGCCCGGTGTGCTGCCCCTCAAGCCCCTGCTTATGACGATGGTACTTGTTTGTGTAAATTTACATAGACACACATATATGCAGATATACATGTATATTATATATAGTGAAAATATATATACACACTTAACTATATAAACCTATGAAACAGGTACACAGTTGTTTCTACGAAAACTACAAGTTGCTAAAATTTTAAATTAAAAAAAAAAAAAACTGCCTACTGACCAAATTACAGCTGTGGGTAACACAGGTAAAACAACTGTAAAGGATTGAGTGAAAATGTATAAAAATCTGGGATTCTACACTCATGTTCCTTCACACAACGAAGTTCTTAATCATCTTTATGCAAACACTGGATATCAAAGACAATAAATTATGGATGTCAATTATGTAAGAAAATACCTGGCAGTTCTGATCAGTAGACCGGAAGTAAAAGAAAGGCCAACAGAAGATGGGAGTATGTCAACTTTTTAAGTTACAGATAAAACGTCTAACCTATGTTTTGTTTTGTTTTTTAAATGATTCTTTGCTTTATCCTCCTTCAGTTAACTGACTGGTGGCTAGCTCCAGTCTCATGAGACAAATGCTGAGTGACCACTGGCCAGGGGACACGTCAAGCTCTGGGGACAGTGGCTGCCTCGTGCACGAGGCAGTCAGGAAATAAACTCCACAAGCCTGGTCTGAAGGAGCTATGCACAGGCTACAGGCACAGCACTTAAATGTTTTTCCCTGCCCTCAGTGAAAATTGAACTACAATATAATTTGTTTAAAGACAAGGACAAGTTAACAAGAGTGCAGAATTCAGAATTCTCAATTTCCAGCCTGAAAGGAAAGCTCTAGGCCCCGCGCTTCCCTGAAGCTACTCTGACGTTCGTATGTTAACCTAATAAAACACTGCTCCCACTTCAAACTCGCCCATCTCCCCAGACTGAATCTGGAGAGGAGGTAAAAAGCCCCATCCTACCAAGAAAAGCATGACTGTGACCTTCGCTGGGCCACCCAGGACAGAGGGTTAGCTACACCTGACACAAAGCATCCAGGTGTAAAACTACTCCCTCTCATCGGTGCTTCCAGCATCTGGGAATAAGAAGCAAAGCAAACCAAAAGGAAATGGAAATGAAATTTCTCCTACCCCACCTACGCCAAAAGGCTGCAAAGTGGTGACCTATTTGCCGGTTACAAGATTAACTCAACTCCGGGAAAGGCAGAAAACCTCCCGATTACAAAGAGACACAGGTCTCTCCCCTTGGCACATCAACAATACTCCGGTTTAATAAATCTT
>NW_012136747.1:509639-525798 GCF_000956105.1 Propithecus coquereli | reverse complement strand
CTTTTCACCACATCGCATTTGGAGAGAGGAGTCAGGTTTGAAATGCCCTGGAACTCTGAGAGGTGCTCCTCCCCACCCAGGACTCACTGAGCAAACCAGGTTCTGACTCTACACTCCTACCTCCACCTGAAGTGACTCCAGCCCCACCACACTCACCGTGCCCTCCCCTCACTGATTGCAGGGCTGAGGTCCACTACAGGCCCATTATAGAGGTGCCGGTGGCCTGGCTTCACCCCCCACACCCCCAGCACAAGGGATACATCAAGGTCATCTCGACTGGGCCTCAGGTCCTGGCCCACCCCAAGAGTCCTGCGTCAGGAGACTCAGTGCTTTAATTTCAAAGTGGACAATCCCCTTGCTCTGTAGTTTTAGTCAAGCAACCTCTAGCTGATTTCCCTTTTCCCAGAATACAGAAGAAGCAAGCATTAGACAAGGGGAAAACATGAAAGGAAGACCAGAGCAACACTGAGAGATGTAAAAGAGGGAAATGATAGCTAGCAAAAGAGAACTTGCCCAACAGAAAAGGAAAAGCAATACAAGCTAAGCAAAAAGATGCCCGTGTTGTCAGCCACAAAGCTGGGCTGCAGACGTGGACGACGAGTCTGGCAAGCATCCCAGCCATTTAGGAAAGAGCAGTGGCCACTCAACTGAAACACCCACAAGTACAAATGAAGGGCAGCATTAATCTGGTCAGATGAAATTAAACATCTAAAAAAAAAAAAATGACCTTGGCTCCCCTCTCCCTACCCCTACCCCATTCTGGCCCTGCTACAACCAGACAAGCCACACCCCAAACCTCACCTGCTCATTCCACCACAGGTTCGTGGAGGCCTTTCAGGGCTCTGCATTGTCCTGAGAGCAGAAGACACAGAAACAACAGGCCCCTGCTTGCATGACAGTGACAATCTAAGGAAGGGATAGAGATACACACTAAAATCCACGTGGGAGCATGATGACTTCAGACACACAGCGGAGAGCAACATTAGACTGGGTGGCCAGGGGGAGGGGCTTTGGTGCTATGACCTGAATGAGGGAGGGGAGGAGCCAGTCAGGCAAAGAACATTACAGGAGTGGGAGCCACATGTGTAAAGACCCTAAGAAGGGGCAGTAGCTATTGCATCAACATTTGTCTCTACATCTAATCTCTATCCTTTTCTATCTATTCTAGAGAAACCTTCCCGAAACTCAGATCTGATCTCACCCTTCTCTTCTGCTTAAAAACCTTTGCTGACTCCCACTGCCTATCGAATAAAGTCCCGAGACCATACACACAGACATAGATACTCCATTTCCTCCACGAAGCCGTCCCTGACTAACAACTCCCCTCAGACCACTCTGACAGCCTGTAGAGTCCACCCCACCCTTGATACGTAATTAACAAGACAATTCCAATGACTGGGAGGGGGGGTGTGCATCTGAATCTATGCACAACATGCCGAGACTGAGCTGGGTTCAAATCCTGACTCTCTCGATTACTAGTTATGTGACCTTAAACAAATATCTTAACTACCTCTCTGAGCCTCTGTTTTCTTTCTATGTAAAAAGGTGGTAGCAGTGCTAACCTTGCAGAGCTACAGTGAGAACTGGATACAGTGTATGTAAAGTACCTGCCACATGGTGGGTGCTCAAACACTGATCACCACTGTTTCTACATGGACTGCTTGGCTTCCCACACAGAAGAACTCCATCTCTAGGCCCTAGACACATCCCTAAACACAGCTGGCTCTGCTCCTGAGGGACCTCACTGATCGCCTACCAAGGCGGTTCGAGATACCCCACCCCCAAGTCCAGGAACAACCACTATACACACACACCCATGGAACCATGTTCAGAAGAACAGTGGTACAGTCACTCTTTATTTGAAAACCTCCAGGAATTACATTTTAAAATGTCTGTTTCCAAAGAACATGAAAGAAAACATAAAATTTTCTTTTAGGTTTGTCCCAGGCATCAAAGACAAGGAGAAGATGGTCCCTGAACACTTTTACTTCATAGCCACTGCCAGGTCCCCTCACATGTAGAGAGCCCACATAGACGAGGACACTCGTCAGACGGGTACTCAGCCTAAAATGACAGGCACACCACAGAAGCAGGAGACCACAGCAAATAAAACTTGAACTCATTTTCATCGAGATACAATTCAACCTTCTACTTTCCTGAGATTG
This sequence comes from Propithecus coquereli, assembly GCF_000956105.1. Lineage (NCBI taxonomy): Eukaryota > Metazoa > Chordata > Mammalia > Primates > Indriidae > Propithecus > Propithecus coquereli. Next base: position 523,633 of record NW_012136747.1, on the reverse strand, counting down.
ATTAATCCTGCCTCCTACTAATTAAAGGAAAAAATACATTATGCAATGAACTGAAAATTTGGTTCAAAGATTCAAATCTCAACAGCCCATAAGAGTCCAGCCTCAGGGCCATTGGCTAAAAGTCTAACTGATCGTAACTATAGAAGCTCAGGAGTAACATCTCGTAGTCACAGGGATGAAGACTTCAGTGAAATGCAGCAAAACATTTCTAAATAGCTCTTTGTACTAAATGCAGTTCAGTTAACATTTCTCTCCAAAGTTCCTTCTCTTTCAAAAAGAGACACTGAACTTGATCTATTCTAATCCATGGTAGCCCCAGCCCCCATATTCCACAGAAACATTTTCAAAAATTCAAATTATTGTTGAGCTTACCATAAAAATTACAATGGCATCACACACACTGGAGAAAAAAAAATGTAGAAACTTAAATTCATGATCTAAAATATGGTCAAAGAAATAGCATGTTTCTTAACGTAATAGAAAACTCATTCTTCTAATGGGAAAAAAAAATCTGTGTAAGCCAGTTCAAGATTTAAACAAATCACTGAAAGATGCTTTTTAAATTCGTCTCATTTCTGTGGTCAGTCAATGCTACTTTGCTCATGAGGGCAGCCCTGGGCACTGGCAGTCATAGGTGGTCACAAGCCAACAGGCTTCTGCTAAGGAGGGATACTCCTTGAAAAAAACAGGACAATCTTAGATGGCAGAGTCCTCATATTATTCATTCAAGCATTTGTTCACCCCACAAATGTCTGCCTGCCTGTGACATGCTAAGGCAGAGCTAAGAACTGTGGATTCCTATGTAAAAGGTAGTCCCTACACTCTGCCTCATCCAGCTCCTAGTCCTGCAGGAGAAGACAAACAGGTAGTCAGTGGTACCAGATGTGAGGAGCACTGGACACGTGTGGACCGTGCACTTTGCAGGCCCAGGGGCAGGACACCTGGGTGGGGCAGGACACCTGGGTGGGGCAGGGGTGGGGGGACTACAGTTGAGTTTTGAAGGGTGAGCAGGAGTTCAGCAGGCAAAGGTGGGAAGAAAGGACATTCACAGCAGAAGCAACAAGATCTGCAGAAAGCACATTTGAGGAGGGAGAAACGCAAGAAGTTCAGGAGTGCGGCAAGAGATGGGGCTGAAGCAGTAAGCAGAGGCCAGACAATACAGTTGGATTTTAATATGATAATAACAGGGAGCCACTAAAGAATTTTAATCTAGTCAAACAGCCCAACACCTCCCCATTGCTGATAAGGAAATGGCTCAGAAGAGAGTCACTCTTCCTATTATGTTTAAGAGTTAATGAAAAATGTTACACCAAAACTATCCCCTCAACGTTCAATAATGCAAAGCATGGCCCAAAGACTTCACCTTCTCTGTGCCTCAGTTTCCCCATCTATAAAATGGACTGTAGCCACCTCAGAGGGCTGTTGTGAGGACCAAATGGGTTATACACATAAAGTGCTTAGAACAGAGGAAAGCTCCATCACTGTTAGGTTGTGGCAGTACTTGTAGTACCAGTAGTTTATGAATCAGGACCCAATGCCCACAGGTCAAAAAGCAGACAAGCTGGGCATGGTGGCTTGCACCTGTTGTCCCAGCTATGTGGGAGGATTGCTTGAGCCCAGGAATTAGAGAGCAGCCTGGGCAACATAGCAAGACCCTATGTCTTAAAAAAAAAAAGAGAGAGAGAGAGAGAGAGAGAGAGAGACAGAAGCATATGAAGACTTTACCACACCCTGGGAAGCTGTTATACAATGGTATAAACGCAGAGACAGCCCAGCCCTGCTTTGTGACTGAAGGGAAAAGAAGAAAAAACACCCCATACCCCGTGCCACTCCCCCACACAGTCATAAAGCACACCCAAGCAGGACCAGCCAGCCCAGAGGGGAGCCATGTTCCCCTGGTCTGGTGGCAGGTCTCATGGCTGCCAGCCCTTGCAGAATGGGGAACAGCCTCTCCCATCTTCCTCAGCCTGGGCCCCACCCCACCTACCCAGGCACAGAAGGCTTAGTGTCCCTTCACCTCTGTCCTAGAAGGCCACCATAGTCATGTCTAGAAATGAGACACTGCCCAGAATCCACCAACCAGAAAGTCCATATAGCCTCTGTGTGGTCCAGAGTAGGAGAGAGACTGCACAGGATCCCAGTAGGCTTTGCCCTGTCCCTTTCCCACACCCTATCCAATGACAGAGCCTCCGTCAAGGGGCTGGGGACACAGAAATGAAATAAAGAAAAAGCCAGGCTGTGTGACGCTCAGGAGCACAGTGAACGGTCACGAAGGGAAAGAGATCCATGTGCCCAGAACCACGATTCCCAGTCCTTTGCATTTCACTGATTGGAATTTCCCTCCCAAAAAAACTTGGGGAACTTTTCAACAAACAGTGCTGAAACAGTTGGATATCCACAGGCAACAACATAAATTTCAATTCATACCTTACACCCTACACACAAAGTAACTCAAAATGGATCATAGACCTAACTGTACAACCTAAAACTATAAAACTTCTAGAAGAGACATAAGAAAACATTTGCAACCTTGGATTAGGCAAAGATTTTAGCTAGGACATTGACCAAAAAAACACAAACCATAAAAGAACAAATTGACTTCATCAAATTTTTTAAACTTCTGCTCTTCAAAAGGCAGTGTTAAAAGAATAAAGAGACAAGCCACAGAGTGGGAGAAAATATTTGCAAATCACATATTGGATAAAGGACTTGTATCCAAAATATATAAAGGAGTCTCAAAACTAAGTAATAAAACAAACAACTCAATTTTCAAATGGGCAAGTGATCTGAATAGATACTTCACTGAGGAAGATACATAGACAGCACATAAGGACAGGTAAGGATGCTCAACATCAGGAGTCATTAGGGAAATGCAAATGAAACCACGATAAGATACCACTAGAGACCAATCAGAAAGGTAAAAATTAAAAAGACTGAGCATGCTCAGTGATGGCAAGGGTGAGCTAGAACTGGGGGAACTAGACTCTTGCCCACCGCTGGTGGACGGGATGTAGAGCAGCACTTTGAAAACAGCCTGGCAGTGTCTGAGCATGGCAACAGCACACCCACCCTATCAGCCAGCCATTCCACTCCAGGTACTTACCTCAGGGACATGAAAGCAGACGTCCCACATGGAGTTGTATGCAAATGTTCACGCATCTTCACCTGTAATAGCACCAACTAGAAACAGCCCACTGTCTACCAAGAGGTAAACAGACAAACTGAGGCATATCCATAAAACAGATTAAGAATGAAATTAACTGATAAATGCTACAACGTGGGTGAATCTCAAAATAATTGCTGAGTGAAGAAGCCAGACTAAAAAAAGTACATAGTGTATGATTCCATTTATATAAAAATCTAGAAAATGTAAACAAGTCTAGAGTGATAAAAGGCAGAATAGCAGTGGCCTGGGAGCAGGGAGGGGCAAAAGGGGCTCCAAAGTGGCAGAACGAAACCTTGGAGGGTGATGGATGCGTTAACCACAGTGCTGGTGGTGACAGTTTAACAATGTATTCCTAAGTCAAAACTTACGAAATTGTACACTTGGAATATGGGCATCTTATTACCTAAGTATAACTCAATAAAACTGTTTCACACGTAGGGGGAGAGTAACATAACACTGGTAACTTTTTATTTTGTCAAGTAAGAATACTCTTTAAAAACTACCAGCTCTTATCACCAACACTGAAAGAAAGGACATTTTAAAACTAAAAGATACAACGGTCACAAGGTTTACCAGGCCTCGGGTGAAATGCTCCCAGGTACATCTCCATCTCAACCTGGGAGTTCCTCCTGGAGGGGAGACCACCATGTGTACTGTGGGACCAAGACCCCACTTCCCTCCCCTGCAAGAGGACAAGAATTCTGTCCCAAAAAGAATATGCCCCAAAAGTTTCCAGGAGCTTTTACACAGTTGAAGAAGTGAACTAACTTGTCTCTACAAGAGCTACTCACCCCTGTGCCAGAGTATCTGTGGTTTGCAGCTGGGAAAAATTCCATAAGTCAACGTTAAAACTCTTCACTGGGATTCCTCCAGGCTAAAGTCCACTGAGCTAAAGCGGAAATAAAATATGAGCTCTAAAGAAGACCACGATGTAGACTGGAATCCTTCTGATATTGAGCCAGAAAGCTAACAAAATCCAAAAGATGTCATCAGCAAAGCCCTAGAGGAAAATTTTGGGTAAAATCGTACAGCAGTAAGTGGTCCTCCTCACATGTTGCTGTTTAGTGGTAAGAATGACTGGGCAGAGGCACCAGCGTGCTCTCAAACCCACCTTCCCATGCACTGGGTGCTCCAGGCGTGGCCCCAAGTCCCACATGTCAAGACAGGGAGGGACACTCCCAAGTATACCCATAAAATAAGCGTGGATTTTGTCACTTCAAGAAACCAGATACACATGAATCCAGGGCAGTGTTCTGCACCACAAGGATCCTAATGTGCACTTGTGGGGACACACCAGCCTGTACTCCAAGCTCTGTCCACACACATACCCTGCACATAGCAACCATCTGGCCACCTTCCACCAGAGGCATGTGCACACTGTGGTCCAGCCCACCCTCAGCACGATGCACCCAGGGAAGAGGCCCACATAGGCCTTGCACATGAGCGGGAATTCCGGGGTCTCTGTCCCTGTGCATGGTCTAGAAGGGAAGACACAGGTTTCAGGTAGGCACCACCCAGTGGCCTTGCCTGTGAGGACTGTCACACTGAAAAAGGGCCCAGTGCAGGGGTCCCACATGCCCAGTCTAGGGCAATCTTGACATATGAAAGGTCTTGGGGCTCCTCTGTAACTCCCCGAGGACCCCTGCACATCCACACCTGGAACTACAGCCTCACAGCCAGCAAAAGCAGCCACAACAGCTGCCTCCTCCTGGCTCAGAGATCTTTCTCTCTTTCAGAGACCCCCCACCCGCCCCAACCCTTGGTTTCCACCTCACTGGACGTCACACTAGGACTCCCCTGACTGCACCTCACCCCCTTAGACTGGAAACTCCAATTAGACTGCCTGACTCCCTCAGGACCCTGCTTCCAACAATCACTCCTGGTTACACAAAGGGGACAGTGTTCCCCCCTCCCAGTCTCGGGGCTGCTCTGGACCCCAACTACCAGGAAGAATAACTGGATGCTGCAACATTTAATTAGCACGGAGCCAAATGCAGCCCAACTGACTGCAGAAAAACTTAACTGGGGCATTTAGTCATGTTCACAGTAACTCCAAAGGTGCAGTTTTCTGTCTGACATGAAGTGTGGCAAGCCTTAGAAGGAGACAGAGCTGCAAAGTTATTAATGTAAATATTTAAAGAATGAGCAGCTGTCAATGCCAGGAGGATGGCAGCTTGCAAACTACCAGTCAGAATAATGATCCTGTTAGGTCTGGGCTGAGTCAAGATCACAACTGTTTCATTCCACCCTCCACAAAAGAGACAAAGTTTTTTAAAGTAACTTTTCAGGAAACTACTGTGTCCATTGGGCAGTGCCTTAAAAATTACAAGAACACAACTATCTGGTGTGGAAAAACCAGTGTGCATGTAAATCTCCTCAGCCAAGAACTAAATAACATGCATTTCAAATGTCATTCACCGGGCAATTATTTGGGACTGAGGATGTGATTACGCAATTTGCTAACAGTAAATATATAGACACTGATAACTGCAAGTGTCTATAACATCCACCAGCTAGAGGCCTTAAAACATGGTCCGCCCATGTTTCCCTCCTCAAGCGAAGCACTGTGAACTGACAGTCAGGTCAAGATATTACTTTTTTTTTTTTTTTTTGGAGATAGGGTCTCTCACTGTCACTGGACTAGAGTGCAATGGCGTCATCATAGCTCACAGCAACCTCAAACTCCCAGCTCCAGCAATCCTCCTGCCTCAGCCCCCAGAGTAGCTGGGACTACAGGCATGTGCCACCCCACCTAATTTTTCTATTTTTTTTGTGGAGACAGGGTCTCGCTATGTTGCTCAGGCTCAAGATTACACTTCTGACTGTGAGGAAAACAATGTAAATGGTACCAGACAAAATGGATACACTTAATTTTTGTGGGCATTTCTGATGGTGTCCTTAGGCCTGGCTTGCTGAGTTCTACAACCCCAAGCTGCACACTGATGACAGGCGCACAGCACACTTCCTAGCTATGAGGCCTGTCACTTCCGCTAGGCCCAGCTTTCTCACCTGCACAACTAAGTTGTCATGAGCATAAGTGTAATCATGCAGAGAACAGTATGGCACCTGGCACAAAATGAGCCCCAATAAATATTAATTTTTTAAAAAATCATATGATAATGATTGTGAAGTCAAAAACCAGCTCAGGGAGGTAAAGGCTGGAAGGGAACTGGGAGGCTGGCAACAAGCCTGGCTTTAGGCAGACAGAATGAGGCCTGGACCCCCCAGCCCACAGAGGTTGGCCCCTCTCCACACTGGGCCAGGGTGTTTAATCATGCTCTGCCATGTCCCTGTTGTGGCTCCACGGCCTAGAGCCATGCCTGGCACATGGAAGACATTCAAATATTTGTTGAATAAAAGAAGGGAGATTTATGAACTCATTGGAATTGCATGCAAAAATGTCTGAGTCTATTTCTAGAGGGAGAGAATCTATTTTCATGAAATTTTGATGGAAATATGAGACCCAAATACAGGTCAAGAAACATTGCTGAGTTCCACTCATGTGTCTCAGAACCAAGGATAGATGAGTAGGGCAGTAAAATTACAGAGCAAAATCTAACAAAGACTAGAGCCTTCCTGGAAAAGAGAAGGGGCTCCACATAATCACCAGCTTAGCCAAGGGCAGTCCCCAGCCTTTAAGTCTGCAGTTTGGATTTGGGAATGTACTTGGAAACTAGACCCCAGGTTAGGGAGGGAGCAGGGGAAAGTACAGGAAGTTGTTGAATAAAAACAAAAAATCACTCAGCACCACTAAGGTACCCTAGGAGAGACAGGTGTCAGTGAGACAGAGCAATGCTCCCAGACAATCAAGGGACTCAGCAAAATTCCTTCAGGGTCCCTGGATACAGGAACCTTCTTTGCTGCCAACAGAGATTTCATTCTCCCAGTTTGAACCTGAGTTGGATTCTGGGCTCCTGAATGTGCTTCTAGTTTACTACTCAGTCCAGCCACACTAGGGGCTCCACCTCCCCAGCACACCCTGACCCATGAGGCAAGCAGACGCCAGAAAACAGAAGGACGGACACCAAAAGACGGCACAGGAAAAGTGCAACACTGAACTTCTACTGAACTCCCCCTATGAAAGGACCCTTTTTAAAGATCAACAAGGTCCCTAGATCCCTAGATGATAGTACTTTTCACATTCAATGATTTAGGAAATCAAGATGACAAAAGGCTACTACTATAAATTCGAGTTTTAAAATAAACTGGTATTTTATTAATCATAATCATAGCATCATTAATATACAAGAAGATAAAAATGCTTTACAAGTGTGTGGATGTGTGTGTAACCAAGGCATTAAAAAGTTCATCTAAGGCCGGGTGCAGTGGCTCACGCCTGTAATCCTAGCACTCTGGGAGGCCGAGGCAGGCCGAGCTCATCGTTTGAGCTCAGGAGTTTGAGACCAGCCTGAGCAAGAGCGAGACCCTGTCTCTACTAAAAAAATAGAAAGAAATTAGCTGGACAACTAAAAATATATAGAAAAATTAGCCGGGCATGGTGGCACATGCCTGTAGTCCCAGCTACTTGGGAGGCTGAGGCAGGAGGATCACTTGAGCCCAGTAGTTTGAGGTTGCTGTGAGCTGACGCCATGGCACTCTAGCCGAGGCAACAGAGTGACACTCTGTCTCAAAAAAAAAAAAAAAAAAGTCCATCTACAAACTATGCCTACGGGCACAGCCTGGAGGGGCAGTCCCTCAGCAGTGACTCTCTAACTTCCTGGGGAGCCGGGGCCTCTGTGGGGGACCAACAACACACTGAAGTGAGAACCTTGAGACAGACCTGGCTCTGAAGAGTTAGTAAGCTTCTCTGAGCCTGTTTCCACAACCATAAAGTGGGAATCAAAGAGTCACGTGGCAGGACGGTGGGGAGGCTCAGAGGCACACCAACAGCCGTGCTACACAGAGCTCGCGAAGTGCAGTGCTGTCCCAAGTTCAGGGCACAGATTCATTCATTCATCCAACCCACACAAAAAATCCTATCATTATCCCCATTTTAAAGGTGAGCTAGGTCCCACAATAAATTGCAGAGCTGGGATTCAAGCCCAGGCAACCCAGTTGCTGAGCTCCTTACCTAATAATGACTCACTGTACACACTTGTAGCCCACTGCACTGGCTGGCTCAAGACTGGAACTCAGCAGAGGCTTGTCCTTGTCCCCTGCCTCCCAAGAGGGGCCCTCCTCTCGGGTAAAGCAACCTGGGTCCCAGGTCAGGGCCCCAAAAGCCAGTCCCTCCTCAACAGCAGGGACCTGCAGAGGGAGTGGGGAGCAGGCTTCACAGCTTTTGTGGAGACTGGCAATTCGCCAACTCTACCCCAGGGAGGGAATACCCCCTCCCACCTGGCACTCCCAGGAGTTCCCAGTGGGCTGAGAGAGTTTGTCTCCACCTCTGCCAATCACACTGCTAACACAAGTTTTTGGAGGGCAGGGATTGGAGGAGGTTTTCCACCTCCCCATCTCTTTACATATTAGTAAGAGTACATGTTATGTTAAACTATTTCTAAATTTCATGAACTTGCAAGTTCCTGATAGAAGTAGCAGACAGAAAAGCACAGGTCCAAAATAGCAATTCTGGAAACAAGTGCACACACAAAAAAACTTCAAGGAAAGTGACCATGTGAGCTTTAAAGGGAGGTGATGAGACAGCCCGAAGCCCTCATCAGCAACTTCAAACCCACATTTGCAAGAGTAAGAAGGAAGGAAATAAATCCAAAAGGAAATAAAAGCAGCATTACAGAAAATAACGAAGGATATCATTCTGGAATTTATTATACCAGCCATTTCACTCAGTCTTCATAAAAGGAGACATACTGCAGCACTGCAGCGATCCAGACACATTAACTTTTTCCCATGACTTACAGGTGGTCAGGACACCCCTGTGGCGCACTAGAAGGCTCCGTTTCTGTGGGACTTTAGGGCAAGGCCCAGCCCCGGGCCCCGGCAACCAGCCCCAGGTCTGAGAAGCAGAATAAACTTGAAGGGAGAGCACAAGAAGTCCTTGCACCCTGTCGTCCAGCTGAGAATAAAGCCTGGGTCAAGGGCTGCTAAGGATTCAGGATCAGTTACCAAAAGTCCAGTCTCCAAATAAAGCAGCCTCATGCCATGCCACCCAGCCAAGCCTGGGGCAGCTGAGCAGGGATTTCACAGGGTAATAAAACAGGAAGCTTGGAGAGGACAAAGAGGCACTGAGAGCATATGCCTCTGGGACTTGGTGGTTAATGTCAGCTTGGCTGAGAAGCTCTGAGGATGACTTGGGGCTTCCAACCAGCCCCTGCCAGGCCTTCACCACACACACAACCAATAGCTCAGCCAGTTGCCTAGGCAACAGCAACCTAGACATGTTTAGGCATCTGTAAAAACCAGGGCAAAGTACAATTTCCACGTTTGTGATAAAAACGCAGAATGCCAAGCACAGAGCAAAGCATTACTCTAAAATTTAGATTTGTTGACAGAATAAACAGGGGTAGGAGGGGACACAGGAAGCTGGGCAGCGCCTAGGAGAGCCAGCACAGTCAGACTAGCCCTAGACTGTGGGCACCGAAAGCCAGCTTGTGCCTGGGAAACAAAACGCTTGTTATGCTTGTGTTGTGTGTGATGGTTTCCTCTTATTTCTACCTTAGTACGTAGTAAAGTCTCTGTTTTATTTCGTTGTGAGCATCAGCTTTTCTTAGCTAGGATAAGAGGAACCAAGAAAAGCGAGCTTTTACCCAAAGTGAGTCCAGAGAACTAAAAGAGAAACAGCCACCGGGGGAAGGGTGGGTGGCATGGCGGAGGCAGCAGGAACCGAAAGAGGGGACCCAAGGATAAGAGCTGAGGTCGGCTGGACCAGCCACTTTCCCCACCTGAAGCCCCTTCTTGTGCCTCCTAAGCACTTTGTCCTTTACAGACCCTGGAAAATGAGCCGCCAGAAAAACAGGACTCCCCTCAGTCTGAGAGTAAACAGCTAAGAGACAGTGGAAGGTGGGAAAGTAAGTCAGCCCACGGGAAGGGGACATGATGGAAGGACACAATGGACTTCAGAATAAACAAACAAGGAGAGTAAGCACCAATGCTATTAACCTCCCAATATGTTCCCTTTGAAATGTTTGTCTCTAGCAATGAACAGAGATCAGAACACCCATGAGAGCAGTACCTAGAAGCCACAGAAACAAACTCCAAAGTATGGTATGACCCCCAGGCTGTCCTGATTTACAAGTGACACCAGCAAAAACAAGCTTGCATAGTCTTCCCCAGTAAGCAAACGTGAGGAAAAGAAATCTAGAACAAGTTCCATGAGATACTGTGGTTCAGAGTACCGAGCTGATAAAGAATGCGACCACAAACATGTACAACCTTGGGAATGTCGAATATTAGCTCAGGGAATTAATAATAAAGTAGTAAGGACTTTCTAAATGTTTCTTGCTCATGAAAGTAAACTAACCAATTCAAGTAAAATGATATCCAGAAACTTAGGAAGGAAATGTGACTCACTTAAGGAACCCTCACAGAAGTTTCTTATCTCACAGACACTTGAAAGTTCTGAAGGCCAAGGTACCTTAAAGAGAAAGAATCCCAATTTTTCCACCCAAAATATCAGAAAACTAAACTTACAAGCAGCAGAACAGGCTTTCAAAGCACTCTTAAGATGTCTGTACCCTTTAACCCAAGATTTCTCTTCCTGGGAATTTATCCCCAGGAACTAATTACATAGATGAAAAAATAAAAATGAAACTGTAAACTCCAAATTCATCTACATTAGCAAAAAAGTGGAAATAACCTAAAATGTCCAGCACTAGGGAATGTTTTAATATCATTACATCAACAGGATAATAAAACCATTTATAATCTTTTTAAAGACGATGGTAAAACATGGAAAATATTTGAGAAAATATTTAAGGGAGTCTGAGGCATAGAATTGTAACAGTGTCAGTTACTGAAAAGAAAACAGTGAGGTCAGTGCAGGCTTCAAATCTTCTCCCCTATTTACAACCTGGGTGACCTGGGACTAAGCACCTGATCTCACTGCCTATAGCTTCCTCATGTTCAAACTAATAACCTCAACGCATCACTGTCAACGTATCTCCTTGTGTCTTCTGAAGTTCGGTACAAACTGGCAGTCAATAGGTTACCCAATCTAAGATACACGAAAACCTCTATGCGCATGGAAGGTAAGCTACAAAGAGAACTCTTTATTCAGAAAACTCTATTTTGTATGTTGCATCCTCAATTTTTAAAAGACAAGAAAGCAGGCCGGGCGCGGTGGCTCACGCCTGTAATCCCAGCACTCTGGGAGGCCGAGGCGGGAGGATTGCTCGAGGTCAGGAGTTCGAGACCAGCCTCAGCAAGAGCGAGACCCCGTCTCTGCTAAAAATAATAGATAAAAATTAGCTGGACAACTAAAAATATATAGAAAAAATTAGCCGGGCATGGTGGCGTATGCCTGTAGTCCCAGCTACTCAGGAGGCTGAGGCAGGAGGATCGCTTGAGCCCAGGAGTTTGAGGTTGTTGTGAGCTAGGCTGACGCTACGGCATTCTAGGCCGGGCAACAGAGTGAGACTCTGTCTCAGGAAAAAAAAAAAAAAAAAAAAAGACAAGAAAGCATAAAGAAGTTATTTGAATCAAAAATGTTGATTATCACAAGCATAAAAATAAACATCTGCTCTAATACACCTGAGCAAATGCTCTTCATTTGATATCACAATATCAACAAAATGTGAAGATCTTTCATAATTCTACAAAGTACGGTGCTCTATGGAAAAATAATTTCTTCTCCCTCGACTACCTACTCTTCAATGGCATATGATGCCTTTTAGAATGCAGCTGTCAAAGGTAAGGCAACAGCACTCCTAAGCCAGGGCCTCTGGGATCCTCGTCCTGTCTCAAGTGGGACGCGTCAGTGATGGGTGCGTGAGCGTCTCGCCCACTGCCTTGGCTACATGCCAACAGCTCCCCCTTTTCCGCCCTATCTCCCTGCTGCATAAATTACTGCAAACTTTCAGATTACCTTAGCCAAGTTAGTTGCAGGCACAGATCCTGTCTTAAATCAAAAGACCACCTAAGTTCAAGTCCCTGCTCAGGCACCCAAAAAAAAAAAGACCACACAATCTGCCTCATTTCTATGTTTCTCAGAGACGGAGAAGGAAAATTAACTTTTAAAGATTTTCTCATCTAAGCCTGAGTGACTCAGAATTTACTTATTCAAGGCAGCAAGATAAAATGAAATGAGTGTGGGCTTCAGAGTCAGGCTGAGAGTCAACTCTGACGCTGACCTCTGAAGGTCATAATCTCTCTGAGCTTCGATTTACTAGTGTGTCAAGTGGCATGAACAGTATCCTGTTGCAAGAATTAAATGAGCAGGAACATAAGGCTTCTTGTATGGTCCCTCGGTAAACCCCAGAACACAGGGGTCTGTCCCAGATGGTGAGCCCCCTCACCACCGATTCTGTCCCCACTCATGGCATGTCCTCCTTTGTGGCACACGTCCAGACTCCTTATCTGATGATACATTTGTGGGCGCAGAGGTTGCAACTGCTTAATTTAAACATCATTATGTTCAAACTAAACTGTGAGCAGGGAGGCCAGCTCTAGCCAATCAGTCAGCTACAAAACCCACTAATGGTGGGCTTGCAGGACCATGCAGGGAGCAGAGCCTGCTCTGTGGTTCCTCTAAAGACCACAATTCACAATCTTGGCATACGCAGCTGGCGACAACATAATTTGGTATAATGGAACACAAACATAGTTTAAAATATGAAAATGTTCACAAACTACAGTTTGGCTATCATTTTATGATAATAAAATTTCATTTAATTCAATAGGAAACTTCCAAACACTAGCCACGGTTGATTCTATGCCTTAAAGACCACCCTGCAGGTCCAGGTAGAGGCCCCATAACTAGCCTCCCCGAGGGCTCTGGGCATGGGCTCAGAGGCCCCTGTGGGGTTGTGGCTGGTGGGCTCAGGCAAAGCCACTGACCTCTCCAGCTCTCCCTCTCTTCCCCCTCTGAATGATAAAGGCGGAAGCAAATCATCGAGGCTGTTCTGAAAAGAAAACGAGGGCTATGGAAACTTCTTGGTAAAGTGCAAATGCCTACTCAACCAAGTTGCTTTTATATATACTTATTTTAATTATAAAGTCAAGTTATTATTTAAATATTAATTCTGCAAGTAAAAGGGCACTGGTACAATTTGGGAAACAAGGAGAAACTGTAATTCTACAACCTTAACTATAATTAGTTTGTATTATTTATAACACTATTTCACACATCTGATCAGCTTTATCATTGATAATACTTTGTAAGTCCTACTGTTAATCACCCACACATGAGCTGTCATCACGCCATACACGCTCCCTTCCATTCCTGAATCACTCAGCATAGTCACAGCAACACTCCTTCATCGCAGGGTCAGGCTTCCTATAACCCACCACATTAAACTCAGGCACAGAATCACCAACCCACAAGGGAGCGAGGCCTCTGCAACGGGGCTGCCTTCAAAACCCAGAGAGGATACGACCACCCTCAGGCCCTCCCCGGACAAAAGGACAGAAGAGACAGAAGCTCAGAGGTGATGAGAAGAGAGAAGACAGGCCTTGTAAGTGCCAGGACATGAATGTATTCTGTGTAGGGCCTGAGGCCTCGCCTAGACCAATGACCTGCGACAGAGCTCTTACGACCCTGAGTCACCAAGAAAAGGTCGAAACACATTAAATATACTTTGACTGGAGAAAAGAATAACACCTTTTGGAAGGATTTTCAATAGAATTGGATAAAATAAAATCAATTAAGGCACTTTAAAGGTATAGTTTGATTAATTAGCAAATTTGCCTAATTAGACATTGCACTTCAGGGGAC
>NW_012136747.1:506816-508803 GCF_000956105.1 Propithecus coquereli | reverse complement strand
ATTTGGCCAAGGAAGGCCACAGTCACCTAAGTGTGGAGTTGGAACCCAAATCCAGGGTTGTCTAACTCCAAAACCATGTTTCTTTCTTTCTTTCTTTCTTTCTTTCCTTTCCTTGCCTTCCTTCCTCCCTTCAAGGGGGTCTTGCAATGTTGCCCAAACAGGTCTCAAACTCCTGGCCTCCAGCGATCTTCCCGCCTTGGCCTCCTCCCTAGTTGCTGGGATTACAAGAGTGAGCCACCACGCTTGGCATCAAAACCATGTTTCTAACCTTCAATACCTTACTACAATATTACCTTTCTTCTGCAGGAAGTGAAAGTTACATACTAATCTCATAGATCTGTAAGCATAAACCATATGGAAAGAGAAGTAGAACCCAGGCAGCTGCTGCATTACCAACCAAAAATGTAAACTCAAGCAAAGAGACTGAGTCAAGATTGAGGCCATTCCCACCTGGAAACCCCTCTCATAAGAGGGTTGAGCCACTGCTCAACATCAATGGCAATCCTTGAGCTTCCAGGGACATAAGTGACCTTTATGAAAATGAGCCACCTGAATCACCCCTCCCCTATCTGCATCCCTGACTTCTCAACTGACATTTTGCTTTCCAAATCTTCATCCAGTTATGTTTAATACCTGGAAATGGCTCCCCATTGAACTCCATCCTCCAGAAGGCCCCAACCCCCAAGCTTGGCATACAAGGCATGACACAACCTGAAACCTTTCCTCCTCCCACCCTCAGCAGCCCCTCTCACACCATGCCACTTGCATCCCATGTTCCTTATGACTCTGCAGCTCTGCCCAGAACACTCCTCCCCATCGGCTGCACCTGGAGAGCACCTGTGGCTCTGGGAAACCCCTCCGAAGTCACCTCCCTGAAGGCCAGGTCTCTGCAGTATCCTGAGGGCAGTCAGACCCACCCTCCCTTGTCCCCCACAACTCTGTACATACTCCCATCTGGTATTGTCACAATGAAATACGATTGTTTCTAGGCCTACTTCCTACACTGAGCTGCCTACGCAGAGCAAGACAGTCACGTTAGTCTCAGGTGGACAGAGCTGTGGGCAGAGCTGGGGCACCACGTGGTATACACAGCGGCCAGAACACCCCTTTTGACCCACCTTGCCCATGGCCTTTCACCCACAATGCTCCCTCCACACGAGCAGCTGAAATATCCTCCAAATGCTCTCAACCCAGGAAGTGACATGAAAATAAAAAGCAGGTACTTCCACATGGAAGCTTAATGGAGTCCCCTAATTCACTGTTGACAACTCTGCCACTCCAATATTTATATCACATATAACCTGACAGGAGGACAGGTGGATTTCTCCACACATGCCCCACATTTGAGTGATACCTACTGCATGCAGTACTATCAACTTCCACGTCTGAGCATTCTTTTTTTTTTGAGACAGAGTCTTGCTCTGTCACCTCGACTGGAGTGAGTGGCATCATCATAGCTCACTGTAACCTCAAGCTCCTAGGCTCAAGCGATCCTCCTGCCTCAGCCTCCCAAGTAGCTGGGATTAATGTGCCACTGCACATGGCTAATTTGTTTTTTCTATTTTTAGTAGAGACGGGGTCTCGCTCTTGCTCAGGGTGGTCTCAAACTTCTGACCTCAAGCGATCCTCCCACCTTGGCCTCACAGAGTGCTAGGATTACAGGCGTGAGCCATCGCACCCAGCCTCAAAACATCTTTATTATAATTTTCATCAGAAACCATCTAACATCTGCAAGGCTTTAAAAGTTTAGAGTTGTTTTACACACATGAGCTCTTTATATAGCTGAGACTCTGTACTGTTAATAAGCTGAAAAAAACCAGTTCATAAAATGTTAGGAATCTAGCCAGAAGGCCACAAGAAGCCATTGTTGGACAGTCCTGGTCACTGGCACATCCACACCCAACTTTCAAACCCACCCAGTGGCTCTGAGCCCAGGGAGAGGCCTCCCAGGCTGCAGGGACCATCTCATCTGTGAGGACATATTTGG
>NW_012136747.1:501187-504676 GCF_000956105.1 Propithecus coquereli | reverse complement strand
AAAAAAAAAAAAAAAGAAGTACACAAAACAACAAAACCCAGCTGGGCGTTGTGGCATGTGCCTGCAGTCCCAGCTACCAAGGAGGCTGAGGCAGAGGATCGCTTACAGCCCAGGAGTTGGAGCTTGCAGTAAGTGACAATGGCATCACTGCACTCCACCCAGGGATACTGAGTCACACTCTGTCTCAACCAAAAAAAAAAAAAAGACTATCTCCACTCAGCAGACAGAGCACAATCACCTGAATACTAAAAATCTGAAGAAATCCCTGCACAGTCATCCCAGGGACGACCACTGGACCTATCAGGAGTCGAGCTGCAGGCACAGATGGACATGCTTTCAGGTATGTGAAGGATCACTGCCGTGGCCATGGAGACAGAACTGTACTTGTGGAATGCAAACTGACTTCATAACTGAGGCATTGCTGCCTGCCTTCAGGTATGCAGCTACATTTCAAACAACCTAATTGGAAAAAAACTGAGCCAGCACTATCACTCACATGAACATGGTCATTACACGCATTAAGCAGCCTCCACAAAGCTGCCATCACAATCTGATGGCAGATAAGGCAGGTCCAAGTCAGCTGGGAGGTACAGGTGAGGGTGGCCAGAGAGCACTTGGTAAACGCTACTGTGATCTCTAAACACAAGGTGCCATTGCTATTATTAAAGAAACTTCGTGATCTTTTTGATATTCCATAACATCCTGGAACCATCAACTGATGACCCCTTCAGAAACAGGAAGCCTGAACATCATGCCAGGCTTAACTCAGTCAGCATGGACTTTCAAGGGATGAGAAGAAGCAAAAAGCTAAGGACAGATGCCTTTCTGCTCCCTTCCCAGAAATGCCTGGCCGTCAGAGATGTGGACCAGGTGCCCAGGACTGGGGAAAGCCAATTTTATCCCCCTGAAGCAGGCTACATTGGAAACCCAGATACTGTTTTTCACATATGCATACTTTCAGATTATTTAACTATTATGACCTCTCATACATTTGAAACTAAAGGTAGTGAAGTTCCAGTTCCCAAAACAGTATGAGCTAGGGATACCATTTCCATTCAAATGAGTTGTTATTCTTCTCCAAAAAAGTGAACAAAGGGCAGACCTAATCACTCATCTGCTCTTCTGTGTTATGTTACTTTCCCAAGTAATAAATATCAGCAGCCTAATGGCCAGTTTCTTTAAAGCTTCAAGACTACTATCAAAAGAAAAACAGACCCCAGAAAAGTGTTTAATGTAATGGCCTCACATCTCAACTAGCGCAACCTCACCAAGGAGACTGCCAAACTCCAGCATTAAGTTGAAATGCACACGGATGAACGTTTTCCAGGTGAATCAAGAGAAATCCAAGTCGCACTGGCACACATTCAATGCCGCTATGAGGAGGCTGCACGCAGGCAGGCTCATGAATCAAGTGCAATAAGAACATTTTGGGCAAGAACAGGAGGGCTGGCATTCGACTGCCCACATGGTTGGTCCCCTTCCCCTGGAGGGTTAAAACGGAACTTCAGCACATTGGAATAACTGCAGAGGGAGGCACTGAAGAGGAGGAAAGGAAGGTGTGAGCTCACTGTCTGTAGCTCAGGTTTAAATTCTTTGAGCTGGTCTCTTGATTTTCATCAGGACAGCCAGGGAGTGTTTGGTAAACAGGTAATGAGTAGCCCAGGAGACTCTGAGTAGCTTACCCTCCTTAACCACAAAAACACCCACAGCTGGGGTAAAGCAGAGAAGAAGAGACCCAGGAATGGTGCACACACCCCACCCAAGGCCACCTTCCCTCAGGCACCCAACCGGACAGTGGAATCCCCAGGGCGTGTCTACCTGAAAGGCTGTGGCTGTGGCTGTGTGGGCCCAAGGAGACAGCACAGCTTGCTTCCCTGACCAACTCCTTCTGAAAAGGAAATCGACCTTCTCCGATGGTGAATCAATGAAATTCAGCTGCGGAAATCACTACCTCTCCAATGGAGAACCTCTCAGGATGTCCGGCCAGGCTCAGAAGCTCCAGAGGAGGGAGGGAGTTCACATTTCCGATTCAACGATTTCAACGGGGAAACTCCAAGGGTCAAAGGGCGAACACCCCTAGCCTCCCCTGCCTGGGCCCCAGCCTTAGGACCTGCTGGAGGAAGGGCTTTGCTCCCCCCACCTTCCCCAGACACACACTGAGCCAGGACAGGGAGAGTGGAAGGAAGGAAATGGAGGACGGTCGCCAAAGCGCCCCAAAGGCGCATCTGCAAGTGTCCCGCCTGCTGTCGCGCGCTCCTCCACGCCACCGTGGGACCGAACCCCGCCCTCTAACTGGCGTTTCCCAGCCACACCGCTCCTCCGGCGCGGCTCCGCGCCACCCCTCGCTCACCGCGTGTCCCCCGTGAGCCTCTGCACCCTTTGGCTTCCCAGCCTAAATCGCGCCCCTCAGTGCCTCCTGAGGTCGCCCATCTGCCCCTCCTGCAGCTGCCTACAGACGCCCCCCATTACAGCCCGTTAGCCCCCGTCGCCCCGCTGCCGTACTTGTCTCCGGCGGCCCCGCCTCGGGAAACTCACCAGCTCCCACCCCTTCCCCCTGCGGATCCCACTCGCCCCCCGGCTGCCCCCAGATGACTTCTCCGCACGCCCCCTCAGCCGCTGAGCACACGCCCCCTCCAACGGAGACAGGAAGTTCCGCGCCCGCGCGGCCCGGCACACTTCCCTGCGGCCGAGGAGCTCCGAGCGGGCCCGGCGCGGCGGCCCTGACAGGGCGCGGGCCCGGCTGCCACCAGCGCCCCCGGGTCCCGCCCGCGGCGCCCCAACCGTCGCGGCGCGCCCCTCACCTCGGCCGCCGCTCGCCTCTGGCCTCTCCGCGCACCCTGCTGCGGCAGCGACGGCGTCTGCAGCCTCGGCTCCGGCCCCGGATCCCGCCCTTGCTCCGGCCGCGCTGTCCAGCCCTGCCCAGACCCGCAGCGGCCGCTTCTGCCGCCAGCCGCGACCGCCCCGCCCCCGCCGCGCCCGCTGTGCTCGCCCCATTGGCTGCCGAGCGCCGAGCCCCGCCCCATAGCCTCTTTGGCGCCCTGGATTGGGCCAGAAGAGCGAGGAGGCGGCACGCCCCCTAGCGCGCACAAGGGACCTCCCCTGGGCGTACATTGGTGGCTTCTCCTGTCAATCAGAGGGGAGTGCCTATTTAATGCGCTGAGAGGGCGGCGGGGGTCACTTTCAGGGACTCGCTCCCCCGTGGTGAGAGCTTTGAGGCTTTGTCGGCACCCTGGAACGCAGGGCATGGCAGGGCAGCACCTCACCCGACTGAGAGTTCGGGGAAGGTAGTCTTTCAAAAAGTTTCCTCTCCTAGGGTTCTCAGAGAAGCTAATGCCATCAGGGTTTCCTCAGACTTGTGCCATAAGAGTATATTCCAGGCCGGCCCCAAGGTAGTCTTTCAAAAAGTTTCCTCTCCTAGGGGACTCAGAGAAGCTAATGCCATCAGGGTTTCCTCAGACTTGTGCCATAAGAGTATATTCCAGGCCGGCC
>NW_012136747.1:498637-500593 GCF_000956105.1 Propithecus coquereli | reverse complement strand
TCGAACTCCTAAGCTCAAACAATCCGCCCGCCTCGGCCTCCCAGAGAGCTAGGATTACAGGCGTGAGCCACCGCGCCCGGCCTGTGAGGACATATTTGGATGGGACAACTCAGACATTTGGAATTTTCACTTAACATTTATTTCACTACTTTCTCAAGTGCTAAGCAACTGAGAAGTAATCATTCAATGTACTCTTTAATCAATAAACATTAAATAAGTCTGCTCAAAATGCTCAAGTCCTACAATTTGTCCCTATGAAAAATGTGGCAAGAAAAAAATAACAAAAACAAAATAAGTACCCTTTTCAAAATCAGACAGAAAGGTGTTTAGTGATCCAAATTCAGACAGAAAAACAGTCCTTTCAGCAGATGAACTAATAGTTTCCTCTGCAAGCGACACATTCTGGGATATTTACACCGCCAAACCTAACTCGTAATGACAACCACCAAGGAAGCAAAACCTAATGGAAAAGCCCCAAGCTGGCAACCAGGGGCCCCAGTTCTGGTCCCAGGACAGGATTCTGGCTGTGTGATCCTATCAAAGTGGTGGCCGAGCCTGGCACCCCTTTTTTCATCACAAAAAACAGGTGGCTTCATCTGTTGCCACTCATACCACTCGGAAATGTTATGAGGACAAAAAAATGAGAGGTGAAAGTGCTTTGGAATGTGTGTCTTCTATAAATACAAGTCACCATTATTATTAGCTCAAAGATGACCGGGAAAATAGGATTACAGAATATCAGAGGTGAGAGGGAGCTTAGAGATGGAATGATCCCGTTCTTAATCTGTCTCCAGGCCCCTAAAGCTGTCCACATGTGTGCTTTCTGGGAAGGGGTCACAGTTGTTATCAGATTCTCAAAAGGTTAAGAACTCTTAAACCCTTCGTTTTACAAATGTGAAAACTGAGACCCTAAGATCTGTATTGACTGTTCCAGATCTCAGGGTTAGTTAGGGAAAGGCTGGACAAGAGCCCAAGGCTCCTAGTCTTCATCCACTCTCCTCCCGCTCTGCCATCCCATATCCTGGGAAGGAAAAGAAAAAAAAAAATCACATAAATTGTATACAGCCACAGAATATGTTACAAAAGCCACTGCACAGGCAGTTTCTAAAGTTATAGCAAGTTTTTATCCTTATTTATCCTTTTTAAGACTTCTTGCTGAGGTCTTTGATAGTGAAGATGCCAATTTATTCATTTTTATATTCTCATCTCTGTCTAGTTCAGTGCCTGAAGTGGAGAAACATACAAATGATTCTTGGCTGCATGGTGGCTCACGCCTGCAATCACAGCACTTTGGGAGGCTGAGGCAGAAGGGTCACTTGAGGCCAGGAGTTCGAGACCAGCCTGTGCAACATAGCAAAACCTCGTCTCTACAAAAAATAGAAAAATTAGCTGGGTATGGTGGTGTGCACTTGTAGTCCCAGCTACTCAGGAAGCTGAGGCAGGAAGATTGCTTGAGCCCAGGAGTTTGAGGTTGCAGTGAGCTATGATGATGCCACTGCACTCTAGCTGAGGTGACAGAGTGAGACTCTGTCTCAAAAAAAATAAAATAAAAAAGGCTTTATTCTAAGAAGCAACAAAATAAGACTACATGATGCTTTGTTAGTTTTATTAAGCAAACAGATAAAGGTGCAATAATGGGAATAAATGCAAGTCAATACATAATTTAAGAAGTGAGTTTTTTGCTTTTTATGTGTGTTTTTAATCAAAATACCAAAACATGTGCTCTCAGATAGCTGCTTCCCCTCAAGCAGTTACCCTTGGAACTATGTAGACGCCAAAAATGTTGCACTGTGCAAAATACTTTCAGAATTTTTCTTTTAAGACTACCTCCATGCTGGGCACGGTGGCTCACGCCTGTAATCCTATCTCTCTGGGAGGCCGAGGCGGGAGGATAGCTGGAGCTCAGGGGTTTGACAATAGCCTGAGCACAGTGAGACCCCATCTCTATAAAAGAGG
>NW_012136747.1:478558-494866 GCF_000956105.1 Propithecus coquereli | reverse complement strand
GACTCTGTCTCAAAAAAAAAAAAAAAAAAAAAGTATATTCCACTTGAGCCCTCTGGGTTAAACAGGGCAGGGGGGAAAAAAAACAAAAACAGGGCAGGGGTATGTAGCTGCCAGAGAGTGCATATGGATGGCAAGACGCCAGGCAGTGTATACACATTCTAATTCTCACAATAACCTTGCTTGATAGGGTATTAGCCCCATTCTACAGAGGGAAATAATGAGTAAAAACGGCTAACATTTACTGAGCACTATCTTAAGCACTTTCTAAGCGTTGCTTCATGTAACCTGTGTGGAAAGGATGGTAAGAGTACACCCAAGTGAGAATTTAAGAAACTGACACCAGCTAACTTGCTGGGGGTGGGTGATTTGGAGTAAAGAGAGCGAGTGGTGGAGCTAGGATAGGAAATCCAGGTCAACTCAACCCTAGGACCCTGCTGGTCCCACCTCACCACCTTGAGAATAATAATGAAGACTGTGTAGCAATCTGGAAAAATTCTTAAACTAAAACGTTAAAAGCGAAAGCCAGATACAAAATTTTAGGAACTCTAGAATTGCTACTACATATGGATAGGAACTGGAAAAGTCCACAAAGGAATATAGTGTCGTTCACTTTCTAGACTGCTTGCTCTGTTGCATGCATTGTCCTTATGATAATAACTGAGAAAGAAAAGAACCAACATGTGGTGCCAGGATAAACCACTTCCAACGAGTCCCTGCCCATTCTCAGGTCTCAAGACACCCCTGGAGCGTGTGTGGAACCAGCCATCAGCTGGGACTCCCAGCTCTATCAGACCTGGGTAAGTTGGGCTTTCACCACAGTTCCATGCCCTGTGAAAACCCAGAGCCTCTTCCAGGGTTCCTGAACCAGTGTCTGCCATCTGGCCTCCTGCTGTCCCCTGCACTGCGCACTCACCGGCCTCACCACCATCCCTTCAACGGTTGCACGCGCACACAAGTCCCGCTTCACACCGAGCTCTGGTGAGCCTCACAGGGGTTCCTGGAGACTGGAAGCCACAGGGAGTCAAGCCCGGCACTGCCCTGCAGCGAGACAGGACGCCCCGTGAGCCCTTTCAGCCTCCTAGCCCCAGGGGCCACTACCTGGTCACGGGCCCATGCAGCACTCTGGCCACTTCACACGCCATTGGCTCCCTTCATTCTCCCTCCTTTCCTCTCCCTCTCCTTCTCAAGACAGCACAAAACTCCTCTCATTGTCTTATGCCAGCAGTCTGACATCATTGCCTGAACTCTCTGGGTCCTGACACCTCCTGTCCTGGCAGCTCACTGGAGGATTTTTCCAAAGAAAGCTCCCCTTTGCCAGCTGTGAACAACCCAACTTTGCTCCCCACAAACACCTCACAGCCTTGCACCCAGCCCCCTTCTTCAGTCGCATTCGAATGGCCTGGAGCCCAGTCCGGCCTCTGCCCCTTTCCAGCCACGGGGCCTTGGGCAAGTCACTGTGGCTCTCTGTTCTTCGTTGTCCCTTTTGTGACATGGGGGTGGGGACAGAGCAGCTGGGTTGTGATGAAGAGTCAAAGCGTGGAGAGCAGTTCCGGGTACGTGGCTGTGAGTGCTCAGTGTCTGTGCAGCGCACGTGTCATCATGCTTCATCAACTGCACTTTTCTCCCTTTCTTCCCGCAAATGTGCCCATGGCCACAGCGCCACCTGAGACCGAGGCTGACCAGGTTAGTCCTTTATTAACCATTTCCCGCTAAGAAACCTGGATAAACAGATGGTCCAGGTTAAAACATACTTTCACAGAGAACAAAACAAGAAAGAAAGAAAGAAATCCAGGTATAGCTGTCTTGCTACAAATAGTCTTTCTTGTACCATGATATATGTGTTTCTTTCAAGAAAAAAATCATAGTCTATTACAGACATTCCCTCAATAATCAATTCCAATATTTAGAATGTGCTGGGCAGGGGAAGGGGTTCAGGGGGGTGGACCTAGACCTGTGAAGATCTGGCAAGGACGTAGGGTCTAGAACGAAGTGGGGGGCAAAAGATATTGAAGACAGCAAAGTTTAACTGCGCCAAGATGGATGGAGGATGACAGAGAGCAAAGGCCCAGAGGCAAGATGTCCTGCTCTCCAGGGAGAGAGGCAGGTTCCGTTGCCTGAGCATTGCAGCCGAGAGAAACAAGAGGAAATAAAGTGGGGACAGCAGCTGAACGGCGAGGGGCTGTGTGACCCTGGCAAGTTACTTCACTACTCTGGCCCTCAGTTTCCTCAACTGTAAAATGGGCACAATCACAGAACCTAGTGCCTAGGGAAACTGAGGATTTGTGAGTTCACGCCTGCGAGAATGCCTAGGATGGGGCTTGGCACAGCTGGTGGTAGTGAGTGTGTTGAAGGATGACTGTGCATTTCGTAAAAGTGCTTCAGGTAGTTCTTTTTTAAAAAGTGTGATTAAAAGACAGAAAAAAAAGACGAACTGAAGAACACGTGCTCCACACCAACTGTTAATATTTTGGAGACATCAAAGAGTTAACCACTGCAGCCAGAGGAACACATTTGTGGATATACCTCAGAATGGAGCACTCCCCTGCCAAGCGTGTGTAAAGATCTGAATTCCTTGTAAATGTGTCATTGATTAGGAGGCAGTTACCCAGTCTTTCTTGCTTTGTTTTGTTTTGTTCCAGTCTGGCCTGAGCTTGCTGGTCTGCTCACGTAAGATTGTACCAGCACGTACAACGCTGCACTCACACTTGCCACGCTCAGCTGGAGCCTGGTCCCTGCCAGAGGCGGATATGGTACCTCATATAGACAGGACTTCCCAAAGTGGGCACCGCCAGGACGCCCCAAAACACTCCATTTTTCAGAAGTTCTTCGGTATGTTTATTATGCCTCACACTGTGAGAGCACCACTCCTGATGGATACTTTAGTCTAACTTTTACTAAGTGGAAAAGCTCATTTGGAGAGCTCAGGGTTACAATGTTACCATTTGTCCCAGAACCAAGTGTCAACAATTTCAAAGCTACTGGTGGAGACTTAGAATGAAACCTAGCAATGCCTGGACTTTACGTGATACATTGTGAAGTATTTTCTACCATGTGATGAAGATATGAACTCCCTCCGCACTCCCTCCTGAGTCCCTGCCATGCAGGAGGATGTGGAGGTCCCGGAAGCCAACAATGATTCATTCCATTCTAAATCCAAAGTATTGTCTTACCCTTTGTGAGCTCCTAGATTAGATCAATTGAAGAGCAGCCTGCAATTATAAAATAAGATTTTTTAAAAAATGTTATCATATGCAACTATTTCTGTGAATCCAGATTTTCTTGATACAAAATTAAATTAGATGCTGAGGCTAATTTTTTAAAAAACTACAGCAGTCTCAACATGTGCATTCATCAAAAGGGTGACATTGCTCTTCCTGGTTTACTTTTATCACAAATAAAGTTTATAAACTTGAACTTATAAAATAACTTGTACACCAATTCATACATTATTAAATACATTTACACCAATAAAAATAGAACACTGCTATTGATTGCATGTAAGATTTCCTTGAAAGAGGCCCAGAGTTAAAAACATAAGGAAGTTAAGAACCATGGTGGCAGGGGAGCTGTCAAGGGCTGCTCTTGGCCCCCAGACCATCGGTTGCCAAAGGTCCTGCTGGACAGGCAGATCTTCGACCATGTGTCCCCACCTGACTGTTGGACTGCCATCTGTGAAAGACTGGACAGAGGCTTGGCCAAGCTCTCCTCCGAGCCTGGACTCTGCCTTGGAGGCATCCATGCCTCGTCTGGAGAGACAGGTCAGGAGGGGTGTCTTGGGCCTGGGATTGTATGTGGCACAATGCCACAGACAAAACAGAGTACAAGAAGCATTGATCCCACAGACACCCCCCACACACATACTCTCTAAGTATATAATTGGGTCCCAACCACTTCCTGATGTCTGAGAAAGGAGGAGAGGCCTGGGTGACACAGCCCAGTTTTATTTTCTGTTAAAAATGGTTTTCCCCCAGCAGTTAGGAAAGCCCGATTACACTAAGCCAATTACGACTCAGTCAGAGGCTCAGAGGTTCCCAGCTCTTTTCTTTTTAAATATTCAGTACAGGCCGGGCACGGTGGCTCACACCTGCAATCTTAGCACTTTGAGAGGCCAAGGCTGGAGGTTTACTTGAGGCCATGAGTTTGAGACCAGCCTAAGCAAGAGTGAGACCCTGTCTCTACGAAAAATAGAGAAATTAGCTGATGTGGTACATCTGTAGTCCCGGCTACTCGGAAGGCTGAGGCAGGAGGATCTCATGAGCCCAGGAGTTGGAGGTTGCTGTGAGCTAGGCTGATGCCGCTGCACTCTAGCCTGAGTTACAGGGAGAGACCTTGTCTCAAAAACAAAACAAAACCAAAAAAACAACAAAAAAAAATGCAATACAGTTTGTAATTATATATTCATGAGATGTTTTTATTCGATATAACTATTGCTTCTAGACTAGCGTTTCTCAACCTCAGCCCCATTAAGGTTGAAAACCTTTGTTGTTGAGACAGTCTGCCCTGTTGGTGAGAGAAAAAAAAAAATGGGTCGGGCGCGGTGGCTCACGCCTGTAATCCTAGCACTCTGGGAGGCCGAGGCGGGTGGATCGCTTGAGGTCAGGAGTTAGAGACCAGCCTGAGCAAGAGCGAGACACTGTCTCTACCAAAAATAGAAAGAAATTAGCCAGACAACTAAAAATATATATATAAAAAATTAGCCGGGCATGGTGGCGCATGCCTGTAGTCCCAGCTACTCGGGAGGCTGAGGCAGAAGGATCACTCGAGCCCAGGAGTTTGAGGTTGCTGTGAGCTAGGCTGACACCACGGCACTCTAGCCTGGGCAACAGAGTGAGACTCTGTCTCAAAAAAAAAAAAAAAAAATGAAAGAAAACCTTTGTTGTGTGGGCTGTCTTGTGCTTTGGAAGGAGTCTAGGCACATCCCCAGCCTCTACCCACTCAATGCTAGGAGTACCCCATTGTGATAACCAAAATGTCACCGGGGTGGGGAGATTGCCCCAGTTGAGAACCCCTGCTCTCCACGCTACAGCCCTGGTAGACAGGGCTGATTGCTACCCCTACCCGCTGTGTGCTTCAGTTCACAGCTGAGCTCAACAACCCCTTGTTGAATTATCGAATGAAGATCTCAGCTTTGGCAAACACATCCTAAGGGTGATTGTGTACAAAGCAGCCTGCTCACTCTGCCGCCTTCTTTACAAACTGTTTCAGTTACTTGGGTCTTCAACAAATTGTCAGTAAACAAGACAGAAAAACACCTCGCAAGCCGGTCAGCCCGAGTGGCTGCCGGCCTCTGAGCCCAAAGGGCTCTCACCCAAACCTTGTCGACTGGTCCTCAGGACTCTGCTCAGGTGTCGCACACTCTAGGAAGTCTTCCCTGATACCCAGTGTCCCTCCCCAGTACCATGAGTAGCTTTTGTCATGCTGCACTGTCACTGTGTATGTGCAGATATGATTTGTGTAGGTATAAGTACACATGCATATACATTTTAAAATGTACAATAGGGGATTTAAAAGAATAATAATATACCAGTCTTATTAGATTAGGAAAAAAATAATATTTACTGACTGCCCACGAGGAGCTAGGCTCTGTTCTAGGGTGAGCCCCTTCACAACGACCCCCCGAGGCACATGTCTGAGATGAGGTGCACTTGGGCAGCCCGCGCAGCTGGGAAGGAGCTCCGCCACGGCGCTGCCTCTGTGGATACGCACTGTTATGGGTTATTGTGTTGCCTAAGAAGCCATGTTGAAGTCCTGACTTTGGTACCTATGGGTATGACCTGATTTGGAAATAGGGTCTTTGCAGATGCAATTGGATTCAGATGGGATCACACTGCAGTAGGATGAGCCCTTAATCTATGACTGGTGTCCTTGTAAGAAGAGGAGAGGGGACAGAGACAGACAGGGAGAAGATGGCCACGTGACCACAGAGGCAGAGCCTGGGGTGATGCATCTACTAGCCAAGGACGGCCAATGATCACCAGCAACCCCTAGTAGCCAGCAGAGGCAAGGAAGGACTTTCCCTACAGGTTTCAGAGGGAGCACGGCCCCGCCCACACTTGGTTTGGACTTCTCACCTCCAGAACTATAGGGGAATAATAAGTTTCTGTTGTTTTAAGCCACCTGGGTAATTAAGACACACACCAACATTTCTTAGGGGTAAGACCATGGTGATCTTTTTTTCTTTCCTATCTACTTTTTAATGTATTCTTTAATGAGCATGTATACCTTTCCTACTGGGGAGAAAATTAACTGAATTATTAAAAACAAACAAAGAAACAATCAAACAAACAGCAAATTGTGTTATAATCGTGTGCCCCAGAACTTAGCAAACATCCCCTCTTGTCATCCCGGGACAAAGGCAGAGATGAATTGGAATCCACCTCCCACATACCCTTTATAATCCATGTGGCTTTGGGCAAGTCTCACTTCTCAGCCTCCATGTCCTCATCTGGACTGGGAACAATGGCCCAGCCCTTCTTCCCCGGTGCTGTTGAGGAATTCAGCGTGCACAGGTGTGGAAGGTGCTCAGTGACCGGCACACAGTGAGATCGCCAGGCTGGTGCTGGTTATTGGCCCGGCCGTCCTGTCCCATCTCTGATTGTAGAGACATCTCCTTTTACATTTGTAAAAGATGAGAGCAGGCAGCTGAGGTGCTGGCAGGCCCCAGCGCCAACGCGCTGGCTCCCGACTCCCTCCCTCGCCACACTCCCTGCCCTGGGGGAGCCAAGCCAAGGGGTTCTGCCTCCCGAGAGTGGACATGTTTCAGGGGAGTGGGACTTTCAGCTCCTGTGAGCACCCAGCCTACTGGTGCTATCGCCCACAGAGGAATGCAGGCTCCATCTCCCCACCCTGCCGCCTGCATTCCCTCCCACGGCCCCTGCCCCTCCCAGGTGCCATTCCTGCCCCACCCCCTCTGCAGGAGCCTCTGACCAGGTCAAAGGCCCATCAAAACCCATGCTCCAATCTGAACAGCCCCCTGGGGGCAGGGGTGGGCAAGGCCAACTCCCTGTCAGGTTCCAGCAACTCCTTTGCCCTGAGGACTGCCCAGGGTTGGCCCCTTTCTCTTCTCTGGGTCTGGGCCACAGATGGTGCATCCCGGCCCGTGTGGGTCACTGAATCGTCTGACCTACAACTCTGCCCACCGTGTGGCAGAGGCTCAGAAGCGTGCCAGGAAGGAACATTCAGAGGGAGAGTAGACCACAATCGGTGGGCCAAGATAAGCCGGCCTGGGTGGCGATTTCACACCGAGGTGCAGTATTGGGCAGGGTGTGGGCAGGGAGCAGGGAGCGGAGAGTGGCAGGAGGAGGCTGTGTCGTGCACTTGGGACCTCAGAACATCAAAGCTAGAAGACCCCAAAGGACGGCCAGTTGAGTCCTAGTGAGTGGCCCGAGGTCTGCCAGCCATTAGAGACCCTTCTCAAACTCGGGTCCCCGTTCCCGCTCCAGTGTTCTTTCCCCGCACCAACCCTGCCTCTCCCTCTACCTTAGCTCAGCACACACGTAAGGCTGTGTCTACTGTGCTAGGTATGAATGGAAAACGCACACTCCCCACCTTCAAGAGACTCTGCTGGAGGAGAGGCTGAGAGCCAGGCGTCCTGGGGGACTCGGAGGAGGAGTCTGAGCAGGTCCTGGAAGGTCAGCAGGACTGGGAAGGACGCCGCAGGGGGAGAGGGAGTGGCACTGAGGGTGGAGAGCTGGAGCCAGCAGGTCCCTGAAGACCCTGAGCAAACAATCTCCTAACAGTATAAGAGCCGAGGTCACAGCGGCCAAAGGGGCCTGAACCAGTGCCTGGCCTGGGCACCCTCTCGCAGCCACCTCTAGGCATGGGGGTCCTGGCAGCCACTGGGCAGGAGAGCAGGCCCAGGCCCCTCCTGCTGTCCCTCTGGCAGGCACTGAAAACACCCTTCCTGTTGTGACAGCTCCATTCTCTGTGCAACTGGTTCCAGCCAGGTTTCAGATTGCAGCACGTGCTCGTTAAGGCTGATGGAGGTATCATGTGGGCCCTGGGGAGAGCCCGCCCCCCTGCCCACCTGCCAAGCAGGGCCTGGGTTAATTACAGGGCACAGCATTCCTGCTGTGTGCCCAGACAGCGGGCACCCAGAACGAGTCCCTTCCTGGGACTGCCCTGGGACCCAGCCACCCACTCACTCATGCTTGCAGCTGGCGGGTCAGCCAGTCAGGTGCCTACTGGGGCAGACCCTGCGCCAGGTGCCCAGGGAGGGTGCAAGGGGCTGAACTGGCTGCCACCCAGCTGATTCCCTTCCATGGTGGCCAGCTACATGCTCAGTGTTCCTCACAACAACCCCACTTTGCCTGTGAGGAAATTGAGGCTCAAAGAGAAAAAGGCCACGCAGGTCTTGCGTGGTTTCAGAGCCACACCCTTCTCACTGCCCCGAGCACTGGCCTTGGAGCTAGGCTGGTGTCAACAGCGTGTGTCCAGGGCTTGCTAGTGCGGCACCCTCACCCATCCAGCCCCCAGGCCCAGACAGATGGTCAGATGGCCCTCCTCCTTGGAGACCCTCCTGGGAGACCCTCCTGGGAAGCCTCAGACCCGCCCCCATCCGTCCCTGGAAATGCAGCGCTGCTTCCTGAGAAAGCGAATAGTCTCCTAGGAGGCTTCTCCTGCCCTTTGTCGTCAAACTGCAGTCAGGTAACTTTTGCATTGTTTTAAAAGCACCTGGCCTCCCCTTCCCAGCCAGAAGACAAGGGACCTGAGGCTAACGGTAGGGGAGGGGCCCAGAACTAGCCACCAATCCTTCCAGAGACCATGAGGTAGGAGTTACCCTCCTGATTCACCAAAGAGGAAAGTGAGGCTCAGAGAAGCGGAAAAACCTTGCTCACGCAGGTGAGGGTGATGCCACGGTCTGAATGCAGCCATCTCAGACCCGGCCTCTGAGGCCCCCACCCAGGTTAGACCTGACCCAGGCCCCTAGCCCCGCCACCCAAGCCGGGTCCCGGGAACTGTTTGCGGACAGAATCCTCAGTGTGTGCTCTTCGGCAGCTGACGCCACGTCGCCTCGCTGGTGGCCGGCTCACCCACAGCACCGGCAGGATGGGAAGTTTGACAAACCTCTGCTGTGGCTGAGGCCTTTGGGGAGGAAAAGGGGGGAGCGAGGAGTCTTCCCAAGGAAGAACACAGAAATGGGACAGAATAAACATCCTCAGTGCTGTAGAGAAAAGGGTAGTGATATATATTTTTTTAAATAATAGACTTTATTCTTTTAGAGCAGTTTTAGGTTTACAGAAAAACTGACAGGAAAATGAAAAGATTTTCCACCTACCGCATCCCCCAGACCAGTGTCCCCTGTCATTTACATCCTGTGTTAGTGCGGTCCCTTTGCTACAACTGATGAACCAATTTTGATACATTGTTATTAACTCAAGTTCATAGTTTACATTAGGGTTCACTGGGTGTGTTGCACAGTCTGTGGGTTTTGACCAATGCATGTGTCCATCATTGCTGTATCATACACAGGAGTTTCAACACCCTAAAAATCCCCTACGCCCCATCTACTCATCCCTCCCTCTCCACCTCCACACCCCTGGCAGACACTGATCGTTTTACTGTCTCTGTGGTTTACCCTTTTCCAGAACGTCGTAGAGTTAGGATCGTACAGTACGTGGCCTTTGCAGTTGGCATCTTTCACTTAGCAGTGTGGTTCCTCCAGGTCTTTTCTTTTCCTTTTTTAGTTTTTAGAAACAGGATCTTGCTCTGTCACCCAGGCTAGAATGCAGTTGTACAATCATAGCTCACTGTAACCTCCAACTCCTAGGCTCAAGCGATCCTCCCACCTCAGCCTCCTAAGTAGCTGGGACTACAGGCACATGCCACCAT
Source organism: Propithecus coquereli (assembly GCF_000956105.1). Taxonomy (NCBI): domain Eukaryota; kingdom Metazoa; phylum Chordata; class Mammalia; order Primates; family Indriidae; genus Propithecus; species Propithecus coquereli. The sequence goes on along the minus strand of NW_012136747.1, from coordinate 485,035 downwards.
GCCTGGCTAATTTTTTTTATTTTTTGTAGAGACAGGGTCTCACTATGTTGTCCAGGCTGGTCTCAAACTCCTGGGCTCAAGTGATCCTCCCACCTCAGTCTCCCAAGTCACTGGGATTACAGCCTCCATGTCTTTTTATGGCTTGATGGTTCTTTTCTTTTTATCAATGAATAACATCTCATTGTCTGGATGTAGCACAGCTTGTTTACTCATTCAGCTGTTGGAGGACGTCTTGGCTGCTTCAGAGTTTCGACAAGTATGCGCAAAGCTGCTACAAACACCTGTGTGCAGGTTTTTGTGGACGTATGGTCTCAGCATCTTTTCATAAATTTCAAAGAAAAGCATTTCATGGTATAGGCTCTCGTGTCATGGGACTATAAGAACAGAAAAGGCACCTGTGAGGAATGTGAATATGTGTGGAGTTATATGAAAATGTTTGCTGTCACAGAGCCATTAAATAACTATTCAAGCTGGGGAAAGACAGATGATTTCATGGAAGGAGGGAGAGGCACAGCCGCTGACATGCTGGGTGTTCCCCAGGGCCTGAAATGTCAAGGACAGGCAGAGGGCGGTGGCAGGAGCTGTGCCAGAGGATGGTTGAAAGCCTCAGGGAAATGTGGGGTTTTTTGTTTTGTTTTGTTTGAGACAGAGTCTCCTCTGTTGCCCAGCTGGAGTGCAGTGGCACGATCACAGCTCGCTGCAACCTGGAACTGCTGGGCTCAGGCGATCCTCCTGCGTAGCTGGGACTACAGGCACTGCCACCACACCCGGCTAATTTGTTTTTTACTTTTTGTAGAGACAAAGTCTCACTATGTTGCCCAGGCTGGGCTCGAACTCCTGGCTCAAATGATCCTCCCACCTCAGCCTCCCAAAGTGCTGTGATTACAGGCGTGAGCCACCGCGCCCAGCCATGGAAATGTGTTTTAATTGGGCTTTAGGAATGAGCAGCATTTCAGCTGGGGGCCGGGGAGTGCGTGCCAGGTGCGCGTACAGCATGACCTGTGGCCCTGAGGCAGGGCCGTGAGGGGCACTGGGGGGCACGATAGCTAGGCAGGGGGGTTCCCTGAAGTTTCAACTGCATCTGCAACTGGAAAGGCCCCTCCAGGCCAAGTGGCAGGATCGGGCGAGGGGCAGGCTGAGGTCTGATGCTCCAGGGACGCTCCCAGGCTGAAGTGATGCCTGGACAGCTGTTAGCCAAAACTTTCCATTCGCCTTCCTGTTGCCTTCCTTTCTCAGAGCCTTTCTGTCGGGCTCACTTGCCTGTGAGGCATGAGACGTGGCACCCTCCAGGCCGGAAGTGGGTGTCCTGTACCATGACACACCCCCAGCTTTATGGCTGTGACTCAGCCTTCACCCGGCCCAGGGCTCTGCCAGCCCCGTGTTCACCCTTCCTTGGTACTGGCCACGTCCCGGCGTCACTAGCCGGCCTGCTATGCTCCAGAAGCCAGCAGGCAGTGAGCAGGGGCTGGGAACTGCCTGCCCAGGGGACAGTGGGCAGGAGGGGCACACCCAGCAACAGGCGTGTCGTCCTCACTGCTAACTATAATAGCGAGGCACCCAGGCCCAGGCCTGGGTGCAGGTGCACAAGCTCAGCCACCTAGCAGGCAGGTATAACCGTCACCCTCACATCACCATCTGCAAGGAAATCGGCTCAGAGCAGGGAAGGAGCCAACCCGAGACCACATGGCCAGCAGGTGGGCAGGGGTTGCCCCCAGGGCCTCTGATTCCAGAGCCCAGGCTTTGAGCACCTTTGAGCTGGACATTGCTCTGAGCCTGGGCTGCTGCGGTGGACCAGACGGCAAGTGCCTGCGCTCGGGGGCAGCCCTGCTATGGGGGGAGGGACACTCAAAAATCAGCAAGAGAATAGAAATTCCTTCCCAGAGCCACGGAGCATGCCCATTCTGCGCCAGAGCTCTCAGGCTGACACCCACACGCTGCGGTCTTTCCTCCCCAGCCCTGAAGGCCCTTTCCCCCTGATCCCAGAAGCCCCAGAGCTAAATTCTAGGTCTCCCCTGAAGCCAGGTCAGTGCGGCACCTGCCCTAGGCCAAGCGGACTCCCAGGTACTCAGAGGCAGAAAGGCCCACAAGCCACACGTTCCAGCCTCCTCCTCGGGTATCTTTCCTACCACACCCCTGGGGGTGATCCAGCCTCCACTTGAACTCTCCCTGTGACAGAGACTCACTGCCTCATAAGATGAACCATTCTACACCCAGGCAATGCTAACAGAAAGGTCCTCTGTATTGCACATTTTTAAAACTTCATATTGGCCGGGCGTGGTGGTTCACGCCTGTAATCCTAGCTCTCTGGGAGTCCGAGGTGGGTGGATTGTTTGAGCTCAGGAGTTCGAAACCAGCCTGAGCAAGAGCGAGACCCTGTCTCTACTAAAAATAGAAAGAAATTAATTGGACAACTAAAAATATATAGAAAAAATTAGCCAGGCATGGTGGCGCATGCCTGTAGTCCCAGCTACTCGGGAGGCTGAGGCAGAAGGATTGCTTGAGCCCAGGAGTTTGAGGTTGCTGTGAGCTGGGATGACACCATGGCACTCTAGCCAGGGCAACACAGTGAGACTCTGTCTCAAAAAAAAAAAAAACTTCATATTTTCCCAATGCCACAATATCCCCACACACAGGCTGGGGGCACCCAGCCCTGGTGACCAGGTGCGCTGGTGGCATAAGCCTGTCTACCTTCCCCTGATGGTGGCCTAGTTATGTCCAAGCATGCCAATGGGATTCCCAATGTCTTTGGCTTGTGTCCTCCGAGCTGACCCCCAGTCAAGGCACTGGCTCCCCACCTGCTGGGTGGAGCTGACTCCCGCAAGCTCCTCCCATTCAGCCCCCTGCGGGGTGTCCCGTCCTCCCTCTGTGGGACCCATGAGGATAACCACGCCCTTGCTCGCGTTGCCTCTCTGGGTATGATTTCTGCTGCCGTGTTGGAATGACCCCAAAAAGCCCCCAGGGGCTCCAGCACACCCCGTTCCTTCTGTACGCTCCTGCTCATTCTGCCCTCAGCGCACACCACGTCACACTCCTCGCCACCTGACAGCCCTCGAAATACTTTGTGTCACCCCTAAATCTTCCCTTCTTGAGACTACATTTCTTTGATGTTCTAACCATCCCTCAGCATCCCTCACCAGCCTTCTGGTCTTTTCTGGTTTGTCTGTTGCTCTAGTGTTGTCCAGAAATGCTTCACCAAGTGACCACGGAGTGCCTCTCAGCGTGGAGGACAGAATGTCACCCCTGCCCCCGAGTTCCTCCTTATCTCAGCCTAGGGGTGGGTAGCACTGGCAGAGGGCGAAGACCATCCCAAACGAGTGACACCTTGAGTTCCTCCGGTCATTCAACCATCGTTTATTGAGTGCCTGCTGCATACCAGATCAGGCCAGGTGTGGGCACGTGGAGCTGATGGCTTTGTGGGGGAGAAAGCAAAAAGGCGAGCCAGCACCTGAGATCATTTCAGACAGTGACCAATGCTTTGGAGAAAACAGGAGAAGGTGATAAGAGCAGGGCTAGAAGGACCATCGGGAAAACATCTCTGGGAAGGCGACAGACAGGCCGCTGCAAGTGAAGAGAAGGAGCCGGCTGCAAAGATCAGGGGAAGAGAATCCCAGTGGAAGGACTGCCAGTGCAAAGGCCCTGAGGCATGCACACTCAATGATTGCTCTGTCTCCAGCAAAACCAGCATGGGCAGAAGGGCAAATGTAGTGGGAAGGTGGGGTGAAGCCAGAGAGGTGAGGAGCTCGAGTTTATTTTACATTCCAGGGGAGGCCCTTGGAGGATAGTAGGGCTCCAATAGGATCTGACTTATGCTTTAAAATTTAAGAGAAAGGGGAGACCAGCATAGACAAGAGTCATCAGGAAAGGTCTCATGGAAGAGGCAGTGAAACCCTCTACCAAAGAACTAAAGGGACATCATGATCTCCTATGAGCAGTGCAAAAACCACCCCTTCGAAATGGTTTCTCCCGAGAATGGCCAATAAGCACATAAAAAGATGCTCAGCATCACTGGCCATCAGAGAAATGCAAATCAAAACCACAATGAGACACCACTTCACACTCTCCAGGATGGTTATAATCAGAACAACCATGGTAACAGTGTTGGCGAGGACGTGGAGAAATTGGAACCTCCCACGCTGCTGGTGGGAAGGTGAGGTGGTGCAGCCACTATGGAAACTAGTTGGGCAGTTTCTTTATTTTTCTTAATATCATTTTTTTAGCAAAATGCTGTTTATTTTGAGCATCTGGGTGCAGATGGGTGGGGGCCAAAAAAGGCATCCACCAGTTTCTTTAAAATTAAACATAAATTTACACATGACCTAGCAATTCCACTTCTAGGTATCTACCCAAAATGAAAACATCCGTCCACACAAAGACTTAGGCACAAATGCTCATAGCTGCATTATTCTCAGTACCGAAGAGTGGAAACCACTTTTGCCACCTATTATCAACTGGAGAATGGGGAAGCAAAATGTGGTATAACCGTCCACGCTACAGAACACGATCCGGCCATGAAAAGGAAATGCTAATAAAAAAACAAAAAATGGAAAAGAAAATGAAAAAAAGGAAGTGCTGATGCGTGCTACGCTCTGCACGGGCCTCAGATACCGTGCGCTGAGTGGAAGAAGCTAGTGCGACAAAACACGTGTCGCGGGATCCCATTTATATGAAACGTCCAGAAAAGGCAAATCTACAGGGACAGAAAGCAGTCTGGGGTCACCAGGGCCGGGAGGAGGAAGGGGAAGAACTGCGAATGGGCACCAAGGATCTTGCCGGGGAGGATGGAAATGTTCTAAAATTGGGCTGCGGCGACGGTTGCGCAGCTCCGTGAACTGGCTAACAATCACGAATCGCGCGTTCACCGTGAGTGAGTTCACGGTGTGTGAGTTGTGCCTCAACATAGCTGTTCAAAGTGGTGCTCTCTTCCAGCTCCCCCTGGATTCTACGCTCCGCAAGGCCGGGGCTGTCTCCTCTGTCCCAGGCACCTAGAGCAGCGCACAGCACAGGGAGCACCCGGGAACTGTGGAGAATGAGCGACGCTTGTAAGACGTAATGACCTTGAACGGAGTGCTCGGCCCCTCCTGGAACCCCCTTTCCTCTCTGCTCCCCGTGGCTGCTCTACTTGGAAGACTTGTCTACGCAGCCGAGCCACTCGTATGGACCTGGCCACCGCACTGCGTCAATGCTCGCCCAAGGCCCACCCCAGACGCCGGCTGTGACGTCCAAGGGCACCTCTCAGGTCCCAGCCCTGTGACCCCACGCAGCTCTCCCCACGCTACCTACACCCCTGGGGCACCCTCCCTCCTCCTCAGGCAATCTGGGCCCCGTCCCCAGGGTCCCTTCCCATCTCAGATATCCCTCAGCTCTGTGTCCCTGTCCAGACCATCGCGGTGCCAATGTGACACCCCATTTGAGTGTCCCCAAGATTCCCTGAGCTCAACATCTCTAATACTAGAGTTGTTGGCGTCCCTCGAACCCTGCCGCCCGGAGCACCCTCTGTGAATGAACCTCCCAGGCATCCTCCCTGGGACCTCTGCGCACCCAAAGGAGTTTGCCCGCAAGTCCAGCTTCCTCACCCCTCCTCCCGCCACGTCCCATCCGCCTGGCTTCCCAAACATCTCTTTCTCCCAGCCCACCAACGCCACTCGGCCGCCGCCCCACCTCTCTAGGCGACCCCTCTCCGCCGCCCCCACGTTGTGTCCTGAGGGATTTTTCACAGGTAGAGTCCCTTGATTCCAGCTCGAGCTGAAGCGGCAGGGCGGGAGCGGCCTTACAGGGAAGTGTTGGACGGTCAGGACCAGGAGAAGGAGGAACTGCGCAGCCCCAGGGCCTCGGCCTCTGACGCCCACAGTCCTTCCTTCTGGGGCTCATTCAAGGGGACACCAGCCCAGCAACGCAGCCTTGAGTTCCAGGAAGGCAGCTCCGACTGGCGCAGCTGGGGCAAGGGGCCCAGCCCTGCCCCGGGCAGCAGAGACGTGTCCACAGGCCCACTCAGCGCGTCGGGCCCTCTCCGGACCAAAAGGGTTCAGGGGCGCCCAGCGGCCGGCCCTTCCACGGCGCTGCGCGGGCCCGGGCGCCCTTCGTCTGTGCGCCCGACAGCCGCTCGCCCGCCCCGCACCTCCACCCAGCTGCCCTCGGGCCCTTCTGGGCGCCTATGGTGCCTGCCCTCCACGGCCACAGCCCTTCCTGCCCCGCGTGGGGACCGTTCCCTTCTCACCCCCTCCCCTCGGGAATGCACTCGGGAAGCAGGGCCGGGCTGCCGGGTCTCGGCGGCGCCTCCGCAGCTTCTTCCGCACTGGCCGACCCGACTTAGACTCTGCCTGGGGCGCCCGTGGGCCAAGCAGCTTGCCTCCTCGGTAGCGCGCCTGCAGTCCCCGCTGCTGGGAGGCTGAGGCAGGAGGGTCATTTGGCCCAGGAGCTGGAGGTTGCAGTGAGCTGGGGTGACCCCGCTGCACTCTAGCCGGGGCAACACAGTGAGAC
>NW_012136747.1:461970-477313 GCF_000956105.1 Propithecus coquereli | reverse complement strand
CAGCCAAGCATCCAAAATCCTTCATAACCTGGCCCCGAACCATCTTTCTGAAATTATCCCCCACTATCTCCCCACCTCCCACGCAGTTTCCCCTCGTTCTTTTGAGATGCAGCTTGAGCTGCTCCTCCTCCAAGAAGCCCCTGTGGATCCCCCAGCCAGCCCAGATCAGACTGTTGGAGCATCTACCGTCCACACTACTTCTCTGGCACTGAGCCTACACTGTCTTTTTCATTACCCCATATGCCTCGTCCACATACGTTTGTAAACTTGAGGGCAGGCACCAGGTCTTAAAATAAAAGTTACAGCAAAAATTTTAACTAATACTGGCTTGACATTTTTTCAACCATGATCTCCCCTTCCTCACAATGGCCACGTGAGGTAGGTGGGGCGCAGTTTACAATCTCCACTGGGCAGATGAGGAAGCAAAGCTCAGAGAGACTGCATAGCTGCTTGCAGTCACACAGCCAGCAAACTGCAGGGCAGGGAGAGCCCGGGTCTTCTGACACCTGATTCTGTCCTTGTGTCATCACACCATGCAGAGTCCCTTGTGCATCTTCTTTTTTTTTTTTTTTTGAGACAGAATCTCACTCTGTTGCCCGGGCTAGAGTGCCGTGGCGTCAGCCTAGCTCACAGCAACCTCACACTCCTAGGCTCAAGCGATCCTCCTTCCTCAGCCTCCCGAGTAGCTGGGACTACAGGCGAGTGCCACAACACATGGCTAATTTTTTCTATTTTTAGTAGAGACAGTGTCTCGCTCTTGCTCAGGCTGGTCTCGAACTCCTGAGCACAAGTGATCTTCCCGCCTCGGCCTCCCAGAGTGCTAGGATTACAGGTGTGAGCCACGGCGCCCGGCCCCTTGTGCATCTTCCCATTTCCTAAACCTTATATATGGTGAGCGACTGTCGATATTTGTCAATTTTATAATCTCCAATTTCGCCCCCTCAGTGTTATCCGGCTGCCATTGTGACCAGGTGTTTCCTGCTAATACAGCCTCAGCCTCCACCTCTGCCTTCCTGATACGGAGGCGGCAACTTGTGCTGGAAAGAACTGAGCGCTACGTCACATGTGCCAGCCTCTACCCTTCGCTAGTCATGTGACCCTGGGGAGTCACTGCCCTCCCCTGGACCTGCTCCCCCTTTGCCCAGGGAAGGACTGAACCTGTGAGGGCCGAGGCTCCTTCCCATGGCAGCATCCTTGATTAAGGTGATTTTTTTTTTTTTTAATTTAGTGCGCCCCGAAGGCCTTGTGGGAAATGCAGTTTGTAAAAGTGAAATAACTACAGCACTGCCCCCTTCTGGCAGTGCCCGCTGCTTCGCAGTGAAGGGTGGCGCCGTCGCACAGCGACGCCCAAGGCCAGCTGCCTTCTCCGAGCTCTTCTGAGCCTCCGCCATCCGCCCTCCACTCCCAGCACCTGCAGCTCCTGCAACACCTGAGAGAATGTGGTTACCTGTTGTCCGAGGATGAACAGGGCCTCGCCAGCCTCAGGGAACAATTCAAGCTGCTTCCAACTCAGCCGTGTCCAAACCAGTGCAATTGCCCATGTTAAATCATTATAGGGTCTCACAGTCTCATGATCTCCCCCCGGAGCCCGCCGGGGGCAGCCCTGCGGCGAACACAGATGATGGCTCGTTGCATAGAGGGGAGCGTGGGGGCGCCGGGAGGGACTTACAGGGTTTGGGTGTGCGCCGGGTGATTTGGGGAGGGCTTAAGTTCAGGTCTGATCTGGACTGGTCTCAGGAAGCAGGGGTAATTCTAAGATCAGGTATCTTAACAAGCCTTGTCTCCAGGCCGGGGAACCCAGAGCCGGGGTGAAGCTGTGATTGGTGAAGCGGCCACAACCATTCCCGTTATCTGGCTGGGTGGGGGCTGGGGGCGGGCTTGTTTCCACATTTTGTGGCTTGGATGACGTTCATGCTGTTGTCCATGCTCAGGCTTTATTACAGAGGGGTCTGGTTTATGTCTTGGCTATCACAGTCGCGGAGCGGCCTTGCCTGGTGTGGATGTTTGTGCAATTGTTTATGTTCAACAGGAGGACACCAAGCCGTGAGGGCTGGGCCCACTCCCAGCTCTCAGGGCTGCTTTCTTTTTCTTGGGGACAATGTCAGAGGCCAGGAACCCACAGTACATGGTAGGACACGAGCCCACAGCATGTGGTCTCTTCAGCTAGAACAGCTCCCAGTGCCCTTGTGGGCCCCTGTAAGATATCTCCTGGCTGGGCGCGGTGGCTCACACCTGTAATCACAGCACTTTGGGAGGCCAAGGCAGGAGGATTATTTGAGCCCAGGAGTTTAAGACCAGCCTGGGCAACACAGAGAGACTCTGTCTCTACAAAAATTTAAAAATGAGCCAGGTATGGGGGCACACGCCTGTAGTCCCAGCTGCTCAGGAGGCTGAGGAAGGAGGATTGCTTGAGCCCAGGAGTTTGAGGGTTGTGGTGAGCTATGATGATGCCACTGCACTCCAGCCTGGGTGGCAGAGTGAGACTCTGTCTCTAAAAAAGAAAAAAGGTATCTTCTCCTTACCCGTCACCATCTGATGCTGTCTGTGGAGAGCTGCAGGCTGGCAGGGCCTAAGGCCTGGGGACGGAAGGTGAGCAGGGCAGCCGCAGCCCCCACTGAGGAGGCCCTGTTCTGTGGGTGGCTGGAGGGCACTCCTGGAGCGCTGTGCTCAGTGGCCTGGCTAGCCCAGCTGCTGTTCCAGCCAGAATGGAATAAGTCCCGACACGCAATGGCAGGGCTTGAGATGGCGGGCCGAGTCCAGCCTGCCCTGCAGTCCTCAGGCACAGCAGGAGCACGAGCCCGCCCGTCTCCTCCCCCAGCCCACTCTCTCCCAGGAGAGCTCGCTCAGTGCCCCCAGCTCTGGGAGCCAGGGAGGTGTCCCCGCAGCACCTGACTGGTCAGGGCTGTGCCCTTCGGAGAGGCAGCAGGGGGTGGAGGGTGGAGGAAGAGGGACGGTGGAATGAATAGGGGAGGGGTGGCAGAGGGGACAGAATTTGGGTGGCAAAATCAAAAAGAGGTGCACTCTGAATGCTGCAGAGGACAAAGGTAGGAGAATATTTTCCTTATTTTATTACTGGTATTTATTTTTTATCTCTTCAGATTCCTTTTACCAGAGAATGCTGCTTTTAACTTGGCATATGAGATGCAATATGGTTCAGGACCCATCAGAAAAGACATAAAATTCCTCATCTTCCTAAATGAGAAACAGGAATCAAAATTGGATGGTGGGCCAGGCGCGGTGGCTCACGCCTGTAATCCTGGCACTCTGGGAGGCCGAGGCGGGCGGATTGCTTGAGCTCAGGAGTTCGAGACCAGCCTGAGCAAGAGCGAGACCCCGTCTCTACTAAAATAGAAAGAAATTAATCGGACAACTAAAAAACTATATAGAAAAAATTAGCCGGGCATGGTGGCGCATACCTGTGGTCCCAGCTACTCGGGAGGCTGAGGCAGGAGGATCGCTTGAGCCCAGGAGTTAGAGGTTGCTGTGAGCTAGGCTGACGCCACGGCACTCTAGTCCTGGCAACAGAATGAGACGCTGTCTCAAAAAAAAAAAAAAAAAAAATTGGATGGTGCCCCGCTGGCTCACCAAGGGTCCTGAAATGCCCCGAGGGCACTCCATTTGGGCACAGTTGAGGTTAGGTGACACAGTGAACACGTTGTGGGAGGCACTGGGCCCCTCAGCAGGGAGCCTGGGGCTCTGCAGCAGACCCTGCCTGTCCCCTGGGCCGCGGGGAGCCCCAGGGCCAGGCAGCTCAGCAGCACAGCTGGAAACTGTGCAGCGGGGCAGGGAAGGATGCCCCACACGGAGAAGAGCCAGGTGAGCTGCAAACAGGCCAGCGGCGGGCAGGCAGGAGCCCGGGCCAGAGGCCCTTCCGGACCCCGCCAAGCTCGGGACCATCCACGGAGCGCACTGAAGAACCACCGTGTGTCGGGGCGAAATGACCCGTTAGAAAAGTCCTGCAGGCCAGAGGGTGGAGCCCAGATGTCCGCAGGCTGAGACTGGTGGGGACTCCAGCAGCGGCCCAGGTGGGAGGTGGCTACGGTGACAGGAGACAGAGTGAGGAGGCTGTCACTGGCGTGGGGACTGCTGGGGGAGAGCAGCACCTCATTAACACTGGGGGGACAGCCGTGTGGGAAGTGGGTGGAGGAGTTTACACTGGGAAAATCAAACCTATCAAACTTTGGGAAAATGACCACATGGTGCAATCCTCAGACCTGGGGACTCACCCCATCGAGAGGGAAAGAATAATGGGGGCTGACAAGAAGACGGAAACTGTCACCCTGCACGGTTCCCACCAGGGCCCACGGAGCAGGGCTGTCTGCGGGCTCCGCACACTTCCTACCTGTGTGTGTTCTGGAAGCGTTCAGAGGAAACATCTGCGCAGAACATGACATCACCAATGCGACAGTCAATAGTTGACATAAATCCACTTAGCAGAGACTCACCCTCACCTAGCAACCCAGCCACCAGCAAACTAACAACGCTAGTCCTCCTGCAGGAGGAATGTTGGCCTCAATCCTCAGAGGCCGACATTCCCAGCCAGGGATTCCACCCTTGCCCCAGATCCACTGAGAACTGGGTCGTCAGAACCGGCGGGTGGAAAAGCCGGCAGAGGTTAACAGGAATGTCTTTCCCACCCTGTGCAGAGCCGAGGAGGTGGCCGGCTGCCCAGACCACACCCCTTCCCGGGGCAAGGAGACAGCGAACAAGGGTGAGGCTCCCAGGCAGGGTCCCTGTGCTGTGGCACTGGTGACTTCTGAGGCAAATTTAATTAATTCCCGTTTTATACACTAGGAAACAAGGGACCAACGAGCCAGGGGTATGTAGAGTCAGGCCCCGAGCCCAGGTCCGACTCAGACACTCACGCCACACCCACCCTCAACAACAAACATTCAGCCTACACGTCAAGGAATGCACAAACGCACATCCAGACCAGATCAAGTCCAAAGAGCAGCACAGTCCACCAAACCGCAGTTCTGGGGGTGCCGCTCAGTGCCAGTTGTGGTCTGCTGCTTTCACTTTATGTTGTACCAAGTGCGTGTACGTAGTTATTGCCATCCCCACCCTCTGCCACACGCACTAAGAAGGACCTTTTCCCTGTCGTCAGGGAAACATCATTGAAATTGTGTGCACACATACACACAAAACACGACTCGTTCACTCAGCACGTCTCACCCGGGCAGCAGGCCCCAGGGGAAGACCCGTCTGAAGGATGCATCCTGTGAGAACACATCCTGTTACTAACATCGAAACAGGTAGGGAGTTCTTCTGTTTTTATTTTTGAGACGGGTCTCCCTCACTCTGTCTCCCGGGCTAGAGTGCAGTGGCGTCATCATAGCTCACTGTAGCCTTGAACTCCCAGGCTCAAGAGATCCTCTCCCCTCAGCCTCCCAAGCAGCTGGGACTACAGGCCGCCGTGCCCACCTAATTTGATCTCCCTATGTTGCCCAGCATAGTTTTGAACTCCTGGCCTCAAGCGATCCTCCGCCTCAGCTCCCAAAGTGCTGGGATTACAGGCGTGAGCCACCGCGCCTGGCCGGGGGTTTTAAAGATAGATTCAAGACAGTGCAGGAAGCTTCGGTAAGCAGCGGCCAACATGACGTCAGTAAAAGGCCCTTACTAAGAGTAACACGCCCATCTTAGCAGTTATTCGAATGCATCCATCAGCCTACCCCGCGGACTCAGGTTCCTCCTCTTATTTTGCTGTGAGTCACTGGGCCCCAGGGTGGCCTCGTGTAGACACACATCACACAGCTTGTCCCTGCGGACGGCTGCCACGGCGCTCACCTCTGAGTGCGCAGAACCCAGATGCTGCCGTCACGAAAGCCTCACAGCAGGAACTGTCTGTGCTCATCTGCTTAAATTCATGACAGACTCACCTAGGAAACTGAGTGGCACCCAGACAAAGGCCTTTGTGAAGATAAGTTACTGAGGAATGTTTCTAGTGCCTGTTTTCTTCAAAATCACCCTCCAGTAAAAATGAAACGAAAATAGCTGTGAGGTTAAACACATTATTTTCTCACAACAGCATTATTCTGTAAAATAGGCTTGTTGTTTTGACTTTTGTGCAAAATATTTTAAAATGTGTATACTTTATAATAAACTAAATCACAGGCTGAAGCTGTTTCTTTTTTTTTTTTTTGAGACAGAGTCTCACTGTGTTGCCCGGGCTAGACTGCCGTGGTGTCAGCCTAGCTCACAGCAACCTCAAACTCCTGGGCTCAAGCGATCCTCCTGCCTCAGCCTCCGGAGTGGCTGGGACTACAGGTGTGTGCCACCACGCCCAGCTAATTTTTCTATTTTTAGAGACGGGGTCTCACTCTCGCTCAGGTTGGTCTTGAACTCCTGATCTCAAGCCATCCTCCCGCCTCAGCCTCTCAGAGTGCCAGGATTACAGGCGTGAGCCCTCGCACTGGCCTGAAGCTGTTAGTTTCTGTCAAAGGAGCTAATTTTATGCATTTATGTGACTTGACTCTTGCAGCACTGATAACGTAGACTCCATAACCTTTCAAAGAAGTGCCTTTATTTATTTACAGGGTTTAGGGAAGGAAAAAAACTCTAGAAAAAGGACATTTCAAAATAGGTCTTCAGCAGGGGCCCAGGCAGAGTCAGTGGCTTTGACACGTCCAGGCTGGCGTCACTTCCAGGTTGTGAGGACAGTTCTCCCTGAGTCTCTCGATCGGTTCGCTTTGGGCCCCAGCGACTGGCCCGAACGACTCCGCAGCTCTCGGTCAGCCCCGTCACCCTGGGCCAGTTCCTCGTCGTACCTGGGAACAAACAGCTCCAGGGTCACAGTGAGCTCCCTCAGAGACAGCGGCAACAAGCACTGCCACTGGGCTGCTGTGTGGCAAACACCGTGTCACCCGAGAAGCAGCCTGACCAGGCCCTGGCTCCCCAGCCCTGCCTGGCTGCAGCCCACCCGCCCACCCCCAAACACCACCTGAGGCCACGGCGCCGAAGCACAACCTTGCTGGGTCATTGCTGTGGACAGTCCTCCCTGCCCACCCTCCCTGCAGCTGGCATTTTATACAGGCCACCAGATCGAATTGGGCAGTGACACCAAAGGAAATGAGAGACGACACCGAGTCAGTCCAGGGTAGTGAGAGACAGAACTCACTCTGCACACAGCACCCGCGCACAGGGGTGACTGACCCCACTTCAGACTCGGAATGGGGGTGCGAGTGACCTGCCAGGAGGGGACCAGGACAAAGACAGGTCCTGCCATTCACACGGCACAAGACTCCTCCATTGTGACCCACACCACCCCTCCCCACTATCTTTAACTGCCTGTTTCCCAGTTAGCGTCGCGCTTCAGGCCGCGCGAGAGCTGAGGACATGGGGTACGGGGAACACAGCCCGGCCTTTTGCGTGGGAAGGAACTGCCCCGACCCCAGGGGTCCTGGCGTCTGGGCAAGTCCCTGGCCTTCCCCGTTGTGGAAGGGCCCCTCCCCTGGGCCCCCGAGGGTGGTGCGATGCTGCCTGCGCCTGGTGCAGAGCAGGCTCCGATGAGTGGGGCCACCCACCCCACGGGACTTCACATCGCCCTCCAGACTCAGACTGCGGGCGTCAGGACCCCTCCTTTCGAGGAACCAGGCTCTGGAGCTTGCTCAGTGTCGCCGGGTCCAAAAGCCGGCCTGTGGCAGAAGGGTTAACACCCAGGACTCCTGGCTCCGAGTTCAGAGCTCATCACGCACAGAGTATAAAAGGCATTTCTGTCCACTACTGAAGTGGGTCCCTAGGTGTGACACGCTGACCATCCTGACTGAGGACCCTCAGTGACACAGACATTTATATCAAACGCAAAAGGACTCAGATGCTCAGTTATGCTGCATTAGCCAAATGCTAAATTTGCTGACTTCTGGAAAAGGGTGTAATTCTGTTATATGTTTATTTCCAAAATCGGAATCTGCGGGTTGAATGGGGTACGGGTTAGAAACGTCTGAGGGTGAAGAATACATTTTCCTGGCTTACAGTAGGAGTGAGGAAATAAACAAACAACAAAAAGAATGTGTTTTCCCCGCGGGGGTTCTGGTGGCAGACGGACTGAAAGGGAAGCAAGGAAGCAGGCCCGTGCTGACTGTCCTGCGGCAGATGCTCCGGGGACCACGGCGCTGGGGTGGGGATGTCGGGACGACAGGAGGGCCCTGCTCTCCTCCCTGGCTCTCCAAGGAGAGATGTGGCCACAATCCCCACGACACAGCAAAGCTGGACAGAGGATGCCCCAGGGTCACTGAAGGTTCCACCTGTGGGGGCTCCAGGTCAGACACTCCTACCCCATGGACGGCTGGAGCCCCCGGACTCCGATTCCTATGTTATCTCCCTCCTGCCTGTCCCAGTCTACAGTACTGACCCAAGGGCTCGGGTGACCACCTGCCTGGCTCGTGGTCGCCCCAGCAGCTTGCTCCAGGGCAGGGGATAAGAACGCAGAATGGACGGAGAAAAGGACCACACGCGGGTACCAGTTTACTGAGCTGGTCTGTGTTGCTTGAAAGATAAAACAAGCAAAACGGAGCATTTGGCAGGCAGCTGGCACCCAGGGTGGGCTGTTCTCAGGGACGGTTTGGCCACTCGCTGAGCTGATGTAGCGGAGGACCAGGCAGAGACAGGATGGTTCTTCTAAGTTCCTACTCTTGCAGGGCCAGAGCGGCAACCTGGGACGGCAGCAGAGCACCCGTTTCTGGGGCTCGGGCCAGCGGTGTGACCCCGGCACATAAGCTCGCACTGCCAGCTTCCTCCTGTGCATGCTGGCATGCTCCGAAGGGCGGCGCCCCTCAGACGCCAGGGCCCTTCCCAGTCAGCACCACCCCCTACTGCGGCAAAAGGCCACACCTGAGGACAGGCGGGGTCGATTCTGATGGGTCATTTGAAACTCTGGGGGAGCAAGCCCTACATGGGAGAGCTTAGGGACCACCGGTCTACATGAGAGCCTCCCGTCAGCTCACAGGAGTGGGGGAGGATGGCTGACGGACTGGGGAGGGGTCACCTGTTGTCTCTTCAACTAAAAGCAGTGAGGTGTGTCTGTCTGGCCCACTCCCTCGAGGAGGCCATGGCTGGGCGGGGCAAAGGCTCCATAGGCTCCCGACAAGCCAGCCTCCCTGCCACCCTCGCCGGGCTGAAGAGGGGCCCACCAAGGCCCCCACGCTCCCCACAAGTCCTCTCCCCACAGCCCCCACCACAGAGGCCCTGAAGACTGCGCCCCGAGCCCCCCATCGCAGCTGACATCTGCCACCCTCACATGACCCTCACCGCCCGTGCTGCCAACCCCAAGCGGCTCTGGACACGCCCGTCTGTCCCCATCCCCGAACTCTTCCTCTGCGCACCCCGGAACTCTCCACCCATCACCAGCAACCCCGAGGCCTCCGCCTCGCCCCTGCAGGCCCACCTCGCCCCCTGCTCTAACAGGCTCCTGTCTCTCCCGGCACGCGCTGCCTCCTCGCAGCCCCTCATGGGAGGTGTGTGCTCTCCACCCCCCACGCCCGGGCTGGAGGGGCCTCCTCTCCCACACCTCCCAGCGCCTTCCGGGGCAGGTCGGCACCCTCACTCCCTGCTTCCTGTGGTCACCTCTGACCCTCCAGGTCCCTGCCCCTAATTCTTCAGAGACTCAGGTTCCTGGTTCATGGCTGCCCATGACAGCAATGACCCTTCCCCCAGCTCACTTCCCAGAGACCCCAGGACCGCCCACCAGCCGTGCCTTGTCCCTGCCCCGCTGCCCCCTCTGCCATCGCCAGTGCGCCTCCGCCCTCTCTCACCATCCTCCTTGCCTGGCAAGCCCCCACCCTGGTCATTCCCAGCCCAGGCAGCTGACCACGGCGGAGGGACGATCAGCCACACTGACTGCTCGGCCTGAAGTTCATGACCACCACCCTCCTCCAGAGGCCCCAGTACCGCCCGGGAGGCCCACACACTTCCCTTCTGAAGTCACCTTCCACCTTCTCCTCCCTGCCCCAAACGAGCCGCTGCGCACACACAATAGCCCACGTCACCTGCAGCAGAGGTGGGGCAGCTAGGGGTGGGCTCTGGTGTCCAGGGCCTGTGTTCAGATTCTCCCGCCAGCAGCGCCTACCAGCTGGGAGCCGCAGATCTCTGTGTGTACGTATGAATTTCACTAAGTGTTTCTTCCTTTGTTTAAAATTTTAAACTGACTGCTCCTTTTTGCTTTGACAGAAGTATGGGTGATCCTGCCACACCCACTCTCCTCTTTTCCCTGGCTCTCCGCCCCCCGCCCCCGCAGCATCCACGCTGATGCACACGTGTCCCTCCACATGGCCCTGCTCGTCCACGCACACAGCAGCGCGCACACACAAGGGGGCTCTGAGGCGTCTGATTTGTAAGGATTATATTACATACCCTTTTCTACAATCTGTTTTTCCCGCTCAGCCGCCCAGGCCCCACAGGATAGCTCCAAGTCAGTCTTCTCCATGGCCCCTGACAGTGCATCGTAGGGACGACCACACTTTATTCAGCCATGGCCCCCGACGGGCCCTCACTGTTCCCACTCTCGTCACTACAAACAGGCCATTTAACCGCCGTAAGCCTTTGTTTCCACATCTGTAAAATGGAGCTAATGTCCCCGCTTACTTCACGAGGTCACTAGGGAAGGTGATGTGACAGTGTGCGCAGGGCACTCAGCACAGTTCTTGGCGCGTGGTGAGCCCTCAAAGATGAGCTATTATTATCATTTTTTCCTTCCCATTCTGTATGACAGATCTTCGTTTTTTTTTTTAGAGACAGTCTCGCTCCGTTGCCTGGGCTAGAGTGCCGTGGCGTCATCCTAGCTCACAGCAACCTCAGACTCCTGGGCTCAAGCAATCCTCTTGCCTCAGCCTCCCGGGTAGCTGGGACTACAGGCATGTGCCACCAAGTCCGACTAATTTTTTCTATATATTTTTAGTTGTCCAATTAATTTCTTTCTATTTTTAGTAGAGACGAGGTCTCGCTCTTGCTCAGGCTGGTTTCCAACTCCTGAGCTCAAACAATCCGCCCGCCTCGGCCTCCCAGAGAGCGTGAGCCACCGCGCCCGGCCACAACAGATCTTCTTGTCCCCATTTAAAGCTGTACAAACTGAGGCTCAAACAGTGGCAGTGAGTTCTCACTGTCACCCAGCTCCAAGTGGTGGAGGCAGGGCGTGAGCAACCCACGTGAGACAAGCGGCCCGCCCATCGTGCCCCGAGCTGTCCCCGCAGCCAGCACGGAGCCTGGCGTGTGGTAAGTGCTTCAGAAATGCTGATCAAGCAGGAGACGAGACAATGGTCCAGCTTAGCACCCAAACTGCTCCTCTGCTACCTCATGATCCGGCCTGTAAGGTCATTAATAAATGAAACACTCTGCCCAAATAAGGTGAGTCCACATAGGCCCAGAAACCCAAATAGGACCCTGGCGTACGTCACCCTGACACACAGAAGGACAAGTGCACAGTCCCACGCAAACTTACAGAATTTCGTAATTGCCAAGAACTTCCTTTGGGGGGGACTTGTTCCATTTGCAGTCTGGAATTTCACCGTTAGGGACCGCGATGTTGAGGGTGTCATTAATCAGGTTATACTTAAGGATCCGGTCGTTGGCAGTGCTGGAGGTGAGAGACGGGGACGCATTGACCTGTGACAGGAGACACCATAGTTGCCGCTCGCACCGCTCGCTCCGCTGGGACAAACGTGCGCCGCAGTTTAAAGTGTCATCATTCGATACTGTTAATATCTAATACCTTCAGAGCAACTTGTACAGGAAGCATTTTGTTAGCTGTTCAATGAAATATAAATAACACTTAAAAACAGGATTAGGATTAGGATTCACAAATCAGCTATCAGGTAAATGAAAGTTCTGGGTCAGCACACATCACAGACATAATTTCGGCGTCTACCTGTGTGATCAGGTCTGTCCTCAGTACCAAGAGCTGCCCAGAGGTTTGCTAGGATCAGTGACCACGCAGCAGTGTGCGGTGTAAGTACAGGTAACGGCCCCCTTGCTTTGCTGATAGAGCCACCGCACCAACAAAGCAGCATCGGACTCAAGTGAGGAACACACCCAGCACGTGGCGGGTCAGTCCATGAGCCCTCTGGGAAGCTAAGCAACGTCACAAAGTCCACATGTTAAAATGCAGACATCCACTCTGCAGAGAGTCCCCAGGCACCAGCTAGTCACTCGGCAGACCGTTCCGGTGACCGTGGGTAGCCGTCTGGTTAGCTGCTCCAGGCCGTGGAGATTAGGGCAGCAAACGTGCGAGTTGGCCAGGCTGCCCCGGTTGGACTGTCTCTCTGTGCTGCCACGGGGGCCTGACGTGCACGGGGCCAAAGAATGGCATAGACCTCAGCTGCCCCTAAAATTACCACTGAGTGTGTCACAGCGCTGTAATTCTTGTTATGAAAATGCAAAGATTAAGAATTATTATTAAATTAAGAAGTATTGTTCACAATTAATATCCTAGCTCAGCAAGGACAGTGTGACTTCCTTCAAGTCACTCTATTTGAGATGGTGGACGAGAAAATATAAATATTGTACATCTACTCCCCCTCGCACACACGGCTTTGGCAGTGCAAAAAATAAGTTGCCTGGAAAACACCGTTAGGGAACCTGCTGGCTCTCTGGTCATCTGGCTCTTCCAGCAGCTTCCTGCAGGGGGTTCCTGCTGACTGTCCCTATAGGGGACCACTCCCTACAACCTGCTATTGGAGACTCGGGTGTCCTGCCTCTACCGAGCTGAAGAGCCTGAGCTGTCCACCTCAAATCGGCAGGGAGATAAATCAACAGAACTAGAATGCCTCTGCTTTGATGTTTCAGAGGTGTGAAGCTCTTCCTCCTGGCTGTGTCCCTCAGCGGACTGAAGTTCCTCCTCCTGGCTTCAAATCAACTACAGGACAACCTTGGCAAGGTCAGTTTGAAGTCTGGGCCTCAGACAGGTGCACCTGTGCCCACTGCTGCAGATGCAGCGTCGGTTTCCAGGCTTGGCACCAGGAAAAGGCATCACTAAACAGCCAGGGTGGGGCTGGGCACAGTGGCTCCTGCCTGTAACCCCAGCACTTTGGGAGGCCAAGGCAGGGGGACTGCTTCAGCCCAGGTGTTGGAGGCTGCAGTGGGCTATGATGGCACCACTACACTCAGCCTGGGCCACAGAGCAAGACCCTGTCTCTAAAAAAACCAAAAACAAAAACGGAAGGTATGCAGTGCATGCATGCACTTTGCCCTTTCTGGAACAGCCACCACTGCAACTTCTCCATTGAAATAGGCAGATGAATTCGCTTGGACACTATGCACTCATGTATGCCAAAGAACAGCACGTCCCATATCTCTGGATAGTATGCTACCCCTGGCCAGGAGCTTCCAAGTTTGTGAGCTCCTTTCCCGGATGGGAACTGTGCCCCCCATGGGGACAGGGCAGGGCCTGGGGGATGGGGTGTAGGACTGATGGAGCCCATGCTAGCCTGGAAGCACCCTACAGGCCAGGGCGTCATGGCCACCAAGCTCATGTGAAGGTGAGCCACAGCCCCCTCTCTGTGGGTGGGGCTTCCGAGAGGTGAGAGAGCTGGGTGCCCTCAAACTTCAACCACCAGCAAACTGTCAAACCGGGCCAGGGGACTGCCAAGCCCAATTCTGGGCAACAGCATACAGAGGGGCGGGGTGGGGGTGACCAGGTACAGGTGTTCACACAGTTACCTCGATCAGCCAGGGCTTCAGCTTGTCATCGATGATGATGTCGTAGCCGTAGCATTCAAAGCAGTGCTTGTCGTTGTTCATCACGGGCTGCAGAGAGAGTGACTGGCGGGTTACACAGCCCGTGTCCGAGGGCACCGCTGAGACCAACACCTCAGAGGCCAGCAGGCCCCTCCTCATAGTCCTGACTGCCTGTGGCCATGGCTCCCCCCCTCCCACCCTTTGCCTCCACAGGGCTCAGAGACCGAGCACCTTCCTCAAGCTGCTGGAGGGAATCGATGGGGCAGTAACTGGTGTCTCCACACCTCGCTCTTCAGACCACTAGCACCGAGCGCCTCCGTCAGCATGAGACTGTCCTCGGAGTGGACAGACATCTGGCCCAAGCCTGGAAACCTGCAGGCAAGGTCTGTGCTGCTTGAGCACAGACAAACACTAGCCCCTCCGGGGTGCCTGCTACCCCTTCTGGCCCTGAGGGATCCAGGCCCAGATTATGAACCTGTTCCCAGGAACAAAAGTAAATCTGTTTACTCACAGTTTCTGAATTTTCTTTGTAATTTTCAATTCCATTTAACCTAGATAGACCTTGGATAAACTGTTCTCCGGGTACCTAAGAAACACGAGCTGCTTGCTTAATATGCAGATTCCTGGCTCTCCCCAGCCTGCCTGGATTCGAACCTCTGGGAGCGGCCCAGCAGGCAGTTTTATACGCTCCCCAGAGATTCTGTGCGCCCCCAGTCAGTGAACGAGAGACGGGGCAGCGAGGCCTTTTCATACATTAGCAGGAGTGTGGACTCGGCTCCAACAAGAGCCGTGGTTATCTGGAAACTCCTCAGGGGACCGGGGCCAGGGCCGCCCTTCTTACTTACTCAGGGAGGAAGGCCAGGCTCTGGCGGGCTGTTTCCTCGTGTAATTTAGTGCAATTACATTTCCACTAAAAGCCTGGTGTCCTCACCCCAGCCAGCGCCCCCAGACCACTGTCCCAGAAAATGTCTATAAGACAGGAAGTTGCTAACTCATCTGTCATTCCCCAACCCCTGCTCTGTTTCCAGCCTCCAAGCGCACTGACCCCCGGGCCGTGGCTCTCAGCTTCCCTGTTCCACCTCCTGCTCCGGGTCTGGGCCCCCCATGGTCCGAGATCCCATCTCCCGTCCTGTGCCAGGCCCCTCTCACATGCCTGTCTCTCATCTGCCTCGCCCTAGATTCTCTGAAGACAACATACCTGGTAAAAACCAGGTGATAAAATATTTGCTAAGTTAATAAAAACTAAATAAATAAAGCCCTGCTCCAAAGACCTTAAAAGCATTAGAAATCGAACAGCTTTTCAGCTCAGGGAACTGAGGCTCAGAAGACATTTGGAGGCCAGAAGGCCAGAATAGAGAATACAGGTTCTCTTGACTAAACAGCCAACTTTTTCTCGAAGTTCTGTCAGTCCAAGGGAAACTAAAGTGGGCCAGGAAAGGAGTGGAAAGGGCTGGTTTAATCAGGCACAAAGAGTCACCCAGTCACGTGTGTTAAGGGGTTAACAGCATTGAATTCTTCCCAACAATTAAAGTAATCTCTGCAGAGCCCTTGTTCATATAACCACCCGAGACATTGGTGTCAGGGTCCCCATTTCGCAGATGAGGTGTCTGAGGGTCCGAAAGGGTGGGTCCTGGAGCAAAATCACCTGTGGGGCCGTGGTGGGGCCCGGCCTGAAACC
>NW_012136747.1:456500-459170 GCF_000956105.1 Propithecus coquereli | reverse complement strand
TCATAAAAAAGGAAGGGACAATTCTGGAAACATAAAGTATACACAGCAAAACATAGGCTTATCCAAGTGTAGATATAACAAGCAAGTAAATGTCTCCTGTTTTTGGTCTATAGGAACATTATTTTATCAATTATCTCAAAACAGTTCATCAAATCAATCCGCAAACATCCCACACATCTGGATGCACCCTGCCCGCTCTCCCCTGCCCTGCCTGCTGACCCCGGTCCTCCGACACCAGGCAGCCCTCACAGCCCTGCAGCAGGATCTATCTGCCCCATTCAGGCCCCCACACCTGCACCTGTCACAGCACTGCGGCCCCACCCTCTTGTCACCAGCGGTCCTCTGCACTGCCACCTCCCCTGCTGGCCTCCCAGCCTCCTGCCAGCAGGGATGCGGCTCATCAGCCTCGCCAGGAGAAAGGGCCGCTTTACAACACCCCAGCGTTCAACGTGACAGCTATTCTTTACTCAGTCCCAAAATGGAGCCACGCGAAGCTTTCGCTCAAGGTTAGAGCTTAGGTTCATCAGAGAAAGCACTTTCTCCTGCTGGAAATGCAGCATTTACAGATAGAACCGTGTGGAAAGCACGGCCACTTCTAGTGCTTCGTGGAGGTGCCAAGCTAAAGTACTGCCCATGCTCACTCTTCCTGGGGATTTAAAAAACTGGTTTCTGTTTCTTATTGATGCAAATAAGTGACCCAGCCAACCAGTCTCCCAAGAAGGCCCCTTCCAGTTTCAGTCTGGCACCCCCAGATCAAGGAGGCTTGGTACACTCTACCTGGTTCTCAGAGACACCGACACCAGTGGATTTGCGGCCGGTCATTGTGGTTTCCACCCCAACACCCACTACTGTGCTACATGTGCCACCTGGAAACAAAGGCTCTGATGTCACCGCTCAGCCTTCACGAAAGGCTGATGGTTTTGTGCTGTGTTGCCTGAAAGATCATTTCCCCAATTCTCATTAGTAAGGTCCTGGCCGAATCCTTCCTGTTCTACCCTTTAAGAGCTGTGCCAATGACACTCGCTTGGTTTGCTCTCAGGAAGACCTGGCAGGTGGGTGAGCGGAGTCAGCCCACGTGGAAGTCATTCGGCCTCGGTAAACGTGGCTGAAGTCGTCCCAGGACCAGCAAGGTGAATCCCTGCCTTCCACGGGGAGACCTGAGGCCTGGGGGGCTGGCGACTTGCTCAAGTCACACAGAGGGAAGGGATGGACCTAGGATTGAGCCCAGCCTGGTCTGACCAGACTCTATAGTGGGTTACTCAGAAAAGCTTATTTTATACCAATACTCACTCTCTTTAACTCCTCAAATTATAAAAAAGGGCCTTGAACCCTTCCATCTAAGCAAGATTCAAATAGAAGGAAGAGACTTTCACAAGGAAAAGAGAACTTCGGTTTGTGTTAGGACTAGATTAGAGCCCCAGACCCAAACAGGGCCCACAAAGCCCTGTGTGTCCACCCTTGCCAGCCTCTGCTGCTCCCTCTCGGGCCACTGTCCTCGTGCCTGGGGCTCCAGCCACCCTGACTTCCTTTTGGCTGCTGCAGTGCTCCTCCCTGCCAGGGGCCTTGGCACATTTGGCCCCTACTCAAGTTCTTCCCCCACCTCCTCCGGATTATCCCTGCTCGTACTTCAGATCCCAGCTCAAGCACCACCTCTGCGGAGAAGCCTTCTCCAACCACCGGACTAGGGGATCCTTTGGTTCTACGCTCTTCTAGGTGTGGCTTCCCTACCTTCAGAGCAAGCAGCACAGTCTGTAATTGCACGTTCATCAGTGTGATTATCTGATGAATGTCTTTCCCCCAGAAGCTCTGGGCTCCATGACAGTAGCTACCAAGGTAGTTTTTGCCCATCACTGTATCTTACTTAGAGTAGGACCAACTCGCACGGGTGCTCAACGAGTACAGATGCTCCTCAACTTACGATGGGCTATGTCTCCATAAACCTGTCCTAAGTGGAAATATCGTAAGCCAAAAATGCACTTAATACACCTAACCTACCAAACATCATAGCTTGGCCCAGCCTACCTTAAATGTGCTCAGAACACTTACGTTAGCCTATAGCTGGGCAAAATCACCCAACACAAAGGCTATTTTATAATAAAGTGTTGACTCTTTCATGTAATTTATGGAATACTGTACCAAAAGTGAAGAACAGACTGCTGCATGGGTACTCCAAGTACGGTTCCTACCGGATGTGCATTGCTCTCGTACCATCGTAAAGGGAAAAACTGTAAGCCCAACCACCGTGAAGTCAGCGACAGTCTGTACTTGTGGAATGGATGAATGACCAAGCAGGTAAATCATCTCATGCAACGCCCCCTACAACCCTGTGAGGTAACACTGTTAACGCTGGCATTCAGCTGATGTACCCCAGGACAGCCACGCCTGAGGCTTAGAGCCCCCAGTCCCCTCAGTGCCAGGGCCTTAGTCAGGGCACAGCTTGGATATCATCCCTATGTCCACCCTGTCCTCTCTGGCAAAAATAGAAAAAGAAAGAAGCCCACAAGGCCATCCCAACCCGTAGCACAAAGCGGCACACTCACCCCGTGTTTCTGAATGGCCACGTTGGTGAGATGCACGAACATGTTGTCCAGCTCGCTGGTACTTGGGGTGTACTTCACCGTGCAAAACCGGCAGAACCCAAGCTTGTACCTATGTAGGAATTTAGATTAA
>NW_012136747.1:454825-456450 GCF_000956105.1 Propithecus coquereli | reverse complement strand
TGCCACGGGTGCTCTCCAGGTACAGCCGCAGGTTGCTCACGGTCCACTTGCCCCCGTGGATGTGGTTGTAGTCCTCCTGGCGACGGAAGGGGGCAGGGGTCCCCTCAGGCCATGCGTCCCAGAGCAATCTAGCCACTTGCTCCCATTCCTCAAACATTTCTGGAGCGCCTCCTGGGTGTGGGGCAGGCGTCCGACAAGGCAGACGGGACCCCCACCCACAAAGAACTGGGCCTCCTAGTATGTGCATATTTTTAAAACGCTCAGCTCCCCAAATTCTCATACTCAATCACTCACATCTCAGAGCACGTGCTGTGTAGTGCTGCCCAGACCTCCTCTAAGACCAAGGTGCTCATTCTTCTGGGTGGGACCCTCCCTGGGAGCTGCCCTCAGTCAGCTGGCACAACCTGGTGACTGGCTGATGCTTCCCTTGGGGACAGCTCTGCAGGGCCACCCCAGCTCCATGGACCCGGGGGCCAGCTGGCCTCCCCTGCAGCAGCATCTCGGCCTGACCTTCCCTCTACCGGGTCCACTTTCCTCCCTCCCTCACGGGTGCCGCCCTGACACTGGGGTCCCCACAAACCTCCTGTACGCTGATCTCTGCCCCCATCTCTTTCCTGGGGAAGCCAACCTAAGACAGCTGTGCCACACACTGTAGTTTAAAAGCACCACACAGGTATGTCTCCAACAACCTTGCAAGGTCGCCATTCGTCCCATGCCGCAGGTAAGACGACTCAGTTCAGAGAGCTCTCCCTGCCGCTGGGATGGCGCTGCACCACGGCCCAGGTGTTCTGGTGCCAGCTCAGTGCTCTTCCTATTTCACTGTCCCTGGAAATTAATTCTGCATACGCTGCTTGCCTTCGAAGGCAAAGAGCTGGAGAATTTCATTTTCTAAGTATAAAGTTGAGAACTGTGGACCAAAAAAAACCCCAGCCAACTAATGAACAAATGCTACTGACTCAAAGCAGATAAAAACAGAGAATTAACCATATTTTTTAAAAGTACCTTTTTGGCCGGGGTGGTGGCTCACGCCTGTAATCCTAGCACTCTGGGAGGCCGAGGCAGGAGGACTGCTTGAGGTCAGGAGTTTGAGACCAGCCTGAACAAGAGCGAGACCCCATCTCTACTAAAATAGAAAAATTAGCCAGGTGTGGTGGCGCATGCCTGTAGTCCCAGCTACTCGGGAGGCTGAGGCAGGAGAATCACTTGAGCCCAGGAGCTGGAGGTTGCAGTAAGTTATAATGACACCACTGCACTCTACCTGGGCTGACAGAGCAAGACTCCATCTCAAAAAAAAAAAAGTACCTTTTCAAGGTAGGAGACAGTGAAATCCCTTTTATACATACGTTTTTATTAAAATACTTTAAAAGATGAGGTGTCCAAGCTTGTTCACCTAAAATGGACTCTCCAACAGCTCAGGGTTTGTGTCCCTAGAAAAGGACTAGGGAAAGGTAGAGGAAAAGCCAGGCTAACTGTCCACCAGTTCCTTTCTGATTCCAGTCATAGACTCCCTTTACTATCAAGAAAAGTTCATGTCCACCTTTAAACAAAAAGTTTAATGGCTACAGAGTTTCAATTTAGCGAAACGAAGAGTTCTGGAGCTGGACGGTGGTGACGGTTGCACAACG
>NW_012136747.1:433647-451665 GCF_000956105.1 Propithecus coquereli | reverse complement strand
GGCAGAAGGATTGCTTGAGCCCAGGAGTTTGAGGTTGCTGTGAGCTAGGCTGACGCCACGGCACTCACTCTAGCCAGGGCAACAAAGCGACACTCTGTCTCAAAAAAAAAATAAAAAAAAAAGAGCTGCCTTCTTATTTGTAAGATTCACACTAGCATCAGGGTTAACTGCTCTTATTTTCCTTAATACTTACCCTGTGCCAGGCACTGTGCATACATTGTTGTAGTCAACCTCATGATGGTGGTAAGAAGCAAGAAGCATCAGGTAAAACACAATCCTAAGAATGGAAACAAACCCCTAAGGCCTCTTACATGTAACAGCGCAGCGGGCGATACGTGGACACCAGGACGTACAAGCGCAGATCAAACTTCCTCCCACCAATTAGTAACGGGTTGTTAATGTAGAGAGAGATCACGTAGGCTTCTTTAGTAGACTGAGACACAAACCTGACCATCAGAGAGAAGTCAAAATTAGATGGTAAAAGATAAGACGTCAAAGACGCAATCCATGAAAGAAAGAATGGACAAGCTAGACTGCATTAAAATTAAAAATTTCTGCTCTGAAAAAGACACTGTCAAGAAAATAAAAAGACAAGCCACACAGACTGGGAGGAAATATCTGCAAAAGATATATCTGATAAAGGACCGTTATCCCAAATATACAAAGAACCCTTAAAATTCAACAGTAAGAAAACAAAACACCATTAAAAAGTGGGCCAAAGACCTTAACAGACACCTCGCTAAAAAAGATACACAGATGGCAATTAGGCCTACGAAAGATGCTCCACTTCATACATCAGGGAAGTGCAAATTGAAACGACAATGAGACACACCACACACCTATGATATGCCCAAAATTCAGAACAATGACAACGCCAAGCGCTGGCGAGGATGTGGAGCAACAGGAGCTGCCATTCATTGCCGGTGGGAATGCGCAATGGTCCAGCCGCTTGGAAAACAACTTGGCAGTTTCTCACAAAACTAGACATACTCTTACCATACGATCTGGCAATCACACAACGGAGCTGCAAAACTTACGTCCACACAAAAACCTGCACAAGGATGTTTACAGCAGCTTTACTCATAATTGCCCAAACTTGGAAGCAACCAAGATGTCCTTCAGTAGGTGAGTGGATAAACTGTGGTACACCCAGACAACTGAACACTATTCAGTGCTAAAAAGAGATGAGCTATCAAGCTATGAAATACACGGAGGAACCTTAAATGCACATCACTAAATGAAAGAAGCCAATCTGAAAAGGCTGCGTACTGCATGATTCCAACTATATGACGTTCTGGAAAAGGCTAAACTACGGAAACAGTAAAAAGACCAACGGTTGCCAGAATTAGGGGGAAGGAGGGATGAACAGGCAGATCACAGGGGATTTTCAAGGCAGTGAAGCTGCTCTGTATGATACCGTAATGGTGAGTACCTGTTGCTATGTGTTTGTCCCAGCTCAAAGAATGGACAACACCAAGAGAGAACCCCAATACATAAATACCAGCTTCGGGTGACAATGTGTCAATGTCGGTCGATCAATCTGTAACAAATATACACTCTGGCGGGGGATGCTGATCACGGGGAGACTGTGCACATGTGGGGAAGGGCACGTGGGAACTCTCTGTACCTTTTGTTCAATTCTGCAGTGAACCTAGAACTGCTCTAAAAAATAAAGTCAATTAAGAAAAATTGATAGTAAAGACCAAAGGTGTATTTATTTGGCTGGTAACAAGCTCCTTTCCTCTCACTAAGTGAAAGGCTGGTTTACCAGGGAGGAAACGGGGGTGAGGTGGTAGCCACAGGGGATAGCGGCCAGGGGACAGTGCCAGCAGCTGCAGGACGGCCTCTGGGAGCCCATTCAGGGAAGTACTCCCTGGGCCTGACTATCTGGGGGTAGTAGAGTGTAATGTACTACACCATGAGAGGGCGCCCCTGTCACCCTGGGAACTCCTAACAGGTAAGTCATCTGCCCCACTGGGAAAGGCTCACACCGAGGCTTTGCTCCAGCGGCCCCTGGGCACCGCCAAGCAGCTAAGGAAACTGCAGGGGCAGAGAGGAGCCAGCAAACCCAGGAGGACACTGGACCCGACCTGCAGACTAGTGCACAAGGACAGTGACCTGCCGCTCGCTGGGGTATGCCTGGCCCCCGCCACATGCTTTATGCCTGTGAGCTCACTCCACCCCACAACTCCATGACGGTGCTACTGGTGCCCCCAGTTTACCCAGATGAAGAATGTGACACACTGAGAGTCTAAAAAGCAAGATGTATTGAGCCAGTAAGTGTCAGACTGGGATTCAAACCCGGGACCCCCAGGCCCCGAGCCCCCAGGACTTGAGCACACGCCTTGCTGCCTCAGAACTCCTGCGAATGAGCGGGTCCCACGCCAGCTCATGAGTAGAGAGCCTGCAAGGCCCCTGCCGGCGACCCACTCCCATGGCCCTCTCAACTAACCTCGGCAGAGTCTGTGATTAATCACACTAGTACACAGCCACAGAGCCCTGCTACGACACCACGTGACAAGTGACGCACACCTCTAAGAGCGAGGGCCACCCAGCTCATGGCCAAAGACTGCAGAATGGCATGGAACCGCTAACTGGGACCCAGCACGCAGGTTGGGTGGCTTCCCACACTCACGAAGACGTCTTGCTGTCCCGAGACCACTTTTTGATCTGTGAGAGCTTGTTGATAAGAAAGATGCCCTTTCCCTGGGCTTTGCCACAAGGCTTCATGATCCAGGTGCTGGACGGGCTCTTCCTGAACTCCTCCACGAACAGGTTGTAGTCGGCGGGCAGCATGTAGGTGACCGGAACGAAGTCTGAAAGGTAAACACACCCAGCGCTGGTGATCAGCCAGCCCGACAGCGGCATGAACAGAAAACGCTGCACTGCCTTTTCAGGGGCTGCTTCCTCGGCCCCCCATGCACACGCCCAGCATCTACCGATCAAGGAGGTCTCATACTAACAGGTTACCTTTATCGAGCTCTGCGTGCTCTGAGCACTTTACGAACCTGTTTTATTTAACCCCCACAGCCACCTGTGAGCTAGGCACTGCCATTCCCATTTAGCAGATGAGGAAACCAAGGCCCAGACAGGTCAGTTACATAATTCCGCCCAGCTATGTGAAGGGATTCTGGCATCAACCAGCAGTCCAGCTTTTATCACCAGATGGCACAGGGACACACCGTCCCTGTGTATGGCTAGACGCATGCTGACCCCTTGTGGCAGTGTGTGGCTCTGGAAGTGTCACCCACGAAGCACATCCATTCCCCAAGCACCCACGGAAACTCAGATTCTAAACTTGAGCCCTGCCGCGCCCCAGTTTCTGGAGATGTCTGGAACGAGACAAGTGCCCCCCACACCCTGCACAGACACGCTCACAACTAAAACCGTGAGGCCAGTGAAAGAGGCACAAACCCAGGTAGAGGTATTTTCCATTTTCATCCTTTTCTGCCAGCGGACTCCCTTCCTTCTCTAGCTCCTTCCTGTATCTTTTAATGTTCTTCACCATCAGATCCTTGCGGGTCAGTTCATAGTGGTTCGGGAAGTGGTTGACTATTTGATCATCTGAGAGCCGATATCCGGTTTCAACGCTGAACACATTTCGGATGGTTTGCACGCTCATCCTGAAAGAAGCACAGAGAGTGTGTGCAGGGTGAAGCCCGGCGGCGACGTCCATGTGGTGGCGGTGCCCGTCACGGCCCCTCGAACGCTGACCAGCAGGCCCACGCCCTCAGCGCCCTTACCCGCTACTCCCTCAACGGCCCGAGCAGCACGGAACACTCATGCAGGGACTGACGTGACCTGTGTGTGGGGCAGGAGCTGTTTTGATTCTGCACCCAGAACAGTTTCACTCTCTGGCCCGGAGGAGGTGCTCAATAAATGCTTATTGATTAGTGACAACATTACTGATAATGTAATGAACCAAACAAATGAATGAAAAGACAGACCCCTTTGACTCTGAAATTAGGAAACTCACTTATGTAATATTTGCACCCAAATTCAGGAAGTTCAAGGACCCCTGAAAACCAAAATCACAGAGGTTATTTAAGGGCTCTGAGTCAGCGCTCCATGTTCTTGAAGAGCTTCCTGGGGATGGGGACGACAGAGTTGAAAGAGAAACGGATTCTTTCCAAGCCTCTAAGAAAGCCACCACCTCCCTGCCATACCCTTTCCCTCACCAGCCCCACAGATGGACAGGGAAGGAGTATGGAGGAGGGGCAGGCTGGCCCTACAGGGAGCCAATGAGTCACAGAACAAGGCAGGTTGCCACCTGGCCTCTTGGCTGTGGTCCCTGTCCTCCCCAACCCTACTCCCACCCAACAGCACCACTCAAAAGAGGGTGCCCAGAACACCC
Organism: Propithecus coquereli; assembly: GCF_000956105.1. NCBI lineage: Eukaryota > Metazoa > Chordata > Mammalia > Primates > Indriidae > Propithecus > Propithecus coquereli. The sequence goes on along the minus strand of NW_012136747.1, from coordinate 447,311 downwards.
AAAGGGTTTCTTTGGATTCCGTGATCATTAGAATAAAGGTAATCTGGCTGGGCACGGTGGCTTACACCCATAATTCTAGCACTTTGGGAGGCCAAGGCAGGAGCATCACTTGAACTCAGGAGTCCCAGACTAGCCTGAGCAACATAGCAAGACCCTGTCTCTACAAAAAAATTTTTAAAAACTTAGCCCGGCGTGGTGGTGCATGCCTATACTCCCAGCTACTCAGGAGGCTGAGGCAGGAGTATTGCTTGAGGCCAAGAGTTTGAGGCTACAGTGAACTATGATGATGCCACTGTACTCCAGCCCAGGCAACAGAGTGAGACCCTGTCTCAAAAAAAAACAATAAAGGGAATCTTTTTTGACTTTTTATTATGGAAAAGCTCAACCACACACAAGAGTAGAGAGAGAGCGTAAGGGAACCCCTTTCCCCAGCACCGCCGGTCCTGCTGTACTCTGCTCCCAGCACTGGCTTTTTCTGAAACAATCCCCAGACACCATATCGTTTCATCCAAAATACTTCTAACAGTTCAAGACTCCTTTTCACATTATCTGATATCCTGATTTATATTGTCACAATTAAAAAGAATAGCAATAATTCTTGAATATCATCAAATATTAATTTGTGTTCAGATTTCCCTAATTGTCTGATAAATAGTGTTTTTTTTGTTTGTTTGTTTTTTGGGACAGTGTCTCACACTGTTGCCTGGGCTAGAGTGCAGTGGTGTCATCATAGCTCACTGCAACCTCCAACTCCTGGGCACAGGCGATCCTCCTGCCTCAGCCTCCCAGGTATCTGGGAATACATGTGCTTGCCACCACGCCTGGCTAATTTTTCTAATTTTAGTAGAGACGGGTCTCACTCTTGGTCAGGCTGGTCTTGGACTCCTGGCCTCGAGCAATCCTCGTGCCTCTGCTTCCCAGAGTGGCAGGATTACAGGCGTGAGCCACTTCGCTCAGCCTGATAGTTTTTAAAGCTTGTGCAAATAAGGGCCAGACCTTCTGACAGTTGTTTTGTCTCTTACGTCTCTTTTTATCCATATATTCTCCCTCTCTTTTTCTTAACTATGCAACTTACTTGTTGAGGTCACCAGCTGTTGTCCTATAGAGGTTCCCTCAGGCTCTTATTTAGCATGTTCCCCTGGCCCCTAAATTTCCTGGAAATTGGTAGTCAGACCTAGAGGTTGGATGAGCGTCAGGTGGATTTTTTGGCAAGGCTACACCCCATGTGGTGTGTACTGCCATCAGCAGGCATGTGCAGCCTGGGGTCTCTCTTTTTGGGATGCCGGTGATCCAGGAGCACCACCTAGTGCAGCACAATCCAACAGAAACATTACAGAACTTGAGCCACAACTGAGGACCACGTTGGTAATTGTAAATTTTCTAGTAGCTATGTTTTTTTAAAAAAGTTAAAAGAAATGGGTGAGGCACGGTGAGGTAGCTTACGGCTGTAATCCTAGCACTCTGGGAGGCCAAGGCAGGAGGATCACTTGAGCTCAGGAGTTCAAGACCAGCTAGAGCAAGAGTGAGACCCCGTCTCTACTAAAAATAGAAAAATTAGCCGAGCGTCATGGCGCGTGCCTGCAGTCCCAGCTGCTGGGGAGGCTGAGGCAGGAGGATTGCTTGAGCCCAGGAGTTTGAGGTTGCTGTGAGCTAGGCTGACGCCACGGCACTCTAGCCCGGGCAACAAAGTGAGAGTCTGTCAAATAAATAAATAAAATAAATGGGTGAAAATAATTTTAATATGTTATTTAACCCAATATATCCAAAGATTATCATTTGAACATATAATCCATATAAAGATCAGCAACGAGAAATTTTACATTTGTTTTTTCATGGCAATATTCTTTCTCATTCTTCTTTCATTTATTAGCAGGAATATTTCTGTAAGGAGAAACTTCCCTTCATCAACAATTTAGATGCCCCGAGAAACAGCTCATAGAGGAAACACAGCATCAGTGCTTGATTCTTTCATGTATCAGTATTTCAAAATAACAAGCAGGTTCCCTCCCCCCAGGCGTGTCACGTGCTGCATTCTGTCATCTATACAACAAATTACCCCAACTGTAGCAGCTTACGCCAAAGGCCCTTGTGCTGGATCTCGTGGTTTTGTAGGTCAAGAATCGGGGCAGGGCTCAGCTGGGCAGTTCTGCTGCTCCTAGTGTGTTGACTGAGGTCACTCGGTGATTTTCAGCCAGCAGATGGGCTGGTCTGGGGGTCCGAGAAGGCTTCATTCACATGTCTGGCACCTTGGCGAGCATGACTAGAAGGCTGGGCGCAGCTGCAACTGCCATGCACAGTGCCTACCCATGGTCACGGCAGCACGACAGCCTCAGGATGGTCACCTCACAGGACAGCTCAGGGCTTCTGTGTGTTTCCAATAGAGGAAGTGGAAGCTGCTAGTTTCTTAAGGCCTGGGCTGACACACGTAATTTTTACTATATTCCATAGGTCAAACCAGTCAAAAACCCTCCCCAAATTCATGAGGAGGGGACAAAGACGCCACCTTCGGAGGGGAGTGGTGTCAAAAACTGTAGCCATCTTTAATCTGCCACAAATCGGGTAGGCAGCTTTTGGAGGATTTTTGGTTTTGTATTTGCATGAACTCATAAATTCAAACATATATGATGAGTTTCAATCTGTTGCAGTTATTCTTACTGACGCTCAAATTGATCCTGTTTTGGGCAAAAGGAGCTCTTCAAGTTGTCGCCTTAGTCCTATTAATGTGACTCCAGTAGTTGTCAATAACGTCCTTACTTTTAGGTACAATAAGCTGTTCCAAGGTCACCTTGCACATTTCCTCCTTATGCCTGGAATTGGTCATTTCTCCAAGATGCCCTTTATAATACTGAAACATTTGCCTACTCTGTAGATTGATTATAAAAATGGCCCCAACTCCCCGCCCGTCTTATTTCCATGTCCCTTGTAATTTCTGCAGCAACTCCCATCTGAAGGTAAAGTCTATACATTTCCTCACCCCTTGAATCTGGGCTGACCTTATGCCTTGCTTTGGGCAAAAATAATGTGGCAGAAGTGATAGTGTGCTGATGCTGAGACTAGGCCTCAAAGGGCCTGAGAGCCTTCACTCTCCCTCTTGGACCCCGCCCCAACCATGAGGACAAGCCCAGGCTGGCCGGCTGGAGGGACGTGAGAGATAAGTTAAACAGTCCTTGTTGCCCTAGACGAGGGCATCTCAGAGCAGCCAAGCCCCAGATGGCCACCAGTGGACAGCAGGCGCATGAGTGAGTCCAGACAAGATCAGCTGAGCCCTGCCATACTATGAGAACCACCCAGCCAAACCCATGACCTCATCGACATAAAAAATGGTTGTCGTAAGCCCTGAAGTCTTGTAGCATTTGTTACGCCGCATTAATCTGGCAATAGATGACTAATCCTCCCACTCTCGCACAGTCATTGTTTTCATGTTTCACGTTCCTTCTACTTCCTGCCCATATGCCAGCTATTTTTGCAGTTGTTAATGGAATACAAATACAATTTCATGACATGTTTTTCTTCTTACTTACTGTTACACAATTTTCCAAATTGCGCTATAATTGTTGTAATTATTTTTATGGCTGCACCATAATCTACTCAGTTAATGTACTTAACCTTTCTCATACTGTTTAACATTTAGTTGTTCACAATATTTTATCCTAACCAATTTTTAAAAACCTGACAGTACACTTAATGCTTAGAACAGGAGCTCTTAAGATATCAAATAGCCAAAGCTATTATACCATTTAGCTTTTTTCTTCTCTCTCATTATCTCTCTTTTGTTATTATTGTTAAGAATAGTTCCAAAATGCTTCTCATCTGGCATGAAGAAGGGAGGCACTGGGTCCCTGCCCAGGCAGTGGTTACCTGCTAAGAGTCTGCCAAAAGAACTTAGCACTGGCTGAGCCCATGGCACAGAGCTACGGGCTACAAGTCATCTCAAATACTGTCTCATTCAGCCTTTTCTTTCAGAGCACCTATAAAACAGGACCTGGATCAATTACTGCATTTTACCTGGGAGAGGTAACAATGCAAACTAGATGCCAAAGCATACGCAGGTGCTGAATGACTATGAATGCTCTACCTGCACTCCATGCTTCTGACGACAAACTAAGTTGTGGTTTAAAACAGAGGTGACTTAACTGTCATTAGGGGCAAAGTAAGGGCCATCCTGTGCTCACTCGTGGAGAGAGACGCTGGGTGCCAGTGTACTGTGTGCCCGGGCCCATGCCAGGCTCTGGAGACGCTGAAATAAGCCAGGCAAGGCCCTCACTCTCAAGGATTCTCAGTATAATGTGAAGAGGGGACGGGTGGGAGATCATAGCACACAGCGTCTGCTGCCACAGCAACTAATAATGCCACCTGGGAGCCTGAGAGGCGGGGGTGACTCCCAGAGCAGGCAGCCCTCGCACTGGTGCATAAAGGATAGTGACAGCACTCACTTATAGAGCACCTACTATGTGCCAGGCACGCAGAGAAGCCAAGACATGAACTGAGGTAGGCTCTGGCTCCACAGTCTGGGCTTCTAACCCTGGATGCACTGTCTCTGATGATGGGGTGGGGTTTGCCGTGTGTGTGTGTGTGTGTGTGTGTGTGTGTGTGTGTGTGTGTGTGTGTGTTGGGATGGGGCAGGCAGAAGTACACCATGTACAAAGGCATGCCTTGGTAGGTAAACAAAGAAAGACACACGGGCTGGGTGTAGTGGCTCACGCCTGTAATCCTAGCACTCTGGGAGGCCAAGATGGGAAGACTGCTTGAGGCCAGGAGTTTAAGACCAGCCTAAGCAACATAAGGAGTCCCTGTTTCTACGAAAAATAGAAAAATTGGCCGGGTGTGGTTGCACACGCTTGTAGTCTCAGCTACTTGGGAGGCTGAGGCAGGAGGATCGCTTGAGCCCAGGAATTTGAGGTTACAGTGAGCCATGATGATGCTACTGCACTGCAGCCCAGGCAACAGAGTGAGACCCTATCTCAAGAACAAAAACAAAAAGATGTGCATCCTCATGCATTGGGGGCGGGGTGGGGGAGAAGGGAAGTGGCTGGGAGAGGCCCAGTAACATCTCTCAAGGCAGCAGCCGGGAGCTGTGTAGGGCAAAAAAGCCCCATCAGCCCTAGTATATTCCCTTCCCAGCCCCCAACACCTGAGGAACCACTGTGACGCTCCAGACCTGGAACTACAGAATGCAATGGCCAGATATATACAGCTGCCTGTCCAGGTGTGTGCCCGCCAGAGCGGGGAGGCTCCCGAAGCAGGAAGCCGGTTCAATCGAGGGAGGGAGCAGACCAGGCCCACACCGAGGCCACTGTGGAAGAAGAAAAGAGGAGAGTGGAGGACACAGACCTCAGCCCATGAGGTGGGGAAGAAAGAGAGAGGAGTCCAGGGCACATCTCAAGCTCCCGTCTGGGTACAGCATGCCCAGAGCCGGTGCCAAGCTGCTGTCTTTTCCTAGTCTCACTCTTCCATTGTTGGTATTGTTTGTTATCAGTCCAACTAGCACCCTCTTACACGAGAGGAAAGCAAAAGCAGGCGCCCAGCGCTCTCCCCGCGCGCTCTCCCGTCTCTCCGGGCACTGACTGGAACTCTCGCTCGCTGGAAGGCGGGCGCTGGGGCTCCTATTTCTCACCCAAATTTCCCACAGTGTTAACACACTCAGCTGTGTGGAGACAGCGTGGACTTCCCGTCCCAGGCTGACAGGCAGCGGGTGCGGGCCACCCCACAGTGTGTGGTGCGCTCACGACTCAGGCCGTGCCCCAATGAAAAATGCGCGCTGAGACACAGCATGACGGCATGAAGACACCAACCCCCTACGACACAGTGCTGCACAAGGCACACTCTGTATCCGCCGTAGTAGATTAATAATACTGACGAGTCTGCTTCAGAAAAGCAATAGAGCCCTGCCTTTTATACTTACCAGTAAAAATTCCAATCTTCATTTTCCGTCACTTGGACCCATCCTCTCTTTTCAAAGTTATTGATCAACACTGACTTCTCGATATCAGTGACCCATTTCACTTTTCCTGCCATGATCCTGGAAGAGATTAAGTTGTTACCGCTATGAAACTTCAACATCAACTAACTGCTCCTCAAACCCAAGGAATCTTCTCAACACCACAGGAAACCAGCTTATGTCCCCCAGGCTCAACCTTACCCCAGCAGTGGTTCTCAATCAGAGGCAACTCTGTCCCCCAGGAGACATCTGGCAGTGTCTAGAGATATACTGGTTGTCACAACTGGGGAGGGGGATGCCTCTGGCATCCAGTGTGTAGGGGCCAGGGATGCTGTTCAACTTCTGACAATGCACAGATGGCCCCTCAAAGCAAATTACGCAGCCCCAAATGTCAACTTGTGTCAAGGCTCAGAAATCCTGGTCTAGTGGGAGATAAATGCAGCCGTTAAATAATCACCAAGTGTTCAACTGCAAATGCGCCAAGAACCACCAAGGAGAGGCATGTGGGGCTATGTGAGCTGGGCAGGAGGATGGGCCCTGCTCAGGGCGGGTGGGGAAGGTTGCCCTGAGTGGGGGACCCTTGAGCTGACTTCTGAAGTGTGAATGGGGGTCAACATGCCTGTCCCGATCGGAGTGTTCCTGTGTCCTTCCCCCATCCCCAGGCATGGCCTGTAACTGCAGTGTGACCTTAAGTGTCTATGTGACCACATGCCTCCCACTGAACACCATCCATGGCTCCGCAGTGTCCTTAAATCACACGGACCCTGGCCCTCACCTGCTTCTCCAGGTCCGTCTTGCGCCACCTCCTTCCCCCTGTTCCTGCCACAGTGAACTCCTCTGCCCACCCTCTCCCCAAGCCCAGGGCCTTGCATGTGCTGGGCCCTCTGCCTATAGCACTTTGCCCTTGTTCTCTCCCACTCACCTGCCCACACCAACGAATGTCACTTCCTCCGCAAAGCTTCCCCGCCCCTCCAGACACAGGTGTCTGGCCCCTCAGCACCCCCGCAGTTCTGCAGCTAGCACCTGCTGCCCCAGCTGGAGGCCGGGCACTCCTCCTCACTGCTACATGCCCAGGGCCCAGCTCCATGCCTGGCCGTGGGGGTGCTTGGTTCAGACTGACTGCCATGGTCCCAGGCCTGCCAACAGCACTGTGGGACTCTAAGCTAGTTCCAGGAGGACTCTGGACCTCAGTTGCCTCTGAAAAGTCTGGTTTTCGCACTGCTCGGGCAGCCCAGGACTCTAGGCTCCCACCCCAGCTCTGACCAGAGAAGGCTGTTGGGGGCTGTCCCCCCATGCCACAATCATCCGGGCTGCATGGTTCACACGCTGTACTTAAAAATCTTACTGGGTGGTCTCACGCCACTGATTTCCACCTGGATGATAGCAGAAGGAAGAGTAGTACCTTTAAACAATAAACCAGTACACTTTGTTATGCTTCTATGCACAATTTCTTCAGAAGGGGTTCCATGCAAAACTGGCCTTGAAAGCCAGGGGCCCTAAGAGCTCCGAGGGCCTTTCATGAATGGAGAGGCACCTGCTCCAGGGACTGGCAATAGCTCCACTTCCGGGCAACCTGATAGGGCAGGAAGAGCATGAGATATGGAGATGGGGCCCAGACATGCCTGGCTCTCCCGTGAGCCTGCTCCCTCCTCACCCCCCAGCAAGGCTGGAGTGTCACAGTGTCACAGAGGCAGGACCACGGTAGAGTATGGGCTCCACAGCTTGGGTTTGAGGCCTAGCGCCACCACTCACCAGCCATGTGACTTTGGGCAAGTTACTTAACCTCTCTGAGCCTCTGTTTCGTCTTCTGTAAAGTGGGGATAACAATAGTGTCTACCCATCCCATGGGGCAAGTGCACACAGGTATAGCACCAGTCAGCGCCCAGCACACAGCAAGCACTCAGAAACACTCACCATCACCATCATCATCATCATCATCATCCCCCCTCACGGAGGAAGAAGCCAAGGCGCAAAGGTTAAGAGCCCGTGTAAGGGCCAGACTCAAGGATTCAAACCCAAGGTGATCCTACGCTAAGGTGCCACCTTTTCCACACAGCCGGTCACTCCCTTCTGTGCACCTGGCCTTCAGCAGGATGAGGACCGTGCCTGGGTCACGGGGGCAACACGAGGAATACAAGGAATCGCTCTCTGCAAGCTCCAAGGTGCCACATAAATGACTGTTAAGTGACCGGTCACGATACATGTGTAACTCCAGCACTCCCCGTGCCAAGATGACAGCAAAAGCACGAGAGCTAGATCCGCACGTGGTGTTGACTGACGTCCGAGAACAAGAGCAAATGCCACGCACCTCACACCCCCAGGCGCATCTACGCCGATGGCCGAGGGGATTCCACGCCTTCGCTCCTCGATTTCAGCCTCCACAGCCCCGAGTCCCTCCCTGACCAATCCTGCCCACACTCTGCCCCTGCAGCCTGACTGCCGAACCAGGATCTCGGGGAGACTCACTGCCCCCAGCCTGGAGACCCCACACCCAGCCGCCCGGCTGCACAATTCACACTCGGTGCTTACAATGCAAGTCTCAGTGGGTGACCCCACACCAGACACTGACTTCCGGCTGCGGAAGAAGGAAGAGTAGTAACTTGAAGCCATAAAGGCAGCAGGTGATACTCACGTGTCACTTTACGCGTCCTAAACACTTCCAGGCGTGTGACCCCAAAACCAGACAAGGCACATGGGGCAAATATTCTCAGCCTCATTCACTGAGCAGGAAGTGGAGGCTCCAAGGAGGCAAGTGCCTCAGTTGGACTGTGAGGTGTTCTTCCGGGCCCCATCCCTCCCTTCCGTCGTGTGGACAAATGGTCACTGACGGGCCAGTCTCAGGCTGTATCTACCACAGGCACTTGTGGAGCGGCCACGGGCAACGCCCAAATTCTCTTTGGCTCCACTGACCCTGACCTCTGGTTCTCACCTAAAACAAAGTTAGTGCCCAGACAAAACGTATACAGCACAAAAATCGAGACACTCTTTAAGAATTTTATGAATGCTGAGGCAAACCCATGACTAGCCAGAATATTCAGTGTATGGCATCCCCAAAGATGCTCTTAGAGTCTTCCCTTGTTGTGATAAATATTTCTGAATCACGTCACTTACTGGCTCCAGCTGACCTTTTCCAGCTGTCATTCCACCCCACTGCACGCTCCCCTTCTCGTAGGGCTTCAGCTGAACTCAAGCCCTTCCTGTGTTCCACGCACCTGCCCGCTAGCCTGTGCTGGCTCTGTCCCTTAATCTGCAAAGGCACCTCTCTACTTTCTCTCCTCCAACTCCCACCAGCCACTCCCGGGGGAGCCATTCTCAGCTGTCAGCTGGAGGTAAGCTGCCCTCTCAGACCCTCTGTCTCCTCTCTGCACTCAGAACCGCCTACCTTGAATTTTAGTTCTTAACATAACTTGTGTCTATAAATGCAGGAGGGCGGGATGCTCTTAGTCACCTGTTTCCCACTCATTCCACTGTTTCTTTCTAGATTGAAGAGCGGGCATTTGCATCAAAGCTCACAGTCCATCTTGTCCGGCCCTAATATCTCCAGCACCAATTCCACTGGGACACACAATAAGCATTCACAGGACAAGGGCACGAGTGCATCTGGGTCAGTCCTTTGAATCTGATTCTTTGCTTTCAATAGCTGCTCCCCTGGAGACGTATTATGGGTTGAACTGTGTCCCCCTCAAAAATATGGTGAAGTCCTAACCCTGGTAGCTGTAAACGTGACCTTATCTGGAAGTAGAGTCTTTGCACATATAATCAAGTTAAGATGATGTCACGACAGAAGTCCTCACGAGAAGAGGTGAATCTGGACACACATACACACAGGCAGAGAACGCCACGTGAAGACACAGAGACACAGAGACACAGACACAGAGGTAAGATGGCCACGTGAAGACGGAGGCAGAGACTGCAGTTATGCTTCCATGAGCACAAAACGCCTGGGGCCACCAGAGGGTAGAAGAAGCAAAAAGGATCTCCCTGAGATTCTTCAGAGTGAGCACGGCCCTGCCAGCACCTCCACTTCAGACTTTTGGCCTCACCAAGCCACCGAGCTTGTGGTGCTCTGTTACAGCAGCCCTGGGAAGTTATTGCAAGATGTAACCCTCCAAGGCACTAGGGAGAAAAGAAGGAAGAAAAATTTATGCCCATAAAGAGTTTTAAATATATATATAGGAGACCGGGCACGGTCAAGTGACGGGCAAAAAGGCAAGACAGCCATTTATGGTTTAAAAGAAAAGACAGGAAGAAATGAACTAAGGCTGCCTCTCCTTTAAAGAGACACAGGGCCTCTTTTTATTGATAGAAATGCTCCAAATTAGCATAGAAACTACCACCTAGAATCAATGACAAGGGAGCCTTGGGAAGAGCCGAAGGAGGGAACAGTGGCTACAGCCATACCTGCAGCTTGAAGATCTGATGCAGTTCCAGCACCGACCATGGCTGAGCCACAGACAGTGACACTTCAGAGCCTCTGTGTCGCCATGCAAAAAGACGGGAATGAAAGCACCAGCTCCTTCCCAGGACTGCTGGGATGACTGCAAGGTAATGCAGGTGTGGACGAGGCACACAGCACCTACTCCAAAAGTTACCTGGGTTTGAAACAAGAACATCCAGCAAAGAGAGCTTTACCTTGAAGCTTTCCATGATCTGACTCTGCACACTCCTTCTGTTCCAACGACTACCTACAGTGGGCCTGGCAGGCCCCGGGCTGCTGCTGGAACTCACAGAGTAAGGAATGACATATTTATATTACTGCTACTAACGGCAGCTACCGCTTCTTAAGCACCAGGATGCGTCAGGCACTGGGTTGGGCAGTTTATGTATATTCTTCTCCACTATGTATGTTACTACAGCTCATGTGACGCCACACGCAGGTATTCTCATTTATTTTTTTATTCTTTGTTTATTCTCCCCATTTTACAGATGAGGAAAATGGGGCTCCAGAGAGTAAAAGGCAGAGACCACAACCTGTCCACAACCCACACCGCCTCCATCCCGCACCACGTGGCAACTGTTGGTTCACAGGTGCCTCCCGTGAGGGGCTGCACCTCCTACAGGGCAGGGGAGTGGGCTGATTCACTCCGTCGCCAGGCACCCAGCTCAGACTCATCAGAACAGACAAGTAAGCCAGCTGGCCGATCCCCACAGCACGGAAGACCGGGTTGACTCCTTCCCAGCCCTCAGAAACACCAAGCCCTTTTCCTTAGGAAAGTAAATAAACACCTGATATCAGACTGTTTTACTGTCACTTCCTCCTAAAACAGAAAAACAAAAGTGGGGTTAAGAGTAATGAACTTGACACATCTCATTGGTGAACTTACATCTCATTGGTTCATATGCATTGATGTGTCTGAATTTTAAGCAACTTTCAAAAAGAGTAGCACCACAAAAACCTAACCAGGAAAAACAGAGAGTGATGTATTGATCTTTTATGCTGAACCCTGCTCAAAATCATAGTTGGGGCTGTCACCCCCTGAGGTATGCCAACCACAGAAAGCCACCCTGAAACCAGAGAGCTGCTGGTTATTTTCAGAAGGTAATATGGGTCCCAGCCCTGGGGCAAGTGGGTAGGATCCCCACAAGCTGGAGAAGAGGTTTCCCACGGACAGCCTGGGGTCGGGGCCACCTATAGTCTAGCTTTTCATCCGTCCACTCAGCACTGACAGCCACTCAGGGCCAGGCCTGTGACAGGGAGACATGAAACTGAATGAGACAATCCAGATGGAGGGGGCATGAGAGACACATCCAACAAGCTACAAGCCCTGTCCCGCACCAGTGCTTTGACAAGACAAAGTTCAACTGTGGCCCTGAGGAGGAAGTCATTACTAATTTAATCCAGCAGCAAATCACATCAGGTCTACTCCAGAAGATTCCAAATCCATCCATGTCTCTCCACAGCTTCCCCAGTCTCCTGGACAACGCAGTAGACCCCCACCAACTTGCTGCCATCCCTGATCCACCGCAACCCACCCCCGGCCAGCAGCAGACTGCTGTTTTGCACACACACGTCAGCTCCTGTCACTCTGCTCGTAACCCTACAGCAGCTTCCATTGCACTCAGAGTAAAACTAGCAGTCCTCCAGCACCCACGAGGCAAGCCGTGCAAGATCTGGGCCCTTGTCACCTCTCAGGCCTTGCCTCCCACCACCCTTGTCACCAACCACCTCCTCTAGCTGCCCTTCATTCAGCTCTTCACACCCAGCAAGCTGCATGCTGTCTTGAGTCTTTGCTCTTCCCCCAGATCTGGCCCCTTCTCAATGGTCAACTGCTCGGAGTGGCTTTCCCTGACCACCCAATCTTAATCCTCCCAACCCTACCATACTCACTTTGTTTTCTCCATGGCACTCGGGTTGTACACAATTGCTTATGCAGCCCTACTCAAAGCATGGCCCACCTGGAGCTTGTTAGAAACACAGATTCTTGAGCTCCGGCCCATAACAAGGAGGTACCAACTCAGACTCTCCGGGCCTAGGGCCCAGGAGGCTGTCTCGAGCTCTCAGGTGATTCTTACCCATGTTCAAGTTTGAAAAGAATTGGTCTAGTTCAAGTATTTGTTCCTTGGTGGTTATCCGTCTTCTACACAGACATATCAGCATCATGAGAGCAAGAGTATCGTTCTGCCTTGCCTCCTGTTGAATCTCCAGCACCTGGTAGAGTGTCTAGCAGTAGCAGGTGCTCAATAAATATTTGATGAATTAACAAAAACAAATAAATGAATTCTCTCCACACACAATCAAACAAGTGCTACTTGTGCCAAGCAGTGAATCAGGTGCAGTCCAGCTCTACAGGGGCTGTGAGCCCCACAAAGGAGAGAGACTTGTAAACAGCCATCCGTAAAGACTTCCACTGCTTTACCAGGAGCATGAAGTATCAGGCTGGGAGTTGAGCTGATTTCCACGGAGTGTGGGAACATGTGCCTGCTGGAGCAGGCCTACAGTCCCGGAGGACAGATGCTTTGCCAAGAGGCCTTTCGCTTCCCACGGTTATTACTACCAACACACAAAAGCCAGGCCAACCTTTCAAGAAAAACAGTAAGCCAGAGACAAGAAATTACATTCACAACAATCATTTCACCCTTCTTGCTCTAGCCAACAGAAAATGGGAGTCCTGGCTGGCTCAGTGGCTCACATCTCTAATCCCAGCACTTTGAGAGACCAAGGGGGAAGGATTGCTTGAGCCCAGGAGTTCCAGACCAGCCTGGGCAACATATCGAGACCCCATCTCTACAAAAAATTTTAAAATTAGCTGGGTGTGGTGGTCCATGCCTATAGCCTCAGCTACTGGGGAGGCCGAGGCTGGAGGATCACTTGAGCCCAGGAGTCTGAGGCTGCAGTGAGCTATGATCACGTCACCGCACTCCAGCCTGGGCTACAGAGAGAGACCTTGTCTCTAAAATAACAAAAAAGAAAATGAGAGTCCTTTCTGCCCCCCATCCCTGCTACCCCAGACATTTTGATCACTACCAGTTTCAACGGAGTCCTACCTAGGCTAGGATTCTGGGGCATCTGGATTGTTTTCCTACAAATCTTCCTTGGAAGGGAAAAAAGAACCACCTTTAAGAAAAATAATAAATAACAATGTAAACAATGGCTTCACATGGCACAGTGCATTGGATCACGGCTATACCGTCACTATCCATCTCCACCCTCCCACTGGGAGCCAGTGCCATGCTCCACAGAGGCTGCCTACCAGTGTCTGTAATTCAGGGCAGGGCCCACCTTTCT
>NW_012136747.1:432069-433247 GCF_000956105.1 Propithecus coquereli | reverse complement strand
AAGTCTGGGATAACCAATAATAAAAATAATAATGCAATTACAATAATCGGACGGCACAGGTAAGGCATAGGAACTCAGAGGAGGTAGAGGAGCACAGTGGTCAACGCAGGCTTCCTGGAGGACGCGGGTCCGGCGAGCAGCATCTAAATCCCACGGTCGCGGCCGCCTAGACACAGCCGCGCATCCTCCCTCACGCATGCGCACTCGCCCGCACGCGCACGGCCACACCCTCAGGAGGCGGTGGCTGCGGCGGCAGGGCCTCACCTGTGGGGTCCGAGAGCCGAGGGGCGCCGAGGAGCGCGTTGGAGGCCGCCTCGCGCCGCGCCCCGGCCCCGCCGCCACTCCCACTCCGGCGCTTGTTAGGGGACGCCGCCCGCTGCTTGGCCGAACGGCCCGCGCGCTCTATTTCCGGGGCGATGTCCTGGCAACCGAAGACGCGACTGCCGGAACCACGACTATTTCCGGGGTCAGGCTTTCTTGATCTCTGTGCTCCCCATCCCGGGAGCCCGCTATGCCCCGGGCTTAGGTACCAGGAAATGCAGGGCTGTGCACCCTCGAAACTTCTGGGCCCAGAAATGAGACTGAGCAGGGTCTGGGGCGCGGCACTGAGTCTAGCGAGTGGGAGGTAGAGCGGTGAGATGCTCAGGACCTTGTGTTCAATCCGCTGTTAGCCCCTCTACCCGCTCTTCAGCTCAGCTTCGGTAGCTGGAAAATCCGTGCTGTTGGTAGCACCTACCTGGTGGGTTGTTGTAAGGATAATGGTATCTTGCGCTCAGCATGTAGGAATCAATAAATGGCCCACTCAAAGGTCACCTCACTCGTGAAGGGCTCCTCAAAATATACTATAAACTCCTTCTGTTGAGAAGGAGGCCGACTGGCCCAGTGAGAAGTTTAAAACTGAAACCAGACTTGGATCTGAATCCCAGCTCCAAAAATCAACCTGCTTTGTGGCTTTAGGCGGATCACTTCACTTCTCTGAACCTCAGTTTTCTTGTCTGTAAATTAGGGATAACAACACCTACATCCAGCCTGGCGCGGTGGCTCACGCCAGTAATCCTAGCAGTCTGGGAAGCCGAGGCCGGAGGACTGTTTGAGCTCAGGAGTTCGAGATCAGCTTGAGCAAGAGCGAGACCCCATCTCTACTAAAAATTTTAAAATTAGCTGGGTGTGGTGGTCCA
>NW_012136747.1:429263-431753 GCF_000956105.1 Propithecus coquereli | reverse complement strand
TCTTTTTATTATTATTATTATTTTTCTTTTTTACAGCTCATGACGTGCAAGAGAATGTCTCTAAAAGAAAAAAAGGAATGTGCTTGGCATAGCACATGGTAGTTGTTCAAATACTTGTTTCATTAATTCATAATAAAAGAGCATGTATCCCAGACATCTCCCGGCTATAAAAGTGCACTTTAGAGGCAGCGTGAAAGAGGAGAAAAAATGCTCACTTCCGCAGCACATACACTAAAACTGGAATGATGCAGAGAAGCTAGCATGGCCCCTGCGAAAGGATGACACACAAATTTGTGAAGCGTTCCATATTTAACAAAAAAAAAAAGAGAGAGAGAGAAACAACAGGGTTTACAGCCCTACTCTGATACAGTCTAGCTGTTTGGGTGTGGGCAAACCCAGCCTATTAATTACAATTTCTGGCTGGACGTGGTGGCTCACACCTGTGAGCCTAGCACTTTGGAAGACCGAGGTGAGAGGATCACTTGAGGTCAAGAGTTCCAGATCGGCCTGGACAATAGTGAGACCTCATCTCTACATCTCCCTCTCCCCTCTGGGCAGGTGGCCCTGCTGCTCCTCTGCCCCTAGAGTGGTGCTGTTGTCATATAACCCCAGGTCCCTTCCTCACCCACACCCTGGCACATCACGCTTCACCCAACTATTGCCCTAAAGTTGGTGACAAATTCTGCATGGGTGACACTCCTACTAAGAACCACCAGCTGCACCAGCCTTACTGAGATGGCCAGAACTGGCTACGTACTTTGTGGGGCCCAGCGCAAAATGAAAATGCAGGTCCCTTGTTCAATAATCAGTAAGAATGTTAAGATGGTGACAGCAGCATTAAACCAAGTTTGGGGCTGTCTGAGCATGGGGCCCGTGGGGCTGCCCGGGTCACAGGCCCATGAAGCCGGCCCCAGTATGTGCAGGCAGGACACCACCCTAAGAACCTGGCCACAGCCCTCGTAAATGACCCCCCAAGAACCTTGCTGAGTGAGTGGCATCATCCCAACTTTTGTAAAGTGGGGTAAAATACACATAAACATACAATTTACTATCTTAACCATTTTAAGTGTACACTTCAGTAGGTGTCGAGTATATTCACATTGTTGTGCAACCAGTCTCCAGAGCTTTCTCACCTTGCCAAGCTGAAGCTCTGCACCTGCTGGACAGTCACTCCCCAGCCTCCCTCCCCAGCCCTGGCAACTGCCAGCAGCGTCCTGTCTCCACGACTCTGACACCTGGGGAGACTTCACGAGTGGACTCACACACCGCTTGTCTTTTTGTGACTGGCTTATGTCACTTAGCATAATGTCCTCAAGGTTCATCCCCGTTGCAGCATGTGACAGGATTTCCTTTTTTTAAGGCTGAATAACATCCCATTGTACGTTTACACGACATTTTTAAAAATCCACTCTTCAGTCAGCGGACATTTGGGCTGTTTCCACCTTTGGCTGTTGTGATTCATGCTACTATGAACACAAGTGTATACATATCGATGTGGAGCTCTGCTTCGATTCTTTCGGGTGCATACCGGAGTGGGACTGATGGATCATATGGCAATTCTATGTTTAAGTTTCTGAGGAACCTCCATACTGTTGTCCCCGGCAGCTGCACCATTTTACATTCCCACAGACAACACACAAGGGCTCCAATTTCTCTGCATCCTCGACAATATTTGTTATCTCCTGCTTTTTTTGATAGTACCCATCCTAGTGTATGATTTCCTCCCCACCTTGCAAGTGTGGGAACTGAAGCTCAGCTGTGACGCTCCAACACCAGCCCCACTCTCGCTGCCACCAGGAGGCCTGCTTGCCCTAGTCAAGTTGCCAGCCAAAAGCACATTCAAGGACTTTGCCAGTGTGCCAGCCCTGTTGCTCCCTGAGGCCACCATGAGCCTCCCAGTGACGCCCCAGGCTTTAGCTCACCCAGGGTTCTAGCCAGCCAGGGCTCAGGCTCCAGCAGGCAGCAGACCTGCACCGACCCTGCCCATGCCTCGCCAGGTGCTGCCCCACCCTCAGCCTCCACAGCCTCAGAGCCTGGGCCACCCCCAGGCCCTGGCTTACCAGGGTCTCCACAGGCTGCCCCCACTCGCCACTGCCATGGCAGTGCTGCATGGAGCTGGGAAGGCTGCCAGCGGGTGAGAGAACCAGGTGCTCTCAGGGACTCTCATTATCACCTTTGCCCATGGTGACCAGCATCTGGAAAGATCAGGGAGGGGCTAGACACCTGGGATGCAGGCTATGGCTTTGTCAAGTCCATTTCTAGCCCTCAGGGCTGAGGCCCAGAGGACAGGCAGCCTGGCCTGGGGCAAAAGCACAGAGTCCCTGGGATTCAGAAGTGGAAGAGAAGAGGTGGGGGCGGGGCAGAGGCTCACACCTGTAATCCAGCTATTTGGGAGGCAGAGGTGGGAGGATTGCTTGAGGCCAGGAGTTTAACACCAGCCTGGGGCCCCCGGGCGTGGTGGCTCACTCCTGTAATCCTAGCACTCTGAGA
>NW_012136747.1:394198-428389 GCF_000956105.1 Propithecus coquereli | reverse complement strand
AGGTGGCTAATTTTTTCTATTTTTAGTAGAGACGGGGTCTCACTCTTGCTCAGGCTGGTCTCGAGCTCCTGAGCTCAAACGATCCGCCCGCCTCAGCCTCCCAGAGTGCTAGGATTACAGGCGTGAGTCACAGCGCCTGGCCTGCTAGAAAGTTTTTAAAAAGTTTTTTAAACTAATAATTTAATTAGAGATGGGGTCTCTTTGTGTTGCCCAGGCTGGTCTCAAACTCCTGGTCTCGAGGCATCCTCCTATCTCAGCCTCCCAAGGAGGTGGGACTGTAGCTCGAGCCACCGTGCTGGGCTTGTTTGCTGGAAACTTTTCCCCCCAATTCCAATAGCCCCTCCACTGGTGAGTTCCCTCAGGGCAGGGACTTTAGACACTGTGCCCCTGGGGTCCCAGGGCCCAGGGGAGGTACGTGGGGAAGGTCTGCGAATGAACCTTGACATTGGGAGTCAGACACATCTGCGCCTGGGTTGTGCACATTGGGGTTGTGCAGTCCGGCTGACCCTCTCTGGAGTCAGCTTGCTCGTCTAGGAAATGGGCTCATAACACATGCTTCATCAGGTTATAGAAAAGGAGAAATAAAACTAACGCCGCAAGCGCTTTGCAGGGGTCTGGGCCGGGGCTTCTAACCCTCCGGGGTCCGACCTCAGGCCTCCTCTCTCAGAGTTCCCCACGCATCGCAGTTCGTCGGCTTGTCCCCCGCGGCCTGGCTTGGCCAGCAGTGCCCTTCCTTCCGGGCCAAGAGCCAGTCTGGCTTTCTGTCAAACGTCAGCACTTGGGCTCTCTGACTTCTGCACCCTTGCCCCATGATTCCTTCTGCCCGCAATGCCCTGAAGTGAAATATCTGGGTCAAAGAACACGTACATTTTAAATGTCTGGCGCTGCTCACAGGACTGTCCTCCTAAAAGGTTGAGCCCCGTGTCGTCCCAGCGCGGGTGGTCACTATGGCGGGCTCTGCTCAGCCCTGCCTGCCCTGTGTCCTCAAAGGCTCAAACTCCGGGCAGCATTGCTGCTGCTTTCCCTGCCTTTCCTTCACGATTAGTGCGGATGGAGCAGCATATAAACTGCTTCGGGAAGCAGGACATGACTGCAGAACTGTAAATAAAAAGAAATTATTTCCTATAAGAGGAAAAATCCCAAAATGCTGTGTCTCCCTGGGTCCTCCTTGTTCTTTGAGGCAGGGGAAGGGCAGCCTGAGGCCGGGCCCCGCGGGCCTGGAACCGGGAAGCTGCACACCTTCGCCGCCTGGCCGCACCTCGCTTCCCTCCCCTGCGGTGGGAGCGGCAGATCCCATGCCATGAGGTTGTTGTGAGGATGAAAAGGATGGTGACATTCACTCACTTGTGAAACAGGTATCTACCGAGGGGCCACTATTTGGAGTGCAGAGAAACAAAAATATACACAGGCCACATACATGGGCCCTGCTCTCTGGGGCTGACAGATGGTGGCAGCCTGGCCAGAAGAGGCCCTTCTCAGGGGGTCCCGAGAGCAGAGGTGTGGACAGCAGCGGCTGCCGCCCCACGGCCAGCCGTCCTCATTGAATGCGCGTGTCCAGCCACATGAGCTTCCAGGGCTGCTATTGTTTAGAAAAAATCTGCTATCACTCTGATAAGCTCGGCTGTCAGAAGGGATGTTATTTCTGGGCAAAAGGAGATTCCGCAGGACTGGGGCTCCTTCCTGCCCGCACCACGTGGGCCTGGTCCCTCCTGCCAGACCTGACTTGAGTGATAACCTGGGGTCTTGAGCCTGCTCCTGGCAGGGGACAGCAGTGGCCATCGCTGTAGGACGCCCACAGCCTGCTGCCCAAGGCCTCCACAATGCAGCAGCTGACATCACCTCCTCTCCGACCCGGGATTCCTGGAATTGTCTACCAGAACGGAGGCCTGTTCTCCGTTCCCCTGACAGGCCACACAGATTAGGTTATTTTGGTCACACCAGCCATTGGCTTTTTGGCTGGAGTGGGTGTCTGTTAAATCGCTGTGGCACTGCTCCGTAATGTGCTCTCAAAGGCACTGGCCCTGTTTTTTCGATTAAAACATTAATCTTGTCACCAGCAAAACTGGCCCCTCAGGTCTCACCGTGGACTTGGCCTGCCAAGTACCCCTGGTAGCTATAAATCCAGATCTGGATTAAAATCCTTGTTCTTGGCTATTTCGAGTCTGATCCATGTGCTTTGTTTTGTTTGATTTTATTTTTTCGTATCGAGTTTTAATTTACATACCAAAAAGTGCAAAAATAGGCCGGGTGCGGTGGCTCACGCCTGTAATCCTAGCACTCTGGGAGGCCGAGGCAGGTGGATCGCTCAAGGTCAGGAGTTCGAGACCAGCCTGAGCAAGAGCGAGACCCCGTCTCTACTAAAAAATAGAAAGAAATGATCTGGACAACTAAAAATATATATAGAAAAAATTAGCCGGGCATGGTGGCGCATGCCTGTAGTCCCAGCTACTCGGAAGGCTGAGGCAGAAGGATTGCTTGAGCCCAGGAGTTTGAGGTTGCTGTGAGCTAGGCTGACGCCACAGCACTAAAGCGAGACTCTGTCTCAAAAAAAAAAAAAAAAAGTGCAGAAATGAGAAGCATTCAGCTCAGTGCATGTTTGCATATGTGTGTACCCCTGTGACTACCATTCACATCACCCCAGAAAGTTCTCTCATGCCCCTTCCCAGCCAGTATCCACCCCTACCCTCGAGAGGTAGCCACCAATCCTGCCTCCAATGCCACAGATCAGTTGTGCTGGCTGTGAACTGCATATAAATGGAATTACAGAATGTTTTCTCTTGTGTCTGGCTTCTTTCACACAATAGAATGTCTGTAAAAAAGTTATTGTTTTATTGACCAGAAACATAATACACGTTCATTGCAAAAATTTCAAATAATGTACAAGAGAAAAAAAATACCACTTAATGTCCAGCCTGTTAACCACTCCTGACCTACTGTGTACCTTACAGACTTTTCAAGGCAAATGAAAATATTTTTTGACTTAAGTCTTATTATACTCATTATTCTATAACTTTTCTTTCTCATGTAACATGGCACAGATACAGATGTCTTTCTGTGTTAACATGGGCAGATCTACGTCAGACTGTAGTGTAGCATTGTTTTTCCCTGCTGGAGGGTACGTAGGCCGTTTCCCATACAGTGTTTGATTTTCTCTTGTTTATGCTTCTCTGTCACTGCCTAGACAATATGCTTCCTAAGAGCAGAGCACTGGTCTGTGTGTGCACGGCTGTCTCCCCAGATCTTAGTGGGTGCTCAGTCAATATTGTGAATGAACAAGCGGGTGGATGGACAAGTTGCAGCGGACACCCTTGCACACACATCTGTGCAAACTAGTTTAATGGTATTTGCAAAAAAATTCTTAAAACCGGGATTGCTGGCCCAAAAGGAATGTACATTTCTTTTTCTTTCTCTTTTTTTTTTGGAGACAAGGTTTTTGTCTATCACCCAGGCTGGAGTGCAGTCTGTAACTTCAAACTCCTGGGCTCGAGTGATCCTCCTGCCTCAGTGCCTGGAGTAGCTGGAACTCCAGGTGCATGCCACCATGCCAGGCTAATTTTTTTTTTTCTATTTTTAGTAGAGGTGGCTAATTTTTTCTATTTTTAGTAGAGACGGGCGTCTCACTCTTGCTCAGGCTGGTCTGGAACTCCTGGCCTTAAGTGATCCTCCTGCCTCGGCCTCCCAGAGTGCTAGGATTACAGGTGTGAGCCACTGTGCCCAGCCTGCAATGTACATTCTTAAATTTTTTGTTATAAACTGCCAAATTACCTTCCAGAGAGATTACATTTTTCGTGTGTTTATTCCACCAATTTTATTGAACACCTGCCCCATGCCAGGCACTGTCCCAGGTGCCAGCGATACAGCAGTGAGCAGTAGATCTGTGTCCTCGTGGGGAACCAGTGCGGACTCCCTCATAGGGAGCCCAAGGCCACTCCCCCACTGCCTGTCCTTAGCTACCATGAGCTTCTGAAACATTTGCTGTCGGGTGAAAATGCATAACTCATCAATGCCAATTGCATTTCTGTAATTATGTGAAGATCATTTTATTCATTTTCCAGCCATTTGTATTGTCTTCCATCCTTCTTTCTTCCTTTTCTCCTTTTCTTCCTTTCTTTCTTAAAAAATTTTTTAGAGAAAGTGTCTTTTCGCTATTCAGCCTACAGTGCAGTGGTACAATCATAGCTCACTGCAGCCTTGAACTCCTGGGCTCAAGGGATCCCCCTGCCTTGGCCTCCCAAAGTGTTGGGATTACAGACATGAGCCGCTGTGCCCAGCTGTATCTTATTACTTTTTTCATATATTTCCCTACATATTTTTTGACTGCCTACTGTATGTCAGGCATTGTTCTATGCTCTGGGCATACAACAATGAAAAAGAGAAAAAAAAAGCAGACAAAGATTCCTGCCTTTGTGGGGCTGACATGCCACATGGGAGAGACAGACAATAAATAAAAAACCCAAGTACACCGCAGGGTGTGTGAGAAGGTGATAAAGGCAGGGGACGGCAAGAAAGAACTCCAGGCCAGGTGCAGCAGCTCATGCCTGAATTCCAGCATTTTGGGAGGACAAGGTAGGAGGATCGCTTGAGCCCAGGAGTTTGAGGCCAGTGTGGGCCATACAGCAAGACCCCATCCTACAAAAAAAAAAAAAAAAAATTAGCAGGCATGATAGTGTGAGTTTGTAGGCCCAGCTGCTTGGGAGGCTGAGGCAGGAGGATCACTGGAGCCCAAGAGTTGGAGGCTGCAGGGAGTTACTGTACTGCAGCTTGGGTGGCAGAGTGAGACTCTGTCAGGAAAGAAAGAAAAAGAAAGAAAAGAATAGAAAGGAACTAACTCCAGGGAGCCAGGGATTGCAGTGTTAGATGGGATGGACTGATGGGCTGACTGTGGCATTAAATGGGATTGTCAGGGAAGGTAACAATTGAGCAAAGATTCCAGGAGATAAGAGGATAAACTTGCAGATCGGGTGGAAGAGCAATCCCATAGCAGAGCAAAGACCCAGTGGCAGTCAGGAACCTATCTATGTTTGAGGAATGGCAAAGAAGCTGGTGTGGTTGGCATGGAATGAACAAGGAAGGGAGTAGCAGAAAATGAGACCATAGGATGGACACAGCGCCTCATGCTTGTAATCCTAGCATTTTGGGAGGTCAAGGCAGGAGGATCACTTGAGGCCAGGAGTTCAAGACTAGCCTGAGCAACATAGCAAGACCCCATCTCTACAAAAAATAGAAAAATTAGCCGAGTGTGGTGGTGCGCATGCAGAGTCCAAGCTACTCGGGAGGGAGACTGAGGCAGGGGGATCACTGGAACCCAGGAGTTTGAGGTTGCAGTGAGCTAGGCTGATGCCACTGCACTCTAGCCAGGGCAAGAGAGTGAAACCCTGTCTCTCAAAAAGAAAAGAAAAGAAAAGAGACCATGAAGGTAAAATTGGGCTGGATTAGGCAGGGCCTTGAGGATTTGGGCTTTTACTCCGAGTAAAATAGACAGCCTAGGAGGATGTGAGTATAGAAGGTTTCATTTTTACAACGTCCCTCAGGCCACTGTGCAGAGTATAACTTGTAGAGGGGAAGGGACGGAGGTGGGAAGACCGGTGAGGACACTACTGCAGTTAACCAGGTGAAAGACAACCCGGAAGTGGACCGATTCTGGATGTATTTTAAATATAATGCCAACAGGATTTGCCGGAGAATCAGACGTGGGTGTATTTGTTTTTATCACTGCGTAACAAATCAGCACACAATCTAGTGCTTAAAGCAGTAATAAACATTTATCTCTCAGTTTCTGCAGGCAGGAATCCAGGAACGCTTCGCTGGGGCCTGTGGCTCAGGGTCTGTCCTGAGGCCGCAGTCATCTGAGGGTTCGGGTGGGGCTGGAGGATCCACTTCGGTCCTGGCTCATGCACGTGGTGCTGGACGTGGGCAGGAGGCCTCAGCGCCTCCCCGCACGGGCTCTCCACAGAGCTGCTTTTGGCTTCCCCTGACTGAGCCAGGAAAGGAAGGAGCTATTCTCTTCTGATCTGGCCTCGGAGGTCCCACGGGATCATTTTTGACACGTTGCATTCATTAGAAGCGAGTCCCAAGTCTGGCCCACATTCAAGGTGAGGGATGTGAGAGAAAGAGACTCAAGGACGACTCCTGAAGTCTTTGGCCTGAGCCCTTGGAAGGACGGAGCTGCCACCAGCTGCAACGGGAAGACGGGGAGAGGAGGAGCTCGGGGGCCTGTGGGGCCTCTCACCATCGGGTGAAGTTGTCGAGGGGCTTCTTCCAACTCCACCTGCTGCCCACTCTGCTTTGTCTCCCACTTTCCTGGCCTGGCCATCTACTTTCAGACACCTTTGTCCCACTCTTGGTGGACTGTGGTCTTGGCCAGTAGCTCTCAGTCTTGCCTCGGGTGTCCACACTGACTGTTCACTCGCAGGTGCTGGTCCCACAGACCCGGCAGGGGGCTGCGAAAGGCCCAGGATTTCTGCTGCCCAGCAAGCATGGGCAGCGCCGCAGGCCCCGGGACCTGCTCATTTCTGGTGGTTTGCAACAGGTGAAAGAGTCTAAGAGGCCAAAGGGCAGAAAGCCTTCTGCACATTCATGGAAGCTCTGGCCACTAGCCTTGGGGCAGAGTTGAGGGAAACAGAAGCTGGAGTAACACTGATAAGGAAAACCCCCATCTGTTACTTGGCACATCAGCCACCTGAGACCCCCACCCCTCAGGGAAGACCCGCATCAGCATAATGCTAACCTATTACCTGGCCCATCAACTAATCTCTTACCTGGTACATTAGCATAACACTAAATCTACTACCTGGTTCATCAGCATAACACTAAATCTGTTATCTGACGCATCAACTAACCTATTACCTGGGGGGCATTACCCACCTGACACTCTACCCCCCAGACCACCACAACTTAATAAAAGTGGGAAAAATCGTGTAGACGGGGCTCTGAATTTGGTGGCGAGGCCCCTCTGAGCCGGCCGGCGAATAAACTTTGATTCTCCTACTCTCTGTGTGCCGCTTGGTTTGTCCTCAGGACCACTTGCTGTAACAGCATGATGTTACTCAAGCAGCTAAGAACCAGCCTTGACTCTCAAAAAATAATTGTGTTAGGCAGGGCGCAGTGGCTCATATCTGTAATCCTAGCACGCTGGGAGGCTGCAGTGGGAGGATCCCTTGAGACCAGCCTGGGCAAGATGTGGAGAACCCTCATCTCTACAAAATTTTTTAAAATATTAGCCAGGGGTGGTGGTGTGTGTCTGTAGTCCCAGCTACTCGGGAGGCTGAGGCACAAGGATGGCTTGAGCCCAGGAGTTTGAGGTTTCTGTGAGTTTGAGGTTTCTGTGAGCTAGGCTGACACCACCGCACTCTAGCCCAGGCAACAGAGCCAGACTGTGTCTCAAAAAAAAAAAAAAAAGAGAAAATCTAGAAAATACAGAAAAACACAAGGCAGAAAACTAAGCCTATAGTCTGTATGCCAGAGATGACCATTATTCCCAGGTTGCTGTGTTGCATTTCCTTCCAGACTTTTATACACGGATTTTTAAAAATATGGGCACATACTGGGCACGTGGATTTACAAAGTGCATCATTTCATTTAACAGACCACGCGTCTTCAAGATAGTTTCCTTGTGAACGTGTTAAACTCTTCACCTGTTACTAACCAACTCCTACAGTAATATCCTCTGCATTTACTGACCACCTACTGTGTGCCAGATACTATGCTGAGGGCTTCTTATGCTTTCGTCCTTACTATAGCCCTGGGAGGTGGGTAATTTAACAGAGGAGGAAACTGAGGCTCAGAGAGGCCCAACCACTTGCTCAGGGCCACACGTGACATAGGTGGCAGAGTCAAACTTAGGACTGAGTGACGCAGAGTCCTGGCCCTCACCCACAGGTGGCAGGTTCCCTACCCCAGAAAAAGTTTATACTCCAACTACAATTTTTCTTCACTTTAACAGATTCACAGACTTCCCGAAGATTCTACAGATCTCCAAGTTAGATGGGACAGAGAGACCTGGGCTCAAATCCTAGTCCCCCAACCTCTTGGCTGTGTGGCCTGGGACTGGTTAGGACCCCTCTCCGAGGCTTGGTTTCCTCATGGGTGCTCTGCAGCGGGGCTGTGAGGGGTGCATGAAATCACCCAGGCAAGATGCTCAGCCTGGGGCTCTTGATGGCCTCTTCCCGTGAGGTGTCCCCGTGCTGGTACAGGTGAAATGCCGCCCTGAGGTGCTGGCCTCCTGGGCTCCTCTGGCTGTTGGCGGGGAGCACAGGCCAATTTAGGACAGGACAGAAAAGCCCTTTGATGGGTCCCTCTTGATATTACAAATACTCTCCCAAACCTGGAGGATTTTCCAGATAAGGTGTCACCTGAGGCTGTGTACAGAAGTCTGGGATGGCAAGTGGAAAGACAGGGCCACTTAAAACCTGCGCTGGCTTCTGGTTCCTAGGGGTGGGGTTGATGCCTGGCCAGCCTCCCCGCCCAGCTGCTCCCACCTCCCCCTGACACCTACCCGATGCCTGGCGAAGGGCAGATGTCCATCAACATCTGTTAAATGAATGATCAAAAAAAAAAAGTCATATCAAAGACAAAACTCAACCTCAAGTTGGTGCCAGAGGGTCACCTGGGCCTTGGAACCCCCATTTGATCAGTGTATCCTGAGATCTCACAGAGTAAACAGGGCCTGTATTTCACCCCCCTGCCCAGCCCTTGAATCCCCAAAGCTGTCCCAAACTGTCTGTCCTAAAACTAGCCTCCCGAGTAGCTGGGACTACAGACAAACCACCGCACCTGGCCATCTCGTCTAATGTTTATTGAACACCTGCTATGTACCTGGCACTGTGCCTTCAGCCTCAAGACGCGGCTGCAAACACTTTCACATACATCAGGTCTTTTTGGCCCGTTAGACTGTGTCATGGCTTTCCCTCTCCAAATGTCAATCTCTTCCTCTGCAAACTGCATCTGAGGGAGGCCCCTATCATGTAGGGCTCCCCACTCCCGACTGTGAGGCACGCTGTGGCCATGAGCGCTAGCCAGGGTGAGCCAGGCTTTGGAGGGCCTGGAGTTGTTGTACTTCAGGGGTGCAAGAGGACTGCAAAAACAGAAGTCAAAGAGCTCTCAGGGAGGCAGGGGCCCTGAGTGTTTACTAAACTTCATCTCCTTGGTTCCTCCCAACAGCCCTCTGGGCTAGGTGCTGTCATCCCATTTCACAGATAAGAACACCTGAGAAGCAGGTGTCACTCCAGCGTTGGGAAGAACAAGGTGAGGGTATTCAACAGGTGGCAAAAGACAGAACCTAGGGGGAGGGGATCCACCCTGGGCCCAGCCTCTCCTTTCAGAGAAGAGCAGGACAGAGGTAAACAAGCCTTGTTGTTGTGCTCCAGGACAATTGCTACTTTGTTATTCCTGCACTCTCCTCCGCCTTCCTCCTCCACAACCCAGCCCTTGCTCCAGGCTTGGGGGTTTGAGATCCTACCCATCCCTGGGGCTGGCTCCCACCCGCCCCGCAAGAAACTTTCAGGTTTCTCCTTTCTCTCCCGGGGCTTTGGGAGCCGTCTCTACCTAGGCTGCCCACCGCCCATCCCTTTACCCCGCCCCCCGCGGCTGCAGAGTGGGCTGCCCCCCACAGGGCGGGGGAGGGGAGCGGCTGGAGGGCTGGAAGGCTGCAAGGGCGGGGTGGAGGGAGAGCCACGGGCTCCGGTGTTCACATTCGTGAAATAGGCTTAAAAATAGCCAACTCCCAGGCTGCCGGCCTAGAGGGAACACACTTTTATTTTATTTTATACCCTCCTTACCTCTGAAGAGAGATTTGAGACAGAGTGTCACTCTTTTGCCCGGGCTAGAGTGAGTGCCGTGGCGTCAGCCTAGCTCACAGCAACCTCAAACTCCTGGGCTCAAGCGATCCTCCTGCCTCAGCCTCCCGAGTAGCTGGGACTACAAGCATGCGCCACCATGCCTGGCTAATTTTTTCTATATATGTATTTTTAGTTGTCCAGATCATTTCTTTCTATTTTTAGTAGAGACGGGGTCTCGCTCTTGCTCAGGCTGGTCTTGAACTCCTGAGCTCAAACGATCCACCCGCCTCGGCCTCCCAGAGAGCTAGGATTACAGGCGTGAGCCACCGCGCCGGGCCAGAACGCATGTTTGAACGCTGGGTTCACGCTGTCATGTAGCGAGTCATTTTGCCCTCTGAGCCTCAGTTTCCACATGGGTGTAATGGACGTGGAAAGATGCACCCAGCGCTTTGCTAACCCCGTGCTCCGAGGATCCTACACTCCTCACACGGGTTGAGCGTGCCATAGGGCGATCCGTGCGGAGAACTCGGATTATACACCCAGGTTCAGGCGCTGCGCCCACCCACAAACATTCCTCGGGGACCACGGAGTGCACTTCGGGGCTGAGTGTAGGGAAAAGAGCAGCGCGCGGGACAAACACCCTGCAGACCAGCCGGAAGCAGAGAGACAGTAAACAAGTAAACAGACGCACCTGTAACCTTTGTGTGGCCCTTAAGCCCCGGGTCCCAGCTCCGGGGCGGAGGGGCGGCCCCCGGGGCGGGGCGCGGCGCCCGCGGGCAGGGCGGAGCGGGGGCGGGGCAGCCGCTCGGACTCGGCGCCGGCAGACCTGCCGCACACAATACGCCTCCCGCCCGGCTCATCGCCGCCTCTGCCACCGCTGCTGCCACCGCTGCTGCCGCCGCTGCCACCGCGAGGTGAGTCCGGGCCCCCGTCCCCGCCACCATGCGCCGTTCTCTCCAGCCGAAGCCCGGCAGGTAAGCGCACAGGCAGCTGCCCCGGGTGCCGAGCGGCTGCGAGGTTGGGGACCGGTGCCCAGGTTTCACCGCTCTGGCAAGTCGCGGGTGAGTCACTTGCGGGGCGACATCTCGGGACTCTGGCTCCTAAACGTCCCGTCTCTGGCCGGGAGCTCCAGGTCCCTGCCCCGCGAACGTGCCAGCAGCGGACCCCCGAGGGCCTCAGTCTCCCCATCTGGACAATGGGGTGGCCTCTCTGCCTCCCGCCCCGAGGGCCGAATGCTCCACGGCTCCCGCACCGGCCTCCCGCGCGGCCTCGGGGACGGGCTCCGGCCTCGGGGGCGGTGCGGACCGGACCAGAGCGCGGCTGGGCGCCGCCGGCTCAGGGCGCGAACTGCACAGCCGCGGCGTCCCCCAAAGAGAGAAGATGGCGTCGTGCACCTGTCCCCGCCGCGATCCGAGGCTCCCGAGGCGCCGCGCACCCGCGGAAGGGCCGCCTCAGGAAGGCTTCATTGCGGGACGCGGGGAAAGTCCGGAACAGGCGCCGGGCGCAGCCGCCGGCCCGCACCTGCCCACCGCCCTGCACAGGTGCGCCCCGCGGGGCCGGGGTTGGAGCCTGGGCAGCGGCGTCCGGACCTGGTTTGGTCAATCCGGACCCCAGGGCCCGGGCACTCGGGGTGAGAGCGGCCGCGGGGCGCGCTCCCTCGGGCGACCCGGGAGGGGCCAGGCTGCCTGCGGGGCGGGGCGGGAACAAGCCCTGGGGCTCGTCTCACTTTCGTCGTTGTGCTCTGGCTTCTTTGTAAACTGTCCGTTGCTGCTCTCCTTGCTGGAATGAGCCGTCCTGTGGGGTGGGATGTTGTTGTTGTTGTTGGTGCTGCTGTAACATTTTTGTTGTAACATCTTTGTTGTTGCTGCTGTTGTAACAGCCGCGCCTGCTCCGGCCTGGGAGCTCCAGCTCCCCGGGAAGGGACGGTGGGTAGCCTCGTCCTTCCCACATTATTAAGAAGGGGACAGACAGCCCAGCGGGCACCAGGACGGGGAAGTGCTTGGCCTGTGCCTGCCTCCGTGAGCAGGAGGCCTCGTTTCCACACAGAAATGCCGAGGCTGTCTAGCCAGACGCCAAGAGCCCGTTATTGGAAGCTAAGCTGGAACCTCTCCAGGCAGCCAGCTATGCAGACTTGGACAGGCTAGTCTGTCTTTCTGAACCTCAGTTTGTTCATTCTGTAAAATGGGTCCCACTCAAGTTATAGCTTCTCTGGGGTTAACACCTTTATTTCTCCTTAATTTGGGCATGGTTCTGGAGTAAGTTCTCAGGAGTGGCATGTTTTTGGTGTTAGTACTGTTCTGCAGGTCTGTGAATGGTCGCCTGAGGCAGTACCTGGGCCCCCACTCGCCCAGGCCCTCCAAGGAAAGCTGGGCGGATTCCTAACACTGGGACAGGTGTGCACCCCTGGCTGCCCCTCCCACTCTCCTTCACTCATCTTCTGACCCTTTCTTTAGGTTACAGGGCTGTCACTGACTGGTCGATCTGTGGTTTCTTCACAGCCTTGCCGGTGTTAGGTTTACAAGTTTCATTTTTGCTTGTTTTTAGTTTAAAATGTCAAGTGTCTGGGGATTCTGGCCTCTGGGGTGTGGGCTTTCAGCCAATGCCTGAAAACTCAGACCGTCCTTTCTCCTGGTGGTCCATCCATTTAACCAAGCTTCTAAGCTGCCTTCCAGTTGATCTTTTTTTGGTAGGAACAATCTCAGCAGGGAGATTTCTCCAAGCACTGGGGCTACTGTGAGGCCTCCCATGTGCTAGTGTGAGCCCTGAGACAGATCACGGGAGCGATCAACTTAGCCGTGTCCTGACGGGTGTCTGGCTTACCCTTTGCGATCTAGGCTCACTTGCCACTTCCTCTGAGAAGTCTTCCCTGACTACCCTGTCTTGAGGCATAGTTCTCTCTCCCCTCCTATTGCTTCTCTGTCCTTAGACCTTACTCGACTGTCTTAAGGATGCTACGACTGAAATTACCTCATGCATTTGTGTGCTCATGCAGACCTGACAGTTCCATGAGCAAAGGAGCGGCAAACGGCCATCCCTGGTGCTTGTCAGCCTGGGTTGGAGAGAGGGGTTGCATACATGCTGATTATTGTAAGTTTCAGGCAGTTAGGAGGTATAGCATTAAAATGACATCTGGATTCACTGAGCTGCAAAGAAACCAGAGACCACTGCTAACAGTCCAGGTTTTCATTTCGAATCATCTTTCACATACATGGAAGGAGCTCATTGGGGAAGGAAGGTCGTGTTTGCCAGTGAGTCCCGGAGTGACACCACTACAGGCGTGTTTTCCCCCCTCCCTGGAAAGCGCC
The DNA here is from genome assembly GCF_000956105.1 of Propithecus coquereli. Taxonomy (NCBI): domain Eukaryota; kingdom Metazoa; phylum Chordata; class Mammalia; order Primates; family Indriidae; genus Propithecus; species Propithecus coquereli. The sequence goes on along the minus strand of NW_012136747.1, from coordinate 415,308 downwards.
CTGTTTTTTAGTGAACCTGTTAAGTTCGTAGACAATTCATGGCTTCTTGCTTCCCCTGCTGCGGACTTAGTGGCTCCCGTGAGTCCCACTGCTCTGCTCAGAACAGTTCTGGGCACACTCAGGTTTTGTTGTTGGCGGCCACCGGGAAGCCAGCAGTGGGTCTGGACTGGGTATAGGTGGTCGCCTCCTTGTCTCCCCCTTGTCCTGCCATGGGTTGGCTGGGGCTGGGCCTGGGAGAAACGCAGAGTGTGAGATCACTCCGTGGTCCTCAGCTCCTCGTTGGCCCTGAGGCAGGTAGGAGAGGGGCGGGCACAGGGCAGACAGGGCAGCTGATTTTCCTAGTGTCAATATTAGGATGTGACAATACAAAACACCCTCCGGGCCTGCACTGCAAGGCAAACCTGTTTTTCTGGGGATGGGAGAACTTCGTTACCCAGACCAAGGAAGTGCAGGCCAGGGATCCAGACACAGGAAGAGGGTGTCTGATTTCTGCCTGTTTGGCTGAGGGTCCCTGTGATTTTGGACATTTAAGATGGAAGACTCTTTTTTTACTTTTTGAGACAGAGTCTCACTCTGTCCCCCTGTATAGAGTGCTGTGGCGTCAGCCTAGCTTACAGCAACCTTAAACTCATGGGCTCAAGCGGTCCTCCTGCCTCAGCCTCCCAGGTAGCTGGGACTACAGGCACATGCCATGATGCCAGGCTAATTTTTCTATTTATTTAGTAGAGACAGGGTCTTGCTCTTGCTCAGGCTGGTCTCCAAGTCCTGACCTCAAGTGATCCTCTTGCGTCAGCCTCTCGAGTAGCTGGGACTACAGGTTCATACCACCACCACAGGCTAAATTTTTTTGTTTCTATTTTTAGTTGGCAAGGTAATTATTTTTCTTTTAGTAGAGACAACGAGGTCTCACTCTTGCTGAGGCTGGTCTCGAACTCTGGCCCTCAAGGGATCCTCCCACCTCTGCCTCCCAGAGTGCTAGGATTACAAGCGTGACCACCATGCCCAATTCAAGATAGAAGATTCTTAAAATTTTCTCCCCCAAGAGATGATTTATTGTGTGTCTGTAGCCTGGAGCTAAGAGGCTCTATCTCAAGGTGAGGGCAGAGATCTGCCTGCTCCAGGGAAGCTCTTGTCAATGGAAAAAAAAGGCAAACTCTGTAAAATAATTTTAAAGAGATTTACTCTGAGCCAAATTTGAGGACTGAGACCTGGAGCCACACCCAAGAGGCCTTGAGCAAGTGGACTTGGTGTGGCTGGGTACAGTTTGGTTTTATACATTTTAGGGAGACAGGGGTTACAGGTAAAGTCATAAATCGATACGTGGGAGGCATACATTGGTTCGGCCCGAAAAGGTGGGCCATCTGGCGGGGGGTGGGGTGGGGGGGGCTTACGGGTTATAGGTGGGTTTAAAAATTCTTTGACTTGTAAGTGGTTAAAGACAAAAAGCTTTGTTTAGAGGCTTGGAACGTTTTAAGATATAAGAAGCTGTTAATCCGAGAGAAAGAGATAAGCCTCCTGGTGTATATTTGTTGTGTAAATTGGGGACCTGCAGGTTTGTCTTGAATACCCTTAGGCTTGCTAATGGGTTACAAAGGATGTCTCCAAGAAGGGAGAGGGGCATGATGAGGCATGTCTGGCCTCCCTCCTCCTGGCGGGCAATTTAGTTTTAGCATATTCCTTTGGCCACGAGGGGGTCCATTCAGTCAGCCGGTGGGGGGGGTGAGCCTTAACATTTTATTTTGGTTCACAAGCTGAAATTCCCTCATGCAGACAGTGGTGCGTCATGTGGCCCCAAGGTGGCCAGCCTGGGTGTGCGCCTTTCGTGAGCTCCAGGCTCCCTGAATGACGGCTGTCCCTTAGTGAGCACTTGATGTATACTGTGCATGTAGAATCTCCTCCACGTAGGGCTATAGGGCCACTTGTGCCAGTTGCCGGGGTGGGGGTGGGGGGCTCTCCCTCTCCCTCCTGGCCTTGTATAGAAGGTAACAGCCAGGCCCAGCGAGGGTGTGTGTCTAGTCCAGGGTCCCCCAGCCAAGAATTGCCTGCCATTGTGAGCCCAGCGCCTGTTAACCCCATCTTTCATTCTCACTGTTTTGCTGTGAACTGCCTGGTCCCCTGGGCTGGCCGCCTCCCCCTTTCCACCTTTCACTGGGTCCCTGCTCTGCACTTGGGCCAAGCTCCCGGCCGGCTGGGGCAGACAGACAGGTAAACATTTAAGGAGACCTTGATGGGCCAAGTGCCCAATCCAGGGTTGTTTACCCAAGGTGCTGGGACAACACAGATGAGGAGAAGGTAATTCCGTCCTGGGAGGGCGAGGAGGAAGTGATCTCTGGGTGCTCATGCCTGCCTGGGGATGTTTGGGGCACAGGGAGGGTGTGAGGAGGGATGGGGTTCAAAAGGGCTGGGGGGCCGTCAAAGGGGAGACCCAAACACCTTCAGGAAGGCGGGAGAGCCTGCGGGCCGGGCCGGTTCCCAGGGTGCAGTCCTTAACTTACTCCCAGGCCCAGACATTTCAGAACTTATTTTAAATACATGCCTCTGAAATTTTAACAACTGCAGACCCAGGTGGTGTCTTGACACTTTGTCCTTTGCTAAGGGTGATAAAAAAGCGCAGGGTTCCCCTTTTTGGGGTCAGTTCAAAATTAGTCCAGAGTTACTAATCTGTTCCACGTCCTCCAAAGTTTGAAGTCAGGAAAGAACACAGAAGACAATCTCTCCTCTAGCTCTTGTCTTATAAATGAGGAATTAGGGCCCAGAGGGGCTGAGGAATTTTTCCAAAGTCACAGGGTGGATCTGGCCTTGAACCCAGGGGCCCAGCCGGCGGAGCACCCCGAGGCAGAGCCAGGCTCACGGCCCTGACCCGGTCCGGGACCGCCACAGGCTGGGGAGCGGGGTTTGCTTTCTTGGATGAACAGACATTGAACCAAACACTTGGACCATCTCTATAATATACCAGGCAAAAAGGAAACAAACCTCTTTCTCACTCTGTAGGCGATATCCTGTCGGCCCAGAGGCACGCACATCTGCCTCTGCCCAAGCTCCCCTGAGGTCAGGTATGATGGGGTGGGCGAAGAAGCATGATCCGCGATCTGAAAGTAACCGCTTCTGTCTGCCTCTTGTAATGCCCTGAGTTTCCGAAGGGTTTGGGGGTTTGAAATCTATTTAATCCTCACCACCGCCCTGAATGTGGGTCTGTTGTTACCCCTGTGGGCAGTTGAGGAAATGCGTGGGTCAGAGAGGTCAAGAGGGCCAGAGTGGTGGCTCATGCTGAGGCGGGAGGATCGCTTGAGCTCAGGAGTTCAAGACCAGCCTGGAGCAAGAGCGACACCCCATCTCTACTAAAAATAAAAAAATTAGCTGGGTGTCGTGGCACAAGCCTACAGGCTGGGAGGCTGGGAGGCTGAGGAGGAGGCTGGCAGGCTGAGGAGGAGGAGGAGGGGAGGAGGAGGCTGGGAGGCTGAGGCAGGAGGATAGCTTGAGCCCAGGAGTTCGAGGTGGCAGTGAGCCCTGATGATGCCACTGCACTCTACCGACAGCGACAGAGTGAGACTCTGTCTCAAAAGGAAAAAAAAAGAAAAAAAGGAAATTGAGCCCCTTTTCTCACTTCCCTCCTTAAATTGAAAAAAAAAGAGAGAAGAGAGAGAGGTATAGTGACCAGGACCACACAGCACAGTTCCCGACGGGGGCTGGGGTGAGTGAGGAAACATGCGAATTCTGTTCCCTCCTCCCACGCCAACCACCCCCTCAATTCCATTGCCCTCTTCAAAGGTAGTCACTGTAGTTTCCAGATCTTTCTCCCATGCTTTTCGATTCATATATAATGTACACAGACATGACCAAAATGGTATTGGGAAGTGAACCCCACCTCCTTCCAGAACAAGCAGTTTGGGTATCTGCAGATTCGTGATGTTGGGGTCTGGAGTCCCGACTTCCCCAGCAGGTGGGAAGGGAGTAGAGGCTGTTGTGATTGGAGCTTCCTGAAATAACCTTGAGGACAAATACCGAACATCTCATTTCACACAAATTCAAGCCATTAGCAGTTGTTTGTACAGTTTTGAATGGGTGTTGCCAGCCACATACATGATAGCAAAATTTTGAACTTACGAAGCATATGGTAAAAAATTGGGTGTCCTTCCCACCTCTGTCCCACAGACACCCTCTTCTCTTGACTAATCTCATTTCTCCTTCCGGAGATAGTCTGTGCCGGCAGGAGTGTTTGTGTAGCCATGCGCTGCTTACGCAGGTGGAGGCGCAGTTGCAAACTCTTCTCGCTCTGTTACTGTAGCCGTGTTCCCTAAAGGTCTGCACTGTGGGCTGCGGATCATTGCTTAATTTCTTCAGGCTGCGGGGTACATGCAGGGGTATGTGTAGGACGTGTTCCTGGAAATCAGAAGTTACGTGCATGTGTGACTTTGGTGGATGCTGGCTGTCACACTGACCTCCAGAGAGGTAGGAGCTTGCTGGTCTGTGGAGCGTGAGCGCCCCTGGCTCCCCGCTGAGCCTGTTGATTGAGTTTACCGGCTTTTACAGAGCCCCTGCTAGGAGGCAGGAAACGGGCAATGGTGTATCTTTATTCTTTCCGCAGCCCTAAGGCAGTGCTATTTCTGTGCAGAAGAGTCAGCAAGGCTCAGAGGTTAGGGGACTTCCAGCCGTGGGGGGTGCAGAGCTGGGAGTGGAACCCAGGTCTGTGTGGCTGCAAGGTCGGGGCATTTCCTGCTGGGCCGCGCTTGAGTTGAGCAGGTTCCTGGTGCTTTGCGTCACCCACGCTCATGGTCCAGGGCCAGGCTGATGGCTGGGAGGAGGGGAGGGCAGGTGGTTTCCCAGCTGGCTCAACCCAGCTGACCCTTCATGTGACCCACCTGGTACCTCCGCCTCTGGGTCTGTCCATCTGTGAAATGGGAAGTGTCATTCCCGCCTCCTGGCCCTCCACAGGACTGGCTGAGATCACGCATGTCTGAGGGTTCCCGCCGGGAGCTGGACCCCCAGGCACTGTGCCCCGCAGCCTCACTCCCCTGTCTTGCTGTGTCACAGCAAGTGTTACAGCGAGTGGTCTCGAGGACAAGCCGAGCGGCACACGGAGAGTCGGAGAATTAAAGTTTATTCGCCGGGGGGCTCAGAGGGGCCTCGCCACCAAATTCTGAGCCCCGTCGACCCGATTTTTCCCACTTTTATTAAGTTGTGGTGGTCTGGGGGGTAGGGTGTCAGGTGGTTAATGCCCACCAGGTAATAGGTTAGTTGATGTGTCAGATGATAGATTCAGTGTTATGCTGATGCGCCCGGTAGTAGATCAGTTGATGGGCCAGGTAATAGGTATTATTCTGATGTGGGTCTTCTGTGAGGGGTGGGGGTCTCAGGTGGCTGATGTGCCAAGTAACAGATGGGGGTTTTCCTTATCAGCTGCACACCTCCTGAACCTGTCCCGGATGCATACGGCTCTACCTGCTTGGTTTTGACACGACCTGGGAGGGGAGATGGCGTTTCCCCATTTCCCAGATGAGCCTGTAGTCACATAGCCAAGTACAGAGCTGGTCACCAATGCAGGAGGGTCTAGAACCTCCTCCCGACCCAGCCCTGCAGGCCAGGGTGTGGCGCTGTCTTCTGCGCTGGTTAGATTTGCATCCTGACCTCTGTGGGTAAAATAGAGCTCCGAGCTCCGAGCTCCGGACTGGTGGCCAATTTTTTCAGTGGTTTTTCCACTGGTGAGTGTGTAGGTGGCTAGGTGTGGGCTGTAGTCTGGGTAAGGACACAGGATAGGTGTGTCTCCTTTTCACCAAAGAAGGGTTTCAACTATTCATTTGCAAATTTGCTGGGAAAAAAATAGATGAAAGAAACTAGTCCTGTTTCCTGCAGAGCAACTGCAATGCATCGACACAGTGGGTCCTCTGGGAATACTTTCCCTTCATTTATTCATTCAACAGATGTCTGTCTGCTCTATGCAAGCCCTAGGCTGTGGACTGGGAACCAGAAATTAATGATAGCAGATGCTCACTCTGTCAGGTCCATTAACATGGATCATACCGTTTTGTCCTCACAACAGGCCGATGAAATAGGTGTTACTAGTATCTCCCTTCTAGAAGTAAGGAAATGTGCGGCACAGAGAGGTTAGTTAACTTGCCCAAGGACACCCAGCAGCCTCATTCCAGAGTCCATTCTCTAAACTACCACAGGTAAGAAACTGGACAACAGGGAATGGGTCAGTCTGAGATATGGGGAACCCTGCAGAGGCCCCCAACTAGATTCTGAGGGTCTGAGAAGGTGTGTCTGAGCTGAGTTCTTTTTTTTTGAGACAGCCCTGGGTAGAGTGCCATGGCATCAGCCTAGCTCACAGCAACCTCAAACTCCTGGGCTCAAGTGATCCTCCTGCCTCAGCCTCCAGAGTAGCTGGGACTACAGGCATGCGCCACCATGCCTGGCTAATTTTTTCTATTTTTCTATTATTTTTAGTTGTCCAGCTAATTTCTTTCTATTCTTAGTAGAGACGGGGTCTGGCTCTTGCTCAGGCTGGTCTGGAACTCCTGACCTGAGGCGATCCACCCGCCTCGGCCTCCCAGGGTGCTAGGATTACAGGTGTGAGCCACCGCGCCCTGAGCTGAGTTCTTAAAGGACCATAGGAAGAAGCCAGTCTGAGGATGGCCAGACGGTGGGCACTGCACGTGCAAAAGCTTGGGGGCGTGACAACCAGACACAGTCCATAGAAGCACACTTTCTTGAGTGTGGTCACAGCAGGGCTGCAAGAGGGAGGGCCCTCTAGTGGATGTGGCATGACTTTCAAGGGGTCTGAGAGCCAAACCGCAGTGACAGGGTCAGGTGTGAGACTGCCCCCTCGTGGGGGTCAGATTGAAGAGAGCCTAGCAAAGAACCTGGAGCCAGGGCTAGGCAGGAGCTGGTGGGACTGGGTCGGCAGGGCTGCCAGGAGAGGCCATTGTAGGAGGAGCAGCTGCAGGGCCCCCACCTGGGCAGGGCCCCCATCCCCAGCTCCTTGGCCACACTGTTTTCCCTCTGTCTAGAGCCCCACGGCCAGCCCAGGCCCAGCTAACGATGGAGCTGTCTCCATACCAAGTTGGCCGGGCCCAGCGGCGAGGTGGCTGAAGGCTCAGGTTGCGATGCGAGGGCAACGCTGAACATTCAATGCGTTAATCCAAATACGAGGCTTAATCACTGCCTGCCCGTAGTAATGTTCCAAACAGCAGCTGGGATTATAATAGAGAGGCATTACTGCTAGTTCTTGCCTGGAAATGGAGCCTCCTTAGTTTGGGATCATTATCCTCATTTGACAACAGATGGGGAAACTGAGGCCCAGGGACAAGACGGGGGAGTGGTTGGATTAGGCTGTTAACCCAAGGTGAGACTGGCATCTGTCCCAGACCCACTCAGACAGGGAGGGCGGCAGGGGCTGGAAGGGTCTTAGAGGAAGGTGGAGAGTGGGTGACTGACTCCGGCCCGCTCTGCAGACCCCTGGCAGAGCGCCCGCCCTGGTGGCTAGGACCCCCTTCCTCTGTAGTGCACAAGGACTCTAGGAGTGTCTGCCAGGGGAGGGATGTTAGGACAGTGGGTGAAGGTGAGGATTAGTCCAGCTCACAGCTCAGCTCACAGTGGCTGGGGGCCCACTGTGGCCCTTGCCTGGGGTTGGGGGGAAGGCAGGGGTCTCTAGGAGCATTGGGAGGTTGCCTTTCAGCTGGGGAGGGAAGGGGAAGGAGGGGGCAGATGCAAAGGAGGGCTGGGACTGCTTTCCCAGGGAAATGACTGTTTGCATAGACGCCACTTCCCCCCTCCTGCCAGGCAGCCAAAGTTTCCTTAAATGCCACCTAACACACACACTGCCTGCAATCTATGCAGTGTCACGGCATCTCACCCATGAAGATTTGTCTGTCTCTCCATTTACGTGGGTCTTTAATGTGCTTTAATGGAATTTTAGACTTTTTTTTTTTTTTTTTTTTGAGAGACAGAGTCTCACTCTGTTGCCCAGGCTAGAGTGCCGTGGCGTCAGCCTAGCTCACAGCAACCTCAAACTCCTGGGCTCAAGCGATCCTCCTGCCTCAGCCTCCCGAGTAGCTGGGACTACAGGTTTGTGTCACCATGCCCAGATAATTTTTTCTATTTTTAGTTGCCTTGGTTATTTTTTTTTTTCTATTTTTTAGTAGAGACGGGGTCTCTTGCTCAGGCTGGTCTCAGACTCCTGCCCTCAAAGCAATCCTCACGCCTCGGGCCGGAGTGCTAGGATTACAGGCGTGACCCACCACGGCCGGCCTGAACCCATGCCCCCAACAACTTGCCCCTGCATGGATCCATTCCTGAAAACTGAGCACTCATGACCTGGTCACTGCTTAAAAGTTCTGCCTCAACACTGTTGCATTGGGATTAATTTTCCAACGCATGAATTTAGGGGGATACGTTCAAACCATAGCAGTGTCCCGATCTCTTTGATTTTCTACATAAATGTTCTTGTCTGCTTATAGTTCCCTGTTCCTACCTTTTATTGAAGTTAACAGATGTTCTTCATCTGTGGCTATCCAGGGTCACTTGGGCAGGGCTGGGGAAGACCCCCTGGCACGTTGTCTGCTTAGTTTCATTCTTTTCCTTTACTGTTGGGAGTTCCCAAGCTGAAGTCCTGCTGGCCTTGGAAGGTGGCAGAGACTCCAGTGTGGGATTTTGGACCCCGTGCATCCCACCTTCTGTGCGAGCGTCAGCACCCCACACTCCTCCCCTCCTAACAAGCCACCAGCGCAGCAAGATGGACAAGGAGGACGGTGTCCTTGTCCCAAACGGGTGCTTGGCTGTCGGTCAGTGCCACGGGGCTCCTGTGGAGTCCAAGTTTGGCCTGGGAAAGGGGGTTTGCAATGTCAGTACGTCCCATGCAAAAACACAACACCTTAATTATTTAATAAAAGGCAGATGAGGCCCAGTGCAGTAGCTCACGCCTGTAATCCCGACATTTTGGGAGGCTGAAGCAGGAGGATTGCTTGAGGCCAAGAGTTTGTGACCAGCCTGGGCAACATAGTGAGACCCTGTCTCTACCGAAAAAAAAAAAAAAAAATTTGACCAGGCATGGTGTGGTGCATGCCTGAAGTCCCAGCTATTCGGGAGGCTGAGGTGGGAGGATCGCTTGAGTCCAGGAGTTCCAGGCTGCAGTTAGCTATAATCAGGCCACTGCACTCCAGCTGGGGTGACACAGTGAGACCCTGTCTCCTTAAAAAAAAAAAAAAAAAAAAGACCATGAAAGTCAAGTCATCTCTGGCTTGTCTGATCTACAAAAGTGACTTCAAACCACGCTAATATTGGTCACCCAATGTTGTGTAAACAATTGTCTTACATCTTTACATTGCAGATTGATCTAGGTTTACCTCATCCTTTTTAATTGCTACCAAGCACTCCCTGTGACAAATGTGTCAAGACTTTTGCCCCCAGAATGGTATCTGTTGGGTATTTACAGCTCATACAGATGCCACCAGGACCCTCCCTGTAGAGTGTCCCTGTGCCCTGGCCGGCTGGTTCAGGGGAGTTGGAGTTGCCGAGGCTGAGGCAGGGTTAACACTGCCTGCAGGTGGTAGCCCCTCCCCCCATCTGGGCTGCTGGGGCCATCTCCCTCCACCCACCACTAGGTCAGACCTGACAGTTTCTCGGCCCACGGGGGAAGGTGTGGCCTGACCGGTGGGGCTCTTTGTGGCTGTTGTGACTGTGTTTGCCGACCGCCTCCAGCCCCAGCCCTGTTAGAGCTGCGCTTCCACCTGAAACAGATTAACCTCGTTTCTACTTTCCTCCTAGGAAGCTGAAGCAGACATCTCTCAGTTCCCAACAGCTCATTCTCAACAGACGTTCTGGGCATTTTTTCTTTTTTCCTCCAACTCTAGCTTGATGAACAGTGCTGTCCTTCTGCGCTTTCTCCCTAAAAGGCTAGAATGCCCCGGCCCGTGCCTGCCAGGCTGATGACGTCACAGTGCGGCCCAGCTCATCCACTGCCTGCCTTTTGGACGCTGTTAATAACCTGCCTGGAGTCAGTCCCGAGACACCTGGAGGGGCCCTGAGCCCCTTTGGCATTTGCAGCGTCTCACTTTAATGCTGAGCAATTAGTGAGCAGGCACTTGTGTTTAGCCTCAGGGTGTCCCTGGAGCAGGGTGGCCCTGTGTGTCCTGGTTGGTCCACTTCAGGGATGGACTTTGGTCCACCCTGGACTGGGCTGTGGGAGACTTGGGGCTCTGTCCCTTCTTGGCTCAGTCATGAACTTCACCAGCTACAGTGTCCTCCCGGAACAAAAAAGTCCAGTAAGTTACTGGAGTTTGCGGGCAGCCCTGAAGAATTAAAAATGTAGAAGACCCAGGGTGTATTGTGAGAAATGCTGGGTTGAAGTACAAAGGTCATAATGGGTCTGCCTATCTGTCACTGCGTGCCAGGCGCTGTTCAGAGTACTTGGAGGGGATTCCTTTATTTCATCCTCCCAGTAGCCCAGCGAGGGGTGCTCATCAAGCGCGTTTTGCAGATGGAGAAACTGGCATCAGCTACTAACTGCCAGAGCTGGGATTCGAACTGGGTCATTAGGTTCCGGGATCACACTCTTCATCATCATCATCATACTCGGACCTAAGGCTGTTTGGTACCATGGGTGGCAAACTTGGTACGGGCTGGTTGGGACAGTGTGGGGCCAATTTTGGTGAATCAGGTCACAGAATCCTAGTCGCCATCATGAGCGAAACACTCACTGATGTTGGGGAATCCACAGGTACAGTAGCTGGGAAGGCCTTTGGCTGCCAGGAACAGGAGACTCGATGGCCACGTGAACACACTGGGTTTTTTCCTCACACACAGCGAGAGGCAGGCAGTGTGGCTCTCGCCACCAGCGCTGCGCGATGGGCAGGCCTGGCGCTCCTGCCTCCCTGCGCTGCCGCTCTTGGCTGGCTGCCGCAGCTCTCCAGAAGGGACAGCTGGCCCGGCTGTGTTGAGCCCGACGTCTGGGTTCCCTGAGACATCATTGGGCAGAACTGGGGTACACCGCCGCCACCAGCTGCAAGGAATGCTGGGGAAGCGAGGACGAAGGGGAGGGTCACGATTGGCTGTGAGGGAGGGCGCAGGGCCACCCCAAAGACAGTTGGAGTTCTGTTAGCAAAGAGCCAGGGGGAGCGGGCCTCAGAGAGGACAAGAGCTGCACCTGCCCACAGAGGGCGCCGTGCCCACAGAGGTGGCTGTCCACCTGCCCACAGAGGACTCCACGTGTGGGCGATCCCACTTCTGGAAACCCATGTGACGTGCCTGTGTGTTTTGCAGAGAGATGGGAAGAGTTGGCAGTGGTTCCTCTGGGATTGGATTGGGATGACTTGTTTCCATTTCGCTTTTGTGCCTTTCTTGTTCAATAGCAAACACCACAAAATAGCGTCTCTCTGGCTGAGTGGTGCTAGCCAATTGCTGTCTGGAGCCCAGTGGTGGCCCCTCTGTTGGCAGCAGGTGCCTGGGTTTTCCAGTGGGGCTGCTGGCCTGGTGAGGACCAGCGGTAAAGATCGCCTCATATTTATACTCTACAACGAAGAGAAGAAGCAAGGGCCCCTACGAGTCATCTCCAAGTCCCTCCCTTCCGAGAACAGAGAGGCTTGGTGACTGGCCCAGAGGCACACAGCCAGTGTGCGGCAGGATCTGCGCCTGCGCGAGCTGGGTTGGGCGTTATTGGCTTTAGCAGATCAGCAGAGTAGGGGGAGGGGGTGTCTTGTGAGTGAGCCCCACACTGCGTAGTTTGGGGGTCAACTCATACTCTGTCTTTTTGCCCCAGAGGAGCAATGTCTGAGGTGAGACCCGTCTCCACGGACCTCCTCATGGAGACCTTCCCGTTCGAGCATCTCCTGGACCCTCTGATCCTGGAGGTTCTCAGCATCATGGACAACGAGGAGAATCCCGACCCCTCGGGGTGCCTCGAGGACAGGTAGGTCTCAGTGGCATGCGTGGGGTAGAAGAGCAGACCTGTGTGAAGGCGGGAGCGTCTGCAGATGGCCAGCCTCCCTCTGTCCCCTGCAGGGCTCCAAGGAAGAAAATTCCCTGGGTGTGGTCCTGGAGGCTGGTGGCCAGGTGACTTCACCTTGCACCGCCACCTGACTCTGGGGCCCCTACCCTGCTGACACCAACTCACAGAGGGACCCCTCAGCGTCCAGCATGTTCACAGTCCCAAGATGGGCCCCGGGCACCGCCGTCACAATGGCTCGAGCCTTTGGCCTTGGGGAGCTGGACAGAGGCCCGTCTTGACCTGCAGCCCACATTGAGGCCTGGCAAAGGATATGGGGCTCATTTTATAAACCAGGACTGGGGGGACCAGAGGAAGCCACACAGTTCCTGGCCCTGGCTATTAGCGCAGTGGTTTCTCAAGGAATCACTGAGGCAGGAAGAAGGAATCTGCCCAGAACTGGCACGGCCCCTGGAGGCAGCAGGACCTGCTGGGGCCAGGGTAGAGGTGGGGCCCGAGCCCATCTCTGCCAGCTGGGTCCAGGGGCAGCCACCGCCCCCCACCCCCGGCAGGAAGCACATGCACACTTACTCTTCCCCGGTGCAGACCAGGTGGCTGCTGGCCTCGGTGTCCACCCTCAACTGGAGAGGACAGCCAGGCCCCACCGGAGCTGCTGCCCGCACAGGCCCGAGGGCAGCTCCAGGGTTCTGGGTGTTTCATTTCTGCTTTAGGCCTCAGGATTTTTAGTCATTAGGTCTTGGAGGTAGGGACTCGGCTGGTTGGGAGTTTGGGGCTGGAGGGACCCGGGACCCAAAGACCATGTGGCCCCTCCCCACTCCTTGCTCCATTAGTGGACGAGTGTGGGGGGCAGCGTTTCCTGAGGTCACACAGGGTGACAAAGATGGGGCCACAGTCCTCACCCCGATTGCCGGCCCACCACACCCCCCCCAGTCCTCACCACCCCAGAGCAGGGAGCACAGACCTGGGCAGGTGGCGGGCCTCTGAGCAGGTGGCCCTGAGAGGCCCCTCTGCCTGGGAATTCCCAGCCAAACCGCCCAGTCACAGGATGGAGTGTGGCAAACCCAGAGGGCAGGGCTGGGGCCCAGACACCCTGAGCCAGGCAGGGAGCCAGGAGGGGGATGTTTAGTCTTCATGTATGTGAGTGCATGTGTGCGGGGGGGCAGGCCAGCCTCCATCTCACTCCGGGTTTTGGTTTAGGGTTGGGGCCCAGGCAGGGGCAGTTTCAGGACTGGGGACTGGGGGGCAGTTCTTGGAGTCCCCTCACCCCACCAAGGGAGGGGGTAAGCTGAGACCCCTGTGGGAATCCGGCCTTTGTCATCCAGGGGGCTCAGGGTCCCCAAACATGCCCTCCTGTCGTCCAGCTTTCCCTCCAAGCACCACCAGGCGGGGCCGTCCCAGGAGTCTGCAGGGAAATCAGGCCGCCAGGTTTTCTGGGCCTTCTCTTATCCGTGGGCGGGTGCACAGGCGGGTTGCCCGGAGCCTGCCCAGCTGATCACCCAGCCGCCGCAGGCACCAGTGTGCACCCGCCCACCCCGTGAGGCTCAGACCATGCCCAAAAGTCCCCATCCTCCCACCAGAGGGCGGCCACGAGGGCACATGAGGGGCGGGACCAGCACCCCTGTGGCCGGCGTGACTGGCTTCCCAGAATGCATCCACGCGTGGGACCTCGAGGGCATCTTTAAAGCCAAGTGGGAGTCAGGAGGGATGCGGAAAGGCTCACCGCCTGCCCCAGATCGGACACTGCCCCTCATCTCTGGGCCACTCGCGGCCCCACCAGAAGCTTCAGCTGGGCGGGGCTGGGTGCCACTGGCCTCACCACGGCCACACCCTGACCGCCAAGCCTGCTCCCCACAGTGACGAGGTGGCCCTGCGGCTAGCCTGCATTGGGGATGAGATGGACCTGTGTCTCAGGAGCCCCCGCCTGGCCTGGCTGCCCGGGATGACCATGCACAGGTAACCTGGGGCGGGGCCCTGGGCAGGTGGGTGGAGGCCCAGAACCCAGCACAGGTCTGGGCCCAAGGACGCACTGGGAGGAAGTGGCCCTGACACTCCCAGGCAGTCCTGAGACCCTTTGCTCCCGCTGGCGCCCCACTCCTGGAGCTGGCCCCTGCCACCTTCCCTCCCGGGCTTGGGCAGTGACAAGGCAGAGCCAAAGGCCCTTTCTCTTTCCGTATGAAGCCACGACTGTACCTTTCCAAGAGGGTCTTGACTTAAAGGGACATGCTGGGTGAGTCCGGATCCTGGGCCGTGGAGGCAGGACCTCTCGGCTGGTCTCCCGGGGAGGAATGAGCCGGCGGTGACCTGCCCGGGGTCCTGCAGAGTGGGGCTTGGTTTTTCACACGGCCACCTCTGCAGCACAGGGCCAAGTCCTTGGTGGGCCGGTGACGACGGGGAGGCAACAGGAAGTCAGAGTGAATTTGACCACAAACAGCACGTGCAGAGAGGCCTTCGGGTGGAGGCGCCCCGGAAGGGGGACCAGGGTGGCAGTGGGGGTGAGAGAGGACAGGCCCTCTGCTCCTCACTGCTGTGATGGTGTCACCTAGGACACAGGCTGTCTCTGCTCACCCTCCCATTGTCTTGCAGCCTGGGGCTGGCGCTGTCCTGTGACCAGCCGGTCCGCTGGGGCGTGCTCGGGAGCCTTAGCGACGGTTTCGCCAACCTCAGGGAGTACGTGGCCAGGCTCTGGAGGTCGCTCAGCCCCCGGCCCTGGGTAAGAGCCTCGATTCGCGACCTGACGCGCACTGCTGCCCAGGTCGGCTGCCTGGTCGGCACATCCTCTGCTCTGCCTCAGTCTCCACCTCTCCCTTCGTCTTCTGCTTCCCCTGTTTGCACATCTGCTGCGTCCCGCTGGCCTCTGGGGTTGAGGCTCCCGGTTGAGTGACAGGGGAACGCCCGAGTGTGAGCACACGAATGGGGGAACGCCCGGGCGTGAGCGCACAAACCGACAGGCCGTGCACGGGTGGCTTCTCCCTCTGTCTGGGAAGCCCCAGCCGGCAGGCGGGACTCTCCTGATTCCTGGCCGGGACAGGTGCCTCCCTTCTGGAGCAGCTTGCCTGGCCAACCTCTTCTCACACTGCCCCCTCCCCGCCGCTCTCCCCCAGGACAGCTGGTCCCCTCACCTGTGTTCGCAGTGTCTTCACCTGCATCCCGGGCTGGCCGCCCCTCTTCTGCCACGTTCTCAGGGCCACTCTCCTCTCCCGAGCTCAGCTCTTCATCTTCTGGTCTCAGCTTTTCCCGGCCCCCTCCCTCGTCCTCCTTCCGAGTCCCCCACCTCCCCGGGCTTCCCCCTTGTCACCCGCGGTCCCTGCCTGTCTGGCTGGCTCTGGCCTCACTGTTCCCTTCGCCCCGCAGGTGTGCCCCGCCCCGGCGTGGGAGCAGGTGCTGCTGCTGCTGCTGGTGCTGCTGCTGCTGGGCGGGGGCCTGCACCTGCTGCTCAAGTGAGGCCCGGGCCCAGGGTGGGGCCGGTCCCCACCCCACCACCGCCCTGGAGGTGGCGGCTGAGCAGTTCCTTGTCTTTTTAACTGGAGTTTTTGATGATCCTTTTTTATATTTAAACTCAGAGATAGTGCTGGGACACTGCTGAGGTTTTATACTCAGTGTTTGTTTTTTCAGATTTTGTTTTTTGTAAGGCAGATGAATTTGTTATACCTCTGGGGTCCCAAGGCTCGGCTGGGCCTGCGTCCTGACCCTGGCCCAGCCCGGGAGGCAGCCTGTCCCCAAGAAGGAGCCTTCCTGTCCTGCCGGTTGGTCATGCAGTGGGCAACGGGGGGAGTGCTGGCCACACCCCCGTGTCTGTGATGCCCGCACCGAGAATCCACTGGCTTGGTTTCTGAGGGCTGGGAGAGCTCAATAAACTGTTGCTTTGCAGTGGTCTCTGGTCCTCTCTGTGGGTCTGCAGCGCCAGTGCAGGCTTCGTCTTGCCCCGGGGAGGGCAGAGGGTGGGGCAGGCTCCTGGTCTCCTCCCTGCGCCCGGGGACCACCAATGCCGCCTTGGGGTTTGGCTCCACGCTTTGCAAAGGTTGCCTTCCCCCTGGCCTGGCCTGGTGCCTAAAATCCAGTTAGTATTTCCTTTGGGCTTTCAGTGACTCTTCGAATGAGGGTTCCTGTGCCTTCCCTGCACACACCCTCCGTGGCTCTGCTCATAGAGCAGGGCGGTGGTGGGGAGGGGGTGCCCGGCAAGGGCACCAGGAGCAGGAGAGCCAGGCCTCCCACCTTTCGGGCTCAGTTCCTGCTCCAGGCCTTGGCCCAGGGCCATTTCTAGACCCCACCAGGCCCCTCCTCCTGCCCACCTGAGGTGCTGCACCTTGGCTGGACTGGGCCAGGGAACTTCCCTCCCAGCACCTAGGGCAGCCTGCCTGGTCTCCTTCCCAGCCAGGCCCTTCCTGTCCCCTGCCCACCCCAGTGGGCTGACCCAGCCATGAAGCTGTCCTGCCCCTGCAGCCAGGCTGGGCAGACCCTGCCTCACACCCATCTGCACCCAGCCCTCAAAACTGAAGGGCCCCCCAGGCCTCCTTATGCCTCAGCTCCCCAAGGTCCGGGCCTTCGGAGCCGTTTTGCCCAGGCTGGCCTCAAACTCCTGGCCTCCCAGGAGCTGGCCTGCAGGTGTGAACCACTCCCAGCCCTCTGCAGCTTCGAAGCCTGGCTTCATCTCCTCTGTCTGTTAACTTGTCACCCTCCTTGGGACCAACCATGCGGGTCCCTCAGAACCTCACAGGGTGAGCCCAGAGCCATGCAATTCCCAGGTCACTGCTGCCTGGCCCCCACCATCCCGCTGCAGCGGGGGAGGGTGCGCTTCCCACCGCAGATGGGCCTGGTCCCCACCAAGATCATAGGCTTGGAAGTGGTCCCAGGGTTGACTGAGTGTGTAGACACCCAGGGCCCTGGGGACCCACTGCAGAATCAGCATGACTAGGACACCAAAAGGCCACACCCAGAGCCACTTCTTCCAGGAAGCCCTCCCTGACCACCCAGGCCCCAGCTCGCTTCCTCCTGAGCACAGGACAAGCTGCTTCTGAGCATGTTCCCACCATGGGCTTGGCCAGGGTGACTATGGCTCTTCTCAAGGAGCCCAGGGTTCTTCAGAAGAAACAGAAACCGCCCCCGCCCCCATGCAGCGCAGCTGATGCCAACTGAGCCAGTCTTCCTAGCAGCCTCTCCCTGTAGGAACTGGGGCACCCCACGGTCGTCCTGCCCTGGGGTTTGCAAAGTTCTTTCCACCCTGGGTCTCGGGAGCCCCACTGTGCTATGCTCTGTCACCCGTAGTGGGGATGTTGAAGACAGGATCCCTGACTCAGATTTCATCTTGCTGGGGAAGGAAAAGTACAGGTGTCAGCTGAGGGAGGGTGCTGGGGGCGTGGCCTGAAGGCAGCAAAAGTCGGAGACATCTGGGGCGGGGCATCGAGGGAGGAGCCAGCTCTGGAGCAGGTGCACTGCGGTGGCGTCAGGACTGAGGGGACTACACGGGCAAGGGCCCTGGGGTGGGAGGCAGGCGGGACCCCAGCTCTGACAGGCATGTGTCCGCAGGGACACAGCAGGCTGAGGGGGGAGCGGCAGGGTCTAGCCTTCCTCTCCTGGAAGGACTCCCTGCTCCCCTGTGGTCTCCAGGATGGCTGGGGGCGTTAGAAGATGTTAGAAACTCTGCCCCAAGGGAGGAGGGGACAGGGTGGAGAAGAGCCTTTCCCGCCTGCACGTGGAGGAGGCGGCGGCCTGCAGGCCGCCCACGGTGCCTCCTGTGTGTCCACTCCACCCTGTGGCCTCGGGGAGACGCCCATGGCTGTGGCACCCACATGTGATGGCAGCATCTTGGTTCCCTCCCCGTTGGGACCATCTAGGTGCTAGTACGTCACTCTCATCAGCTCCAGGCAGCCCCACCAGCGGGAAACTGAGGCCTGGGGACTAAGGGTCAGAGGCTAAGTCAGGGCCCGGGTCCCTTGGGACCCCCTGAGCTCCTCTAGCCCAGCCTCCATCGTGCAATGTGGACGTTAATGCCTGAAGAGGGGAAGGGACTTCTGGGATTTGTCCCCTTTGTAGGTAATGGCTCCAGGGTCTGCCCCTCTTTGGCAAGAGCCGGGGGCAGGGGACATGAGGCTGCCTGTGTGCCTGCCCCTGAGACCAGCGGGCGTGTGAGTGACTCACGTTGGGACCAGAAGGAGAGCTGGGCACTGGCAGGTATCCAGTAAAGCCAAGGGGAACTCAGATCTGGACTGAGAATGTCCTTATTGGGCTGTAAAGAGGAGGAGAGGGTAGCCTGAATTGAACTGGGTGAGGGGCCTTCACCATTTGTGCCTCAGACTGTCCCCCTGGGCTGGGCCTGGGAGGCGGGGTCTGGTCCCTATGCCCCTCGTGCTCACGGCACCTGCTGGGCGCACAGCCCGCCGTGGAGTGGGTTTAAGGCCCGCCTGGTCCGCCCTGCCCTCCCCTGCCCGTGGTCTCAACATCCCACCTGGCCCTGGTCCTCTTGAGGGTTGCACCTGCTCGACCCCATTCACCACAGACCCCCAGGAACGCGTGGTTTCAGAAGGAAGGTGTGCGAGCTCGTGTAGAGGGGCTGTGGGCATCTCAGGAGGGGAGTGGGCAGGGCTGGGTCTGGAAGCCAGGGAGAAGCCTGAGGCCAGGGCGGGTGGTCACTGGTGGAGAAGCAGGTGGCCCTGTTGCTGGTCCTCCCTGTGGGGGCCACGGTGTGGCCTGGCTCTGTGCTGCCTGTGCTCGCTGTCCCTGCGGGCGTGCGGCATTTTTCCCTCCCTCTCATGTCTGCTGCTGCTTCAAGGCTCATGCTCCCCGGGGGCTCCTACCCCTGAGCTCCCACCACGTCCATGCCCTGGCCACCAGTGTGAAGGAAGAGAGGCAAGGGCCTCTCACCTCCACACCGTCCTTTCCCTTACAGCTCGAGGTCTGACCATGTGAGGAGTGCTTATTGGCCCATTTTATTGATGAGGAGACTTAGGCACACAGAGAAGTGACGCCTCTGAAATCAGAGGACAAGTGGTTTGAAGCCCAGTCTTATGGCACGACTCCCTGGGTGCTCTCTGCCACACCAGGGTCTGGGCAGGGTGACTCCCGACAGGGTCCTTCCACTATCCCCATGTGTCTGTCCTGCTGGTCTGGGCCCCTGCAGGATTCCAGGGCCGAAAGCAATTTGGGGAGTCCCCTGGAGACCTCACTCTGCCCAACCCGCTCTGTCCGGAGCCTCAAGTGGGAGTTGGCTCTGCAAGGCGGGTCTTCCCAGTATGGGACAGGAGACAGAGAGGCGTGAGGCTTACCCCTGCCTGAACCCGTAGGGGAGCCATGTGTGACCTGGGTAATGGTAGGCCACTTGGCTCTCTGAGTATCAGTTTCCTTATCCAGAAAATGGGACAGCAGCAGCTCTTCCTCACTGGGCTCTTTGAGGGCTCCGGGCGAATGTAGCACACTTGTTCAGTAAGTGACGATGTCACCTTGATTAGCTGTGACCCTCAGAGAGCTATCCTGGCAGGGACGCTCTTGACAGGGGCGCGGCTTTTAGGGCCAGAATGACCTGGTTTCTAGCCTTTTCTACCCAGCACTGGCGGTAGCAGGGCCTGAGCTCTTCTTCACCCTCCCCGATCCCAGGGTTGTCCTGAGAGTAGGACCAGCGTGGCTGGGCACCCAGTGGGTGCTACCTCCATTCCCCAGCCCCCATACAGACCCTGCCCTGCCTGGAGGAGGTTTGTTTTTCTGAGCAACATCAGAAAAACAAAGGTCACCCATTTTGGGTGCTGCCGTCTCAGGCCATAAAATTAAACACCAGAGCGCAAGGCCGAGGGAGGGGGTGGGGACCCCAAGCTACCTTCTCCAGGTAACCAGTCTCCTTAGTCAAAATGGACTTTAATCTCAGAGTCAACAGCGATACTAGGAATCACTGCCCAACCCCCAAGAAAGGAGAGGACCAGAGGCCTGTCCCTCCCAGGAATGGGGCCAGGGTGACATCTGGTCACTTAGTGGCCTCCTGGTTCTTAAGGAATCTCCACACAACACTCTCCCACCATCAAGGGCAGCTGCCCTCCAGCAGGCCCTCGAGCCACACAGGCGTGTGACACACATCTGTGCCCTTGGGGCTGACACTGGGCCTGCTGGGGGCAGTGCAGCCTCATCCCACAGGAGGTGACAAGGCTAAATTTCTCATATTTAATAATGACACCTGGCGTGTGCTGCCCAGGATCGGACTGGCCCTGCGCTCCCTCAGTGCACGTGCACACCTGTGACGGCCCTTGGCATAGGCCTGCAGGCAAGTTCTTGCCTTAGGAAAAAACAAAGTTACCTGTGTCCGTTTCAGAGGCTTTTGTTTTTGTGCAAGGGCCCTGGCCGGGTCAGACGTCTGGAGAGGCAGAGGCCAGACTGAGCCTCTTAGACAGAAGGTACCCAGGGACACCTGTTCCTGCTGGGCAGCGAGCTCCCAATTCCACGCAAACCTGGAGAAACAGGCCAAGGTTCTCTGTGGACACAAGACCCAAGGATGTGGCGGTGGTGGGGGCTGTGCCGTGCCCTGGGAGCAAAGCTGGCATTGGTATCCCCCTGAAATACTGCAGGGGCCCAGGATCCCGTCAAGGAATGGGACGTGCCACAGCCCCCAGGTCCTCACCCCAGGACCGTGCTCCTCTGGTGATGTCCCCACCCCTGCCCGCTGCCTCCCACTCTGTCTGGATTCACAATCCGCATGGGCAAGGGCACAGCGAGGCCCCATCTGCAGGGCTCCCAGAGCTGGAGGGGAGCCCTGTCAGCCCCCACCTTTGGCTTACCTACTGGGCAGCCCTTGCACTGTAGGCAGAGACGTTCACAGCTTTCTGGAATCTTCCTTAAGGCAGCACCCTATGCCCTTTGTTTGCTGTCTCTTCTCGCTTCCTGCAGCTTGGAATATGGATGGACCCACTAGCACCAGCCCAGACCACCAGGACAAGGGCTGCGCCCAGAGAGCAGTAAGGCCACCCACCCAGCCACCCAGATTCTCGCAGGAGAGGAAACTCCCACACCTGCCACACCTCCTTCATTTGGGGTTTTGTTGCTCAGAGTTGAAATGCAACCCTAAGGTCGACCCCGCCCGTGGCGCTGCCAGACAACCCAGGCCTGCACGGGGCGCTCGCATCTCCTGCGGCTGCCAGTGCTTCAGGCGCTCAGGGAAGGGGCTTCAAACACACTCACTGAGTATCGGACAATGATA
>NW_012136747.1:387274-392713 GCF_000956105.1 Propithecus coquereli | reverse complement strand
CCCGGGGGGCTCTCCATGAGGAAGCCAGGGCCCCCCTTCCCAGGCACCTGCACACTCCCGCACCTTGCTGAAGGACCCTCTCCTACCAGGGCAGAGGCTGCTCGCTCTCTGGCATCCAGCAGGCACTCAACACGTACTTCTTGGGTGAGTAGACAAATGTGGGACCAGTCTCCCAGCTGTTGAATGAGGGGTGAACAAAATTGGCGGAGCAGGCGCAGCCCACAGCCTGTACTGTGAGGACAGACGGGGTCACCGCGGAGACTACTCGGGGTCCGGGTCTGGGTCCTCGGTGGCCTGCAGCACGTCCACGTGGCTGTACGACTTCCAGGCCTGCAGGTTACAGTTCTTCAGGATGGTTCCCAGCTGCTGCCCAGGGCCCACTTCGAAAGTCTGGGGGAACGCAGTGCCTTTCTTCCTTGTGTATATGGCGTGCATCGTCTGTTCCCACTTCACCGGGGAGACCACCTGCTGGACCAGCAGCTCCTGGATGTGCTTGGGGTGCATGTATCTGTTCCCATTGATGTTTGAGTGGACGGAAACCAGAGGCTTCTTAATGCTGATTGTCTTTAAAACTTGTGCCAGTGGCTCCACGGCTGGCTCCATGAGGCGGGTGTGGAACCCACCACTAACTGGCAACAGCTTGGTGCGTCTGAAGTGATACTTAGAGGAATTCTTCTGGAGAAACTTCAAAGCCTGGAAAAGAAAGGAGGTTTAAGCCAAGCAAATCTTACGGGAAGACATGCAGAGGCAAAAGTCAGCATCAGCAACATCACAGCCCTCTGTATATCATTGATTTTGAGAGGCAGGGTCTTGCTATGTTGCCCAGGCTGGTCTTGAACTCCTGGTCTCAAGCAATCCTCCTGCCTTGGCCTCCCTAGCAGCTGGGAATGTCGGCGTGAGCCACTGCACCCAGCAGCCCTATGTATACAATATGCTTATTCCCACATGTTTGCACACGTCCTATATCCCACAAACCATGAGCCATGTGGTTTGCCATGACCTTAACTCACTTTTTTAGTTCCAGTTAAAATTAGTTGTCCCAAAAGTCCTCCTTTAGGGATATGACCATTCACATACTGCACCTGGGAAAGTGACCATAGCATGGTTGACAGAGACCCAAAGCTGTTAAACATGGAAACATTGCTCTGTCCATCCAGCCCAGTACTGTCACTTACTAGCTTGGTGGCCCAGGCAAACCACTTAACATTTTGGAACCTCTTCTTTCTCATCCTGAAAATAAGTACAATTCCATCTACTTCACAAGGTTGCTGGGAAGAGCAAATCCCAGAAGGTGTGTGAGTGTCTGATAAAGGAAAAAGCACTATTTAATTAGTGTTAGTTTTCGATGGGAATTCTGCTACCCTCTGGTAATTTTTTTTTTTTGAGACCGAGTCTCTGTTGCCTCGGTGAGTCCAATGGCGTCAGCCTAGCTCACTGCAACCTCCAACTTCTGGGCTCAAGTTATCTTCCTGCCTCAGCCTCCCAAGTAGCTGGGACTACAGGCGCTTGCCACCACGCCTGGCTAATTTTTCTATTTTTAGTAGAGACGCGGTCTCGCTGTTGCTCAGGCTGGTCTTGAACTCCTGAGCTCAAGCCATCCTCCTGCCTTGGCCTCCCAAGGTGCCAGCCCTCGCATAATTTTTAACAAGCCTGTTTTCTTTTTTACTCCATAATCTTCAAGATAAAAATTCAGAAGGAAAATCCAAGGCCCATTTCACAACACAGGGTCTGGGGTGTTGTCACCCTCACTTGGGGTTTCTCTAGAGAAAAAAAGAGGCTTCTCTCCCTTAAGCCCAAAGCCTCCTGAAAAGGGCACCTCACCTCAGAAAGGGCCTCGGGGGCTAGCCAACAGGTCTAAACGCTTGCAACTAAACTGTGTGCAACCATAAAATTTGCAAAGATCTTTAAAATAGCAGATATTTTTTTTTTGCACATGAATATTTATTAAAAATTTTTTTTTGTTTTTTTAGAGACAGGGTCTTACTCTGTCACCCAGGCTAGAGTGCAGTGGTGCAATCATAGCTCACTGCAGCCTCTCTGCTCGGGATGCTCCCCGCCTGGCAAACTCACGCTTGTCCTCCAGGTGCCGCCTCTGCAGGCCCACCGGTAGTCACCCTGACCCTGACCATGCCCCTTCACCTGGAGCCATCTTCTCATGGCTGCTCCTCCTTTGACGGCAGGAACCCTGGCTAATCAGCCTGTGTCCCCAGAGCTCGTTACATAGGAGCTGCTTGATAAATGTTCGGAGAAGCAGCAAATGGAAGGAAAGACAGCAGAAAGGAAATTAACTTGGGTGCAAAAACACACACCCAAAAAAGAGCAGCAGGGCACAGGAATCCAACAGAAAACAGCTCTCTTTTCTGTAAGGAAGCAACCACATCAGGGGTTCATGAGAGCCCAGAACGTACTACAGGTAGGCCCTGGAGATCACCTGGTCCTGTCCCTTTACCTTAGATGCGCGCTGGGCAATTTGTTCTGCCAGCATACGCTGGGGATTGGGGCAGTGTCCCGGCCTCCAGTCTCCCTCTGCAGTGCTTGGTCTGCCACATACTCCCCCACCCCAAATACTTCCTAAGACCAGGTGCGGCAGAGCGCCCACCACACTGCTGGTGTAGGGCAATTCCCACCCTCCATACTGGACTGGCGACTATCGAGGAAGTTCCCATCCACACCAACCTCTAGGTGTCCTGAAATCACCCTGCACTCAGGAAAGAGGTAGTTGGACACCTCACACACGGGGTTCTCTATGCCCAAAGACTTGCAGTGCTCCTGGGCTTCCAAACAGGCGAAGGTGAACTTGGCCTCAGGCCGGCCAAGGACAGACAACATTCCACTGGGAACAGCTTCTGAAGCTTCCTGCATGGCCTCAGCTCGGATTTTCACCGCATACAAACCTGTCCAGAGAGAAGAGCATTTGGAAAAATCAGGACTCATAATGAAGGAGGGAGGCCAGACCCGAAAGGAAAAGCACAAACTCCATTCTGTGCCAGAGACACTGGCAGTGGTGCTGGACACCAGCCCACGGGGCCCGTGTTGCACATGTCTCCACGTACTATGCAGAGCTGTTACTGCCATTGGCACTATACAAATTAACCCAACTTTCCTGTCTTAAAGTTGGTTTGGTGTAGGACAGTGGTTCTCAACAGCGGCTGATTCTGTCCTAGAGCAGTGTCTGGAGAAATTTTCTGGTTGTCACAACTAGGGGAGACAGAGTGCTACTGACATCTAGTGGGTAAAGGCCTAGGATGCTCCTCAACATTCCATGATGCACAGGACTGTGCCCCCAAAACAAACGTGAACAGCGCCACTGCTGAGAAGCCCTGGGGAAGGGTAAAGAGGAACAGACTTGGAGCTACATGCCTTGGGCGAGTCACAACCTCCTTCTGGTTCAAATTTTTAGTTCGCAAAATGAGGATAATAAAATTCAATCTGCCTAGGTTGTTGTGAAAACCAGAAATCGTTGTTTATTAAGAGAAATCATGTAGAACAGGAAAAATAATTAAGAACTACGAGATACACGGGCTGCTATACAAACTACAAACAAGTACATGAATTTCAGCAGCACATAATTGGCAAAAATGAAGTGTTACTGTGACACAGCCAAGGCAGATGAACTGAAACGTGGGGCTCCTGATTCAGTGTCGCTCAAGTGCACGGTGAGAGGACACGCAGGTGGCTCCAAAGAGTGACGTAAGAGTGGCCTGTAACTACCAGACACCCAACATCCTAGCCCTGGGTCTGCTCCCTGGGCAGAGAGGGGAGATGACCAGACCAAGGAGAGATTAAGAGAGCCACTCAGGGTTTGAAGGGACAACACAGAGGGTGTGAGGAGAAAGTCCTGCACCCTTTCTCATTAACACATCTTCACGCACTCGGCACTTACATATTTTATATTTGTGCCAGACTTTCAGCCCCCTTACCAAGAATTGTGGAACAAATACATTAAGAGCCTGTGACAGGAAGTAGGAGAAAACACACAAGGAAAGTGGAGAGAACATGTGGAAATCCTTCCCTGCAGGCATTAAAGCAGTAACTATGCAGAATGTCAAGGGAAAAACTGAACACAAAATTGCAAATATGCTGTAATTCTGTAAGTTATGTACACATGAAATGATAAAATGATACGTGTAATACAACAGTGTCATTAGCATGTGAAATTATGCAATTTTCTTTTATGTAACATTTCATTAATAGTGCTATAATGCTTCTTTTAAAAAAAATGAGGTGAAATTCACATAAAATATAATTAACCATTTTAAAGTGTATAATTCGGTGGCATTAATATTTTATGTACTCATAATGTTGTGCAACCACCAGCTTGCTCTCTCTGGTTTCAGAATCTTTTCATCACCCCATAAAAACACCCACATCAAGTAATCGCTCCCCATTTCTTCCTCCCTCCACCCCTAGTAACCTCTAATCTGTTGTCTCTATAGATTGGACTCACGTATTCTGGACATTTCATATGAAAGGAATCATACAATATGTGACTTCTGTCTGGCTTCTTTCACCTAGGACAACATTTTCAAGGTTCATCCCTGTTGTAGCATGTATCAGTATTTTATTCCTTTTTATCATTTAAAAATATTCCATTGTATGGCTATACCACAATCTGTAATCTATTCATCAGATGATGAACATTTTGGGCTGTTCTACCTTCTGGCTATTGTGAATAATACTGCTATAAACAATTTCTGTACAAGTTTCTCTGTGTGGACATTTTAATTTCTTAAGTATATGCATATGAGTAGAATTTCTGGGTCAAATGGTAATTATATTCAACTTTTTGAGGAATTGGCCAAACTGTTTTCCACAGTGACTCCACCATTTTGCATTCCCACCAGCAACGTATGAGGGTTTCTATTTTTCTACATACTTACTATTTTTCTTTATTTTTTTAAAAATAAAAGCCATCTTAGTGGGTGTGAAGTGTTATTTCATTGTGATATTGACTGCATTTCCCTAATTATTAGTGATGTTAACCATCTTGTTATGTGCTTGCTGGCCATTTGAATATCTTCTTTGGAGAAATGTCTATTCAACTCCCTTGCCTGTATTTAACTATGAGCAAAAAATTTAACTGTTTTAACTATAAGTAAAAATCTTAAGAAGTAAAAGTGATATGGCTCAAGATCAAATATTCATTTTCTCTTTTTCATTATTCAGTGAGCGTCTACTAAGCATCCACCTTGCTTGGTGGCACTGGGGGGGATGATAACACAGGGTAGTGGGGAAGACAGTCAAACAAGCAGAGTTCATGAGATTATAAAGAGAATGGAGGCGCCGTGGCTCACCCCTGTAATCCTAGCACTTTGGGAGGCCAAAGCGGAAGGATCTCTGAGACCAGCCTGGGCAACATAATAGAGATCCTGTCTCTACAAAAATTAAAAAATTAGCTGGGCATGGTGGTGTATGTCTCTAGTTCCTCCCAGCTTCCGG
>NW_012136747.1:359983-385498 GCF_000956105.1 Propithecus coquereli | reverse complement strand
GCCTCCCAGAGTGCTAGGATTACAGGCGTGAGCCACCGCGCCCGGCCTAACTTTAATCCTTTTAAAATCATCTAATAATTAAATGATTAAGGATCATTTAAAATCACAACTCAGCCCTCCACTCCCCATCTCCTTAATCTACTCTATATTTCTTTCGGTAACACTTATCTTTAACAAAATATGTAATTTCCATAATGAGTACAGTTATTGTTTATTATCTGTCTCCTCTAAGATGCAAGCTCCCCTAGGGCAGAGATCCTTGTCTTGTTCACGGCACCTAGAACAGTGCCTGGCACATTATGGGAACTCGGTAAGAATCTGTTAAATGAGTCAGACGTGGGAGCCCCGGGCGGGCCCCGGCCTGCCACAGGGCTTCGGGCCTCACCGCTGGCTGCAGGTGATGGAGTTTCTCGACCGCCGCCAGCGAAGCCACGAAGACAGCGGGCTGGCAGTGCGCGGTGCGGTCCAGGTCCTCCTGCGGCCCGTGCAGGCTCAGCTCCAGCAGGTCGTAGCCCAGCACGTGGCGGGCGGCGTCGTAGAGCTCTCGGACGCGCGGGTAGCCGAGTAGACCGCGGCCCATGCCCACCAGCTGGCTGCCCTGGCCGGGGAAGAGCAGCACCGAGCACTGCCCCGGCGTTCGCCGCGTCTCCGCCGCCCAGGGCTGCTCCTCCGCTTCCGTCGCTTCTCGCAGCAGCTCTGCCACGCCCTTGGCGCCCGGCGGAGGCACCGGGAAGCTCGAGGCGCGGCGGCGGCAGCCGGCACCCAAGCCCCGGGCCCACCGGGCCCGCGCGACCCGCAAGCTCATGCTGAAACACCAGCCCAGCGCGCGTTACCGCGGTGACCAAGGCCCGACTGCGGCGGCGCGATGCTGCGTAGTCCTTGACGCGTTTCCTGCCCGGCCGCCCGGGGCACCCGGGAGCGGAAAGAAAGGTTCCGTGGTTACTGGTTCCGCCTGGGCTCTGAGACGCTGCATGGCTGCGTGCAGGGGGCCTAGAGTGAACTGTGCGCTTCCTTAAACCTCCACAGCCAAGAATAGAACACGACCCCACAGCATAGCGAGCCCTCAACAGATATTTATGGAATGAGTAACGCAAAGCAATGTAATATTTACTCTTTCTACCTAGCACACGAAGAGTACTTGAGACTTAGAAATTCTCCTTCGCAAATGATTCTCCCAACACTAAGCAAGATAACAGCTGTCTTTTATATTGTTTCTTACAAACCAGGCACGGTGCCTGGCACAACAAGCATCCAATAAATCTTTATGCCATTCAGTAAAGCCCTGGATATGTTTCAGATATTAGCTTATTTAATTCCTCATGGCAACAGTGTGATGGGTAGGTGCTATTATTATTATTATTATTTTTTTTTTTTTGAGACAAAGTCTCACTGTGTTGCCCGGGCTAGAGTGCCGTGGCGTCATCCTAGCTCACAGCAACCTCAAACTCCTGGGCTCAAGCGATCCTTCTGCCTCAGCCTCCCGAGTAGCTGGGACTACAGGCATGCGCCACCATGCCCGGCTAATTTTTTCTATATATTTTTAGTTGTCCAATTAATTTCTTTCTATTTTTAGTAGAGACGGGGTCTCGCTCTTGCTCAGGCTGGTTTCGAACTCCTGAGCTCAAACAATCCGCCCGCCTCGGCCTCCCAGAGTGCTAGGATTACAGATGTGAGCCACTGCGCCCTGCCGGTAGGTGCTATTATTATTCTCAATTTACAGATGAGCAGACAAGGGGTCAAAGATTGAGTGACAGGTGATTAGTGACAGACTAGGGATTGGAATTGGTGTTATCTACTGTCAACCTAAAAACATAGAGAGGCTATCTTCAGCAAATGATTTTATTTGGGAACAGCAGGGTTGCAGTCTGCAATGCAAACTGTGACAGACCATAGGGTATCTAAGTGGGTGGGGGATCCGGATGGGGAAGGGGAATCTTTTAAAGATAAAGAGAAGTCCACTGAAGCTGTTTCAAAACTAAAGGTTACAAAGACCAAAGTTTACAGGGGTTTGTTGTAGCAGTTGGTGTGAACTTATCGGCCATTGCCAGGCAAATGTCCTTGTACAGGTAGCTTTTTTGACTTGAGCAATTTCCTGTGACAAGTCCTGATACCAGTCTAGTGTAGGTAGGTCTTGTGATAAATCCTGGTTACAGGCATGTTTGCATGAGCGCTTCTTTTTCAAGGTTTCCCCTGACACCATTTTAGAGTTCGACATAAGTGACTCCATGTTGGTACTGGCAATTTTCACACCAGCTTCTGAGTGCTGGTGTGAGGCTAGATCGGAGAGTCTAACTCTGACCTCACTCCAACCCCTCTTCTCCCCCTCTACTCCCTCATTTCTTGCCAGCCTCTTCTAAGGAGCCAATACGCACACATACACGTACACACACTTCATAATAACAAAATCTAGGTAGTCTTAGTTTGGGCTGCTGTAACAGAATACCACAGATTGGGGGACTTAAACAACAGAAATTTATTTCTTACAGTTCTGGAGGCTGGGAAGGCCAAGATCAAGGCACCTGCAGATCCAGTGTCTGGTGACAGCCTGCTTCCTGGTTTGCAGATGGCTGTCTTCCTGTTGTATCCTCACATGGTAGCGAGCAGGGAGAGAGAGAGATCCCTTGTCTCTGCCTCTTTTTATAAGGGCATTAATCCTATTCATGAAGGCTCCACCCTCATGACCTAATCACCTCCCACAGGCCTCAGCTCTAAATACCATCACACTGGGGATTAGGCTTCAACACATGAATTTTGAAGCATTCAGTCCACAGCAAACCACATCAGCTAATCTACTTCACTGAGTTTGTCCTAAGAAAAGAATCAAATAAGCAAAGACCTAACTCTCAAGATGTCCATGGCAGCCCTGCTTTTGACAAGGAAAAAGCAGAGATAAGCTGTATGTTCAGCTAGAGAGGATTAGCTAAATGAAATATGACAAATCTATACAGTGCTATGGTCATAAAAGATATGGAGGAGGTTTTCAGGTTAAGACATGCGTAGAGCACACACTGTCTCTGGAAGCCCATAAATCCACAGCAAAGGGATATTTTAAAGACACAAATCCACAAGGACAGGAAGAACAGGAAAGGGGACTGCAGCAACAGAAATCTGGAAGCTGGAAAGCAGGTAGGTTGATGTTACCTGACTTAGTTGATCTCAGACAGCTAAATCCCTCCCAGCAGTGGGGAAAGCTGAGAACCAACTCTTAGTCATGCAACAGAATCCTCAAAAGCTTAAAAACTTGATCACAACCAGTTATAGATTTCTTTATTCCTTCTCTACTCCCACTGCTTCACTTGACTAGCTTTAAAAAAAAAAAAATCTTAAGAACTTACAGCAGAAGCTGTTTCTAGATCTAAGGGTGAAAGAAGACTAAAACCAGAGGACTATTTGAAGGTGTCTTTGAGAAGCAGATCTTCAAATCCGCTCCCTGTCCCCAGTCCCTGGGTGATGCCCCTCCCCCACTCTGGGAAACATCTGGGATTTAGCTCTGGAAAGGGACAAAGAATCTCTGGGCTGGGCATGGCAAGGATGGCAGTGAACCTGGGTACTCTGCCAAAACAATTGGACACTGAATGCTGATGCAGAGACCTCCTCCAGCACCCTCCCCAAGCGAGCTCCCGGAAACCTGGAGCCAGACCCTTACCCTCCAAGCAAGGGACTGGAGGAACCTGACCAGCCCAAAAGAAAAAGCCTGAAGATATTGACAGTCCAGGAAGTTTCCAGAACTTGGCCCACCACGGTTACCTTATAGTGACACTAAACCAACAAATACCATCCATAGGCTTATTTTGTTCATTTCTTCAATCATGAGCAGCCAGCCTAAGTTTGCCAAGCATTTGAGGAGAGCCCCTTATAAACAGGGGAAAAGCAGTGTATAGTATTCAGAGACTATGCGGAGAGAAGAAAATGATTGTCATTGATATCTTTAAGAGGCAAGAGAAGAGGTATCCACAAAACAGGAACAGGAAATTGCCCAGGAAGTCCCGGATCTGAGTAATAGGAGTTCCAGAAAGAGAAGCAAGAAAGTGGAGGGAAGGAAATTACAGAAATAATTGCATTTCTGACAAATAAAGAATATGAGTTTCCAGATGGAAAGGGCCTGTTGAGTGCTGGCATAATGGTTGAAATTAGGCCCACAGAGAGGAATATCAGTGTGAAATTTCAGAACTCTGGGCCAAAAATCTTAAAAAAGGAAGGGGATGCAATCTGAAAAAAGAAAAAAAAAAAAAAAAGGAAGACACCAAAAATCTTAAAATCTGGTGTGGAATGAAATGAGTTCCACACCAAAGCTCCAGAAGCAGAGCATGTCTGGCAGCTGGACGGCAGCACATCTTCGCAATTCTGACGGCAACGATCCCCAGCTTTAAATTCTTACTCAGCCAAGCATCAGTCATCCATGGGGCAGAATGCAGGATTTCACAAATGTTACCTTCCTCCAGCTCTTTCTCAAGAACTCGTGGAGACGCGCTCAACACAAAGGGAAACTAAGAAGGAGGAAGATGAGCAATCATGGAAATGAGGCTCCATCCGGGAGAGGGGCAAGGGCGTCCCTGGGTGGGGGCAAAGGGAGACCCTGGGATGATGTGTGTGCCAGGCGTGTGCAGCCAGTCCAGCTGGGAACAGCGTGACTCGAGGTGTACTGAGAGCTGTCATTGCCGAGATGCCTGCTACTGCCACCCATGTAAGAATGGGACACCCGGCAAGCCTGGCCCAGATTCTTGTCTGCACTTGGCTGGTCCTGGTCACAGGCTGATGAAGCCCTCTTCTCCCCACACTGCATGCCCCGCTGCCTGGGCCAGCTGAGGACACTTGGTCCCCCTGGCAGAAGCGTCCAACATCACGCTACTCCTGAGACCTGCATACAGGACACAGCGCAGAAGCAGGAGGACAGGGCAGCCCATACCCCTGACCGTTTCCTGCTGCAGGTCTGTGCCACAGCCCTGCCAGATGTCCTGACCCACAACCTTGCCCTCTGACTTCCCCGGAGGGGACTCATGTCGGTGCTCTTGGAGGCTGAGGCCAGCCTGTGTCCCAGGGACTCAACTGAGCTTCACCCTTTCAGGAGGTCTCTTCTAGTCTGGCCATGGTGCCCGTTTGTCCCAGCACGGTGTGTGCTGCCTCAGCTGGTCGGAAGTTGTCAACGTGAGCGCTCAGGGAAACCTACCCAGGGGGGTTCGCAAAGCTCTAAAGGAGAGCAAGGCCATGTTCAACCCGAAAGTCAAGGTAGAGGTGCATTCTGGGTGGGGGCAGGAATCACCAGAGAGAGCACTGGGGGTCCTAGGACACTGGTAACATTTGTTCATTAACCTGGCGGTGAGCATCCCGGCATTCTTTTTATTATTATTTTAAAGTGTACACATATGTTCTATATACATTTCTGCTTGGAACATTTCACAATAAAAAAACAATGTAGTCATATGTTTGTTCATGTAAAGAGAGGTTTCTGGCCGGGCATGGTGGCTCACGCCTGTAATCCTAGCAGTCTGGGAGGCTGAGGCAGGAGGATCGCTCGAGGTCAAGAGTTCGAGACCAGACTGAGCAAGAGTGAGATCCCATCTCTACTAAAAATAGAAAGAAATCAGCTGGACAACTAAAAATATACATAGAAAAAATTAGCCAGGGATGGTGGTGCATGCCTGTAGTCCCAGCTATTCGGGAGGCTGAGGCAGAAGGATTGCTTAAGCCCAGGAGTTTGAGGTTGCTGTGAGCTAGGCTAACGCCACGGCACTCTAGCCCAGGCAACAGAGTGAGACTCTGTCTCCAGGAAAAAAAAATAAATGTAAAGAGAGGTTTCAGATTTATCGTAAAGGGCAGAAAACAAGCTACAAAACCATCTCTAGCATGAAGGTGTTCTGGTGAAGGAACACGTGCGTGTGCTTGGAAGAATCAGTGGGTCTTATTGTGCTGTATCCACGAGGGTTCAGCTCTCTGGGCATCCTGCCCACCTACAGTGGGGACGACACAGTGTTGGGGTTCTGGAGGAGCTTCCTGGGGTGATGCTGGAGAAGTGATTAGACTTGGACAAGTGGAGATGCCCCGGTGGGGCAAAGAGTGCTCTAGGCAGGGGGAACAGAGTATGTAAAGGCACAGAGGTGGGAAAGGGTGGGGTAATCAGCCCCACTCCAGCTTGGGAGGGCCGCCAGTGCCAGGTTAAAGGCTTGGACTGGATTCTAAGGTAGTGGGAGCTGCAGGGGGCGTGAGCAGAGGAGGGTTGTGGTCAGATTACATGGAGCAGCAGGAAGGGACAAGATGGGGGCTAGGGGCCATCGAGGGCCTGTGGCTGCTGCCCAGGGGATAGACAAAGGCTGTGCCCAAGTTCCAAGGGGGTATGTGGGGACAGAGGGGAGGGAGGCAGAAGTACTAGGGAGGCCGCCAGGGCATCCTCCATCTGCATCAGACTTGGAGCATGGATCCCTCGGGCAGCAACTCACCCCTCTGACATGCAGTGTTGTCATCTGTGAAATGGGTATGAGCTTCACGAGGGCAGGCACATTGCGTGCTTGTCCTCAGCCCCTCCCTTTGGTCCTGGTATGCAGCGAGTATTTTGGGACAGACATCCCTGCTTCCCAGGGTGCCCCTGTGGGCCTGGTGCCCTGTGTGCAGTAGAGGGGAGGTGGGAGGAAGCCGCAGGGGGAGTTTGCTACTCCGCCAAGCTGGGGGCAGCTCCATTTCCTTACCGGAAGCAAGTAAGGGCTGGCAGCCCAGTGGAGGCGTGGCCTCCAGGAACAGCAGGCAAAGTGCCTAAAGCCAGAGTAGTTCTAGGGGCACATGAAATGTTTTAATTTCTTTTAAATCAGAAGAAACAAATGAATAGACTCTATCCTGGGAGCCTGGGTTATACTTATCTTTAGACCAATGTAGTCAAAAACAGAATGTGTTATGTTCGTTTGCTTTTTAATGGAGGAAGGGACCCAAAAAGGCAAAAATGCCAGGCTCTAGGAAAGTCACACTGCAGCCCTACCTGGTCCCCAAGGAGGCCTGGGGACTGGGCCTGGGGAGAAGTAGCCACAGTTCTCCCTGGGGATCAGTTTGGGTCCCTGTGGGAGTGAGGGGGCTGCCAGGCTGAGTCAGCCCAGGGGCCCAGGACAGGCTCTGGGCTGCAGTAATAAAGCCCCCCCCCCCCCCGCGGATGGGGAGGGTGGTGCCGAAGGCCTGGGGATGCGAAGTGACCCTGGCAAACCGGAGGCCCCATCTGGGTTGTGACGACGGCAGACCCCACTTACTGAGCGCCAAGCATCTGCGGGGTGCCCTGCCGCATTACCACGAGGCATCCTCATCAGCCCCACAAATCGTGTCCATTTTACAGATGAGGAGATGGAGGCTGAGAGAACCAGCCAGAAAGTGGCCGAGCCAGCCCTGGGGCAACAGCTAAAGGAACTGGGGTGTCCCCCAGAAAGGGGGCAGGGCTAGGCAGGAGGATGATCCGGGCTTCACCCTCAGGCGAGGTGATTCCCTTCTCTGAGATCCGTCTTGTGCCCCATTTTACAGATGGGAAAAGTGAGGCTCCAGAGGAGAAGGGACCTGCCTGCTGATCCTCACCCCTGAGGCTGGCCCGGCGGGCGGCAGTTGCCGGTCACCGTGGGGAGAAGGAGCGAGAGACCCGCTCGCGGCCCCGGGGAGGCAGAGGCGCGTCTCACTGGCCGGCGGCGGAGAGGAGGGAGCTCCGGGTCCGGGAGGGGCTCCCCGCCTTGCAGGAGGGTGGGGCGGGGACCGGGGCGGGGCCCGGCGGGCGGGGCGGGCCGGGGGACCGCGGCCACCACCTCCCGCCGCGCAGTGTTCTTTCCCGAGCGTGCCCTCACCGCTGGTGAGTGGGGACGGGACGCGGAGGGGCAGCGGGCCGAGGGGTGGCCCACGCAGGTGCGACCCCGACAGCGCCCTCCTGCTGGCGCCGGGCCGGAGGGGAAACGGAGGCCGGAGCCGCGGGCCAGGGACCTGAGGGGGCGGCCGCGGGGCAGCATTTGGGGCTCGGCTGCCGGGTCAGCGGGCGGGGGCGGCGGGCAGCCCGGGCCGGGCCTCCGCGGTCACGGTCGGGGTTCCTGGGCCGACAGACTCCGGCTGGGGGGTCTGGAGGGGGCACTTGGGCAACCCCGCCACCCCCGCACTGGGCTGCTGGTTCCGCAGGAAGCGGGGCCGCGGAAGGGGCCAGACACGCCGTCTCCCGCCCATTCCGCGGATGAGCCAGCGGAGGCGGGACTCCCTTGCGGATCGCGGGATGCCTGGGGGACCTCGGGCTCCCCGCCACTTGGGACACCCCCCTTCATGCGGGAGGAAGACAGGCCAGGTCGCGGAAGTTTTCTGCCCAAAGCCAGTTAGAGACCTCGCTGGCCTTAGAACCAACCGGGCCCTTCGACCCCCAGGCCAGTGCTCAGGTGCGCTGTGGCCTGGACAGGATTTAATGCGAGCAGAGCAAAGGAGTCAGCCCAGGTAGGAGGGGACGGCGGGCTTCCGCTGTGACACACTGCGAGTGCCTGTCAGCTTCGCGATGCCCCCGCCTGGCGCGGGCCGGGAGCCTCTCCGGTGGCCTGCTGGGCCGGTGTGAACCTGGTGCCAGCCACGTGCCCCGGATGGAGGCAGCAGGGGCGTTGCAAGTTCCAAGATGGTCCCGGGCAGGGAGAGGGTGTCAGAGGAGGCTGTGTACAGGAAGCAGCTGCTCAGGGCGTCTGGCACGTAGTCGGCCCTCCCCAAAAGGCGTGCTGCCAGAGGGGGCCCGGGCAGGGTGGCGGGAGGCAGGTTTCCAGTGGCCATGAAAGGGGCTGGGGGCGGGGCGAGCACGCCTCTTGGTGGAGTCTCTGAGTGTCCACGCGGCTGCTGGGAGGAAGGACCCAATCCTGGGCCCCCGGGGAGCACTTGGAACTGGGGGAAACTGACGCTCGGCAGAGAGAGGAGCCTTTTGCCCAGAACCAGAACCTTCTGATCCCAAAGCCTGTGTCCTCCGCTGTGCCCCAGGCCTCTGTCTCCCTGGTGTGGGGCGTGGACGTGGGCGTGTGCTGTGTGGTGTGGTGTGTACACACTGGCGCCTGGCCCTGAGGGGACAATGTCCGGCTGCATCTACCACAGAGTGTTGACAGTGGGCCCCAGGGGTGGGTGAGGGGCTTGGGCTGATGGGTGCAGCCTACTTTTACTATATACACTTTGGTGTTTTCATTATTTTATTGTTGAATCTGTTTCTTTTGTGTTTTCTTTTACTTATTTTTTTTGATTGTGCAGACAATGCCTGGATGTGTTCTCTGTTTAAAAAAGTAGCCATTCTCGGCCTGGCGCGGTGGCTCACGCCTGTAATCCTGGCGCTCTGGGAGGCCAAGGCGGGTGGATTGTTTGAGCTCAGGAGTTCGAGAAACCAGCCTGAGCAAGAGCGAGACCCCGTCTCTACTAAAAATAGAAAGAAATTAATTGGACAACTAAAAATATATAGAAAAAACTAGCCGGGCATGGTGGCGCATGCCTGTAGTCCCAGCTACTTGGGAGGCTGAGGCCAGAGGATCACTTGAGCCCAGGAGTGTGAGGTTGCTGTGAGCTAGGATGACGCCATGGCACTCTAGCCCGGGCAACATAGTGAGACTCTGTCTCAAAAAAAAAAAAAAAGTAGCCATTCTCGACAAAGCAAATTCCCCGTCACCCCCACCCTCAGCTGCTGCATACCCCCATTACCAGTTGGCTGTGGATCCTTCCAGACGTGCTGTCTGCTACATCAGTTACTTTCATAATGAAAAAGGTTCACAAAAGTTATGATGAGGATGATTAGCTGTGAGTCATTGAAAAGAGAAAAAAAAAAAAGCCCTAAAATAAGTCCCCGGGACAGTGGTGGCTTCAAGGGAGAGGCCAGGCTCTGGAGATGCTGGGGCAACGGGGAGGGCGGGCAGCAGAGGAAGGGCACGACTCTGTGTTTCGTTTCTGGGTCACTTATAGGGAGGTTGGAGAACAGGAAGATACCCCAAGACCCACTGGCCCAGCCCCCACTTCACAAATGGGGACACAGAGGCCCAGGAGACGGGACCCCAGGGGCAGCACAGGTCTGGGGTCTCCTGGCCAGGCGTGAGGCCTCACAAGGACTGGAGGTCCTGGGTCCTACCCTCTGTTGGGGACGGTTTAGATCCTCTAACCCTTGGGTGGGGCCGACACGCCTTGGGGGTGGGGACATTGGCACTGTGGGTGGAGAGAGTGATGCTGTTGGCTCCAAGAGAACCTCTGGCACTGGGCAGAGGGTGGGTGGAGCGGCCTGTGACCCTGTTAGGGAGGAGGGAAGAGGCTGAGGGGGCGGTGACACAGCCAACAGGAGAGGTCCTGTGGCCCAGAGAAGAGGCCAGCCAACTCCCAGCTCCAGGTCACACAGACCTAGAAAGTTCTATGACTTCTCACACCTCAGTTTCCTCATCTGGAAAGTGGGAACAGCAACGAGTCCACCATAGAGGCTGGGTGGGCAGTGCAGCTCAGGGAGAGGCACGGAGAGAAGCCGCAGGTGCGTCCCCTGCAGCGGCTGTGGGAGGAATGACACCAGCCTGCCCCTGCTCCTTCCCCCGAGGCCTGTGGCAGCTGGAGTTGGCAAGGCCTGGAACCTTCTGCGTCTGCATCCTGAGCCCCCTACTCTGCCCCATTCTTGGCCTCTGTCCTGGGGGATGCTCCAACGTGAGTGCCCTGGCTCTGGCAGGTGGGACCTTCTGTGTAGGGCATTTTCACTCACTGAGTGTCCAGTGGCTTCCATGGCTGAGGTGGTCCCAGCCTTGGGTCTGAGCCTTGAGGAAGTGGGTGCGTGGGCCCATAAGCCCTCACTCAGCCGGAGTTTTCCAGGGAAGTGTTACCGTCCCGCCCTTCCTCCCTTGAGCCTCCCTAGGACCCCTCGAAGTGGGCCGGGTGGCTCATGCCCACCTGACTTAGGAGGGAGCTGAGGCCCAGAGGGGAGCTGGGGCTGGGATCACCCAGCAAACTGGAGGCAGAGCCAAGGTCTAGACTCTTACTCGCCTTCTGAAGGGGACAGAACTAAAGGGTAGACGGTGGCTTTGCCCTTCTGCCCAAGCCCCGTCCCTGCCATGGGTGATCCCTGGGCCCAATCCCAGAGCAGATCTCTGGGCCCACCCAGCCTGGCCCTGTGTGATTCAGCTTGGTGGGCACCACCCCCGCCTGCCTTTCCCCCAGCTGGGTGATTCAGGAGCCGGGCAGTCCCTGAAAGACCCCAGGAAGCTCCCCCCTTGGCTCTCTCCACTTGGGGCATCTGACCTCCCTGTTTTCTGATGCTTGGGCAGGGCAGACACTCTGACCCCCTTGGCCCAGTGGGTCATGAACACAGCCAGGCCTCAGAAGGGAGAAGCTTGGAGTGGGGGTGGGAACGCGGGGCTCAGACCTGGTTCTAGACGCTGCCCTTTTACTGTGGCCTTAGGAAAGCCACCACTCCTCTGTGGCCTTGGTTTGTTCTGTACACTGGGGGACCTGGATGTTGGTCCTTAAGGCTCCATCAGTGGGAACACTGGGTCCCGTTTGGGGTTTTCATAGGCACCGAGTGTGTGCCTGGCCTCGCTGGGTGCCGTGGCCAGGTGACATGGGCACTCTTGCCCACAGAACCATGGGGGGAAGTACTGCCACGTGCTACAAGGCAGGGAGCCTCTAGCATGATGCTCAGTGAAGGAAGCCAGACACAAAGGCCACTACTGCATGACATTGGTAGGAAATGTCCAGAATGGGCCAGTCTGCAGGGACAGAATGCAGATCACTGGCTGCCAGGGCTGGGAGAGAGGAGTGGGCAGTGACTGCTGATGGGTATGGGATTTCTTTTGGGGTGATGAAAATGTTCTGGAACTTGATACAGATGGTGGTTGCACAACATTGGAAATATACTAAATGCTACTGAATTGTGCATTTAAAATGGTTGGTTTTACATAAAGTGAATTTTAACTCAATTAAAAAGAAATAGGAAAAACCCGACGGGAGTCCCTGAGGGTCTTGGAGCAGGAGAGGTGTTGGGGGAGGTTCAGAGGGCCTCTGGCAGCAGGTGGAGCTGGGCCTGGGCCAGGGCCAGGGACTGAGTAGCAGGAGGGTCTGATTCGGTTAACAGCTGCCGAGCATAGGTGGGGACGGTGTAATTTCTTGTCCAAACCAGGATACTTCTTCTTTAA
Organism: Propithecus coquereli; assembly: GCF_000956105.1. NCBI lineage: Eukaryota > Metazoa > Chordata > Mammalia > Primates > Indriidae > Propithecus > Propithecus coquereli. The sequence goes on along the minus strand of NW_012136747.1, from coordinate 373,391 downwards.
GGTTTAATTTTGAACTAATTTTAGATTTACAAAAGTAGTACAGAAAGTTCCCGTATACTCTCCAGCTTCCCCTGAGTGCAGTTGTCACAGCCAGGAACCAACATCCAACAGTGTTGCCCTGGCTCGAATTGCACCGTTTCCACCGGGCTCCGTCTGCCCCCAGCCAGCGTCCCGTCCGGTCCCACACTGCACTTAGTTGCTTTAGTTGCTTTTTTCCTTTCATCTGCAGTCGCTGACAATTCCCTCATCTTTGCTTGTCTTTCATGACCTTGACCTTTTTTTTTTTTTTTTTGAGACAGGATCTTGCTCTGTGATCCAGGCTAGAGTGCAGTGGTGCCATCATAGCTCACCGCACCCTGCAACTCCTGGGCTGCAGCGATCCTCCTGCCCCAGCTCCCAAGGAGCTGGGACGACAGGTGTGCATCACCACACCTGGCTATGTTTTTAGTTTTTGTAGGGATGGGGTCTCACTATTGCCTGGTCTGGAACTCCTGGGCTCAATCGATCCTTCTGCCCCTGCCTCCCAAAGTGCTGGGATCACAGGCCGGTGCCGGGCAACACTGACACTTTTGAGGGGTGCTGGCGTGCGGGTCAGTCACTGTGCCTCGTGTTCCTCCTGAGTCCGCCCCTGCGGTTTTCTCCTGAGCGGACTCACAGATACCACAGAACATGTATCCACTTCCGTGAGTGGTATCAAGGGGATGGTGATGACCACGTGTCTCATACTGGTGGCATTAACCTTAACCACCTGGAAAGGGACATTTCTGAGATTGAGAGTGGCTATCAGTGTGGGCCTCAGCAGGGCGCATCCTGGGAAAAGGCACATGTCACTCTGGTCTGGCGCAGTTCCAGGGGAGGCCCAGTGCTGAGTGTGGCTCGTTAGGGTTCTCCAGATGCCTGCACTTTGCTGTGGATTTCACATTTGTTAAATGGGCAGAGCAGGGCTTAGTCCCCGTTGCACAGAGGAGCGTCAGGCTAAGGTGTCCCCAACTTGCTTGAGGTGACACAATGGCTAGCTGAGCTGGGTGGCAGTTCTCAGTTTTCCGGGTCCAGAGCTCCACGTACACTTGGTGGCGCCACAAGGCTTGTGCTCAGCTGCCTCTCCTGACGGCCGCCCCCACCCGGCGAGCAGTTATGTGTATCCCGGGGGCTGGAGGGCAGGGCGGGGGGCAGGGGGAAGAACACAGGAATATTCACGGACCAGGCCCTGTGTCGCATGCCCAGCTCCCAGCAATATTCATCGTCCCGTTCATCAGTGCCCAAACCCTGGTGGATGGGGTAACTATCCCCATTCAATAGGCGTTAAAACTGAGGCCCAGGAAGGGAATCAGAGTAAATGGCAGTGCCAGAACCTGCCGGATGCCTCACTTTCTGTACCTTTTAAAATAATGCTCCTTGGTGGCCGGATGCGGTGGCTCACGCCTGTAATCCTAGCACTTTGGGAGGCTGAGGTGGGAGGATTGCTTGAGCCTAGGAGTTCCGGACCAGGCAATAGTGAGACCCCATTTCTACAAAAAATAAAAATTAGCCAAGTGTGGCATGCGCCTGTAGTCCCAGCTACTCGGGAGGCTGAGGCAGGAGGATCGCTGGAGCCTAGGAGTTGGAGGCTGCAGTGAGCTGTGATCACACTACTGCACTCTGGCCTGGGCGACAGAGCGAGACTTTGTCTCAGAAAAAAAAATAGCAAAATGAAATAATGCTCTTTTTAGACATTTTGGAAAATAAGTAACATAACGAACATGCCATCGTAAATCCCGCTGCCGAGGGCGAGTTTTATTTTTTTTTATTTTTTTTTAGAGTCTCACTGTGTTGCCCGGGCTAGAGTGCCGTGGCATCAGCCTAGCTCACAGCAACCTCAAACTCCTGGGCTCAAGTGATCCTCCTGCCTCAGCCTCCCGAGTAGCTGGGACTACAGGCATGCGCCACTGTGCCCGGCTAATTTTTTTCTGTGTATTTTTAGTTGTCCAATTAATTTCTTTCTACTCTTAAAAATGAAATAAAACACAAAGATCAGGCTGGTTTCGAACTCCTGAGCTCAAACGATCCGCCTGCCTCGGCCTCCCAGAGAGCTAGGATTACAGGCGTGAGCCACCGCGCCCGGCCCGAGGGCGAGTTTTAGAACCCCGAGCTACCTGCTTGCGGAGAGGCCGTGGGCAAACGCCACCACACTCTGCAGCTCTGTCTCTGTCGCGGATGAGGATAAAACAGTGCAGCTCCTTTGTGGGGCGAGGGTTACAGGGCACCGTTCGGGTCAGAGCTCTGCGGGGCCCGGCACGCAGCCATTCCCCAGGAAACGCTGGCTATCTGATTTTGACCACATCATGCATTGGTTCCAATTTTAAAAATGCGCGTCCATGTCATCTACTTTTTGCTAAAATTGGTATCATTCTGGAGTCAGTGTTACATTTTGCTTTCTTCACTTACTGTTACGTTGAGAACAATTTTCACATCTTTACAAAGTCTTCAAAAGCTTGATTTGGGCACTGACCAGTCTTTAATAGTCCCCAGTTGTTGGGCACTGAGGTTGCTTCTGTGTGTCGCTGAGCCCCGTGGAGTCCCAGGCCAGCAGCTGCCCTTCTCGGTGCAGCTTTTGCCCTTTGCCCTTTGCCCTGAAGCCCCCACTGCCCCGGAGTCAGCAGCCCCCTGACTCCATCTGTTCCCGTCTGACCACCCCCCCGCCCCTGGCCCCCACAGTCCGTGTTCAGCCACCTCCTTCTCCCCCTGGACTGCTCGGCCGTCTTGTGCCCCGAGGAGAATGTGTTCCCTGTCCTCCCCGGTCCCTGGTGAGGGGTTCCCTTTCTGAAGTCTGTGCCTCGCAGGGCTGCCCTCAGGCCCTCCAGCAGGCCTCGCTGTGATTGGCCGAACTGAATCAGGTTGTGCGGCTTCTTATCTCCCAAAAGAACAGACACCCCCTGACTCTCCAACTAGGCTCAGAGTGTGTTAGTGGGAGCTCAGCCCCTCGTTTTGTGATGTCAGGGTGGGAACAGATTTGCGACCCGGCAGAACCTGGCCCACAGTGCTGTGCAGCCCCAGACAGGCTGCTTTCCCTCTCTGTGCACAGGAAAGGGATGGTGGTTTTAGGGTGGGTGTGTAGGGGGTGGTGAAGAGACAATGTACAGAGACACTCTCTGATGCTGCACACTGGGCTGGGCCCAAGGTAGGCAGTGTCGATGTTCCACTTTACAGAGGGGGAAACTGAGGCCCACAGAGTTGAAGTGAAGTGCTGGAACACAAAGCACAGGCCTGGCAGAGCCCCCAGGGCTGGCACTTGGCTGAGGAGGCAGGGCTGTGGGGCCTTGCTGGTGGAGGGGGGGCAACTGTCCTTGAATGGGGCAGGAGGGGTCACTGCCGGGAGACCCAGGGTGAGGGTGAGGGTGAGAGAAGAAGGTGCAGGCAGGCTGGGGTGCTGTGGGGCTCCTGGCCGGGGTGGGGGCGGGAGTGCGGATGGAAATGTGTCCCCTGTACCTCCCAATCAGTCGGTCGCTTGATCGATCTGTGGGTGACGGGACTCTCGGTGATGCCTGACCCCATGGGGACTCAGGACACTCTCACCCCACCCTCTCTTCTCTTTCAGAGCTTTCCGGAACAGCGGCGGCCACAGTCATGGCCCCCCCTTGGGTGCCCGCCGTGGGCTTCACGCTGGCGCCCAACCTGGGGTGCTTCCTGGGCTCCCACTTTGTGCGCGGCGAGGGCCTGCGCTGGTACGCCGGCCTGCAGAAGCCCTCGTGGCACCCGCCCCGCTGGGCGCTGGGCCCCATCTGGGGCACGCTCTACTCGGCCATGGGGTAGGTGGCTGCGGGCGCCGTCCTCGGGATGTGCCTGCTCCTTCGCGGGGAAGGCCCCGGCTTAGGGGCGAGCTTTTCCGCCCCGGCGTCAAGGCCCGGGCGGCTGCGGGCAGCGGGCACGTTTCCCAGCCGCGTTTGGCAAGTCAGGGCGGGGAAGCCAGGCCTGTCGGTTGCACAACGAACTTTTTCCTCCTGGGCCTCCCGGGACGGTGGGCCGGACGCTCACCCCACACTGAAATCCTGGCTGCGTTCGCCGCTGCGGGCTGCAGTCGGCTCAGAGAGTAAAGGTCACCGTGGGCAGCGGCGCGGCTCCTGCCAAGATAAATAACGGCCGCGACAGCAGCGAGTGGCACCTCTTGGCTGAGCCCCTGCTAGGGCCAGGCTTATCTTCGTTAACGCTCACGATCCCGCATTTGACAAGGGACCTGCCAAGGACACAGGGCTGGCAAGTGGGGACCCTGCAGGAGCCCTCTCAGGCCTCAGTGCGGCCAAAGTCCCCTGTGTCTAGACCTGGGAATTGCCCCTGGTGGCTGCGGCAGGGACCACACCCAGAGCGCCGTCAGCTACCGGCCCTCCTGGGATGTCCCAGTATCCTGGCTTTGTGCCAGCCCAGTGTAGGGTGGCAGGAGCAGGCACCCAGGGGCAGCTAGCAGGGGCCAGGCCGGGTGCCAGGGTCTCTGATGGGAATAAGACCCTGAAACCTGGGTGTCACTTGGGCACACCCCACCCCACGGGCACAGCCCCTGCCCAGCCAGGTTCCCGCATGCCCCCACTTTCTCGTCCCCCGTCCTGGCCCTGGCACCACTGTTTCTGCCTCAACCAGCTCCAGCCTCCGGGCTGCCCCACGCCCCCTTGGCCTCCCTCCTCCACCATCCAGATCGTGACAAAGCACAAACCCGGCCCCAGCCTCTCTTTTGTGGGACCTTTGGAGGCTCCCTGTGGCCCCGAATGAGGTCAAACCCCTCAGGTAGTGGGTGGGAGCCACATCCTGGCTTTCTCCGCTGATTGCCTGCCAGGAGATCTCTGTGCCTCAGTGTCCTCACTGTAAAGTAGTAATAATACGCCCACCTCATGGCATTCTCATGGGGATGAAGTGAGTTGGTGCTTGGAAGGTGCTAGAGCAGTGCCTGTCCTGTGTAAGTGCTGGGGGCATCAGCTGTTCTCAGTGGTGTTATTGTTGCCTTTGTGTTAACCGGGCAGCCCACGAGCAGTCTGCCACCTGCCTCCCCAGAACCCCAGCCCTCACCCTACGGTCAGACTGATTCAGGGTCTTGCATCCGCCTCTAAGCCTTCGCATATTCTGTTTCCTCCTGCTGGCAAACTCCTACTCATCCTCTAAGGCCCAGCCCAAATGTCCCCTCATCTGTGTAGGGCCCCTCACTGGGTTAAGAGCCTCCTCTTTACCTGCACGCCCCGTGTGCTTCCCATCTGTAGCACCGATGATAACAATGGCAAGTATTTATGGAGTGTCCCACATGCCAGGGACCGCACAAAGTGCTGCCAACATGTTAACTCGAATTCCCATGGCAATCCTATGAGAAATGAAGGTCCAGAGAGGTCAAGTAACTTCCCTGAGGTCACACAGCAGTCAGTGGCAGGGTGTGCCTGGGCCATCACTGTGTCGTTCTAGAGGTGGGTGAGGCTCCTGGCCTTCTTCCTGATGGTGCTCTCACCTGCTGCCTCTGTTTCAGGTATGGCTCCTACATGGTCTGGAAAGAGCTGGGGGGCTTCTCGGAGGAGGCGGTGGTTCCCCTGGGTCTGTACGCTGGGCAGCTGGCCCTGAACTGGGCATGGCCCCCCATCTTCTTTGGCGCCCGGCAGATGGGTTGGGTAAGTGTGGCGTTGGCCTGTGTCCCCAGCCCCTGTGGTCATGTCCCAGACAGGGTCCGCATCTAAAGGTGGGGGAGGGGAGGCTCGCGGTCGGTTGCCTCTGGGAGCTCTTAGCAGGCCGGTGACACGCGGAGGAAGCAGGCAGGACACTGGCCCCTCCACCACTTATGTGTCAGCGCCTCTTTTAAAAGACAGTCTTGCTGAGTCTGTGGAGTGGTGTCCACGCCACAGGGGTGTGGCCCCCTCGCTGGCACCTCTCGGGCCGCACTTGGCAGTTTACTGCGAGGGTCTGTTTGGGCCTTGCAGTAACATTGGGAGCTCAGGGAGGGGAAGGGACGTGTGAGGCCCCCGGCCACCACCCCACTCCTGGACATGCTGCATCTGCGTCAGGCTTGGCTGCACACCCCCACGTGGCTTGGGTCAGGCGGGAGTGACTTCGTTTGACAGATGAGGACGGGAGGTTGAGGCGGGGGAGGGGCTGGGCCGGTCGTCCGGGTGGAATGCGGCCTCCATGAGGCTCCTGCCTCCCGCATCCGGCCGGCGGGTGGGCAGCCAGGGCACACGGAGCCTCAGGACCCCTGTCCTTCCTCCCTCGTGTCTCTGCAGGCCGTGGTGGACCTTCTGCTGACCAGTGGGGTGGCGGTGGCCACGACTGTGGCCTGGCACCGGGTGAGCCCACCGGCCGCCCGCCTGCTCTACCCCTACCTGGCCTGGCTGGCCTTCGCGGCCACACTCAACTACTGCGTATGGCGGGACAACCGCGGCCGGCGTGGGGGCCGGCGGGGCCTGGAGTGAGTGCCCAGCCTGCGAGGACTGTGGCCGGTGCCAGCATGTGTCGTTGGTGGCGGTGGCTGTCACGTTTTCACGGCCGCCGGGCCTGCTGCTCTGTCCCGGTCTCAGCTGAGGGGCAGCACAGCTTCAGACATGGTCCAGGCCAGCCCCCACGTGGGGAAGGGCCCTGCGCTTTCTGCACTGCTCAGAGCACTCTGAGAACGTGGAATTTTATACGCCAAATAAAGTTTTTAACCTCCTGTACGGTGGCCTTTTTACTGGGGTAGGACCCTGGCCGTGGGGAGGGCGGGGTTGGGGCCACAGAGGGGCCGTTGGGTCCCTTTAGGCTGTGCCACCTAGACGAGGCTGGGCCCAGCCAGGGCTTCCCCACACTTGCTCGGGACCCTCGCAAGACCCTGAGAGAGCTGAGGTGGGAGTGGCGGGCCACGGGCCACTGGCCATGCAGGAAGCAGCCCCGAGTTAGACCTCGGAGCCCATGCTGGCTGGTGCTGCTGCCCGGCTGGCACAGACAGGGCCGGGCCGTGGGCCTCGGCTCAGGGAGGCGTCCTGTCTGCTTCCCACGGCTTCCAGGCACTTGGCCTAGGTTCTGAATGGCTGGGGCCACCACTGGAGTCCAATGCCTGGCTCTGCCCAGACCCCATGCAGGGTCCTCAACTGGTCTTGCCCACAACGGAGCTGGGGACACCGACCGACCCTTCCCCTGGGTGCCCAGACTCATGCCAGCCTCATTGCACTGGGGGTGGCCCCACAAACACCCAGTCAGCAGGAGGTAGGTGTCAGAGGTCCGAACCCCAGCACATGGGGCCTCCTTGCTGGCCCAGACTTGCCCAGGTTTGGAGGTATCACCCCCAACATGCCCCCCATCCTGGCTTTGAATTGGGGGACCACGACCTCTGCAGGCAGCTGTTTGTTCGGGGTAGACGAGCCGGGCAAAGCGCCTCGCACACAGGCAGGCTACTGCCGGACAGGGGCGCTCCTGCCCCGTTCCCGTCTCCATATCCTGTGCAGCACTTGGCAGCACAGCCACGGAGGAGCAGGGCTGCGGCGCCCTCCCCTCGGCCAGGCCTGGCCTGCTGGGCCTTCCGTGGCTGGTTTTTGGTGGTTAAAGTCAGTTGATCCAAACCGGCAGAATGTGCACGATCTCCCTTATCACCCCCTCCCGTGTCCTCCCCCCACTGCACGTGCAGAAGTGACTGAGTGTTAGGACAGCTTGGGGAGATGAGTGGGGACAGGGGGCCACATCTTGCTGAGAGAAGGGTGGCCCCCATCCAGGGGCTGCCATGAAGAGCTGTACCCTGAGCCCAGTCTCTCCTCGCTCAACTGCGGGGGAGTTTGATGCCAACGTCACGCCCTGCAGGAATCTAGCAGCTTCTTGGCCGCGACTCCGCTGAGCCCTCGGCCCGTCCACAGGGTTCTCCTGAAGCTCGGTGGCGAGGAGGTGGCGGGTGGGGACCCTGCATGTGTGCTTCTTACTCACTTGTTTCTCAAGTTCTCCAAGGGGTCGGAGATTATTGCCCGCAGAGCTTCGTGCAGACACGTGTCCGGCACCGACGGGAGCGCCTTGCTAGCAACGAGCTCGTGGGCTTGTCTCCTGCGCCCGCACGCCTTGAGAGCATGCGTGGTCTCCGCAGGGCTCAGGGGTGCCCCTCAGGGTGTCACGGGGCACCTGTGTGCTTACCAGACATTTAGGGCAGGTGCACCTGAGACTCTTGGGGTCTTTTCGGGAATGTTCATAAAGGCCGTGTTGCCCACGCCACGCACTTGCGGGTTTGTTCATCTCTGGTTAAGACTCCACACACTTCCTACTGGCCACGAAACACACGTGCCACAGAAACACCGTGGAAAGATGGGCGAGAACCCATTGAGCCGTTTTGTCTGCCAGCTTTCTATTAACAGCCTCGTGACGCTCTCCCCATTCATAACAGATGGTGTTCTCTCTTTTTCTAGCTGTCGTGGCGTTGGGGACTTCAGGGTTCTGACAGGTTCGCAGTGTTTTTTTTTTTTTTTTTAAGATGGGGTCTTGCTCTTGCTCAGGCTGGTCTCGAACTCCTGAGCTCAAGCCCTCCTCCTGCCTCGGCCTCCCAGAGTGCTAGGATTACAGGAGTGAGCCACCGCGCCCGGCCCACAGTGGTTTTAATAGGAAAATCCACACCCCACAGACCGGTTAAGTCCTTCTGGTCTGCCCTCCTGCCTGGAGCCACTGCACACGGCGAGGTCCCAAACCGTGCACTTGCCCCCCTGGCTGGCCGACTGGCCACAGAGGACGCAAGGCCAGGCCGTCCACATGGCCCCGGAGGGCGCGGCCAGCCGGGTGGCGGCACATAGGCAACCGTGACCTTAGGAGTCTGTCAAACACTTGAGTTCTGTGGCTGGCCACTCCGGGCCGGGCAGGGAGGAACTGGCCTGCCCTGCACCGAGATGCCAGAGTGCGTTGGTGCTTCTTGACGAAAGAGCCGCTACCTGTGGGTGTGTTTACGGAGCCACAGGGGCCGCCGGGACATCTAAGTCTTGCTGTCAGCAGCCGAGCTCTGCCTTTTGATTTCCTCTGCCTTGCTTTGTAGGACTTCGGTACCATTACCTGCACTACCCGGACTCTCTCCAGTCCACTCCAAATGTCCGACGCTGACAAATTCTGGCTTCTGATGCATTTTCAACAGAAAGTGACAAGGGTGCAAGTGAGTTCTAGGAGTTAGTATTTAGTGTGACAAGCACCATCTCCATGGCAACTGTCTCAGCCTGTGGAGCCCCTGGCTCATGGCCCTCCCTGGGGTTTGTCTACGTGCACCGGGCAGAGGTGCCGGGACGTCTGGGGACAGAAAAGCACATCTAGCATCAGGGATAGCCTGGACCACGTGGTCCTGACTGCAGCGGCTGTCCCTGCCCACTCGTGGGCATCATTTTAGGGGGACGGGGAGCAGGCAAGAGCAGCACCCAGACCAGCCCTGCGTGGGCATCCTCCCGAGGGGAACCCCGTGTAGGGCGGCTCAAGAGAAGCAGCATCTTTGCAGGCTGCTCTCCCTTCCGTTTTAACCTCAGGCCACCAGGTGGCGCCACTGCCGCCTGCTGACAGCGTCCTGCCCCTACCCTGCTGCAGCCCTTGGAACCCTCCACGCCCAAGAGGAGTTGGAGTCTCTTATCACCTCCACCCCAGCACAAGGTGGCAGGTGCGGGGAGAATGCCACTTCCCAGGGCGACCAGGGCTCCGGGCTCACATGAGGACCGAAGTTCCTGGGCAGTGGTGGCAGAGCTGGCAGGGGGCTCAGCCCCCCATCGCTTGGAATTTCCCATTGCTGGGAAATCCTACTTTGGGGTGGGGCACTCTGAGGCCTAAATGCCCTCTTATTTCTTCTGTGGCTTCCCACAGTGACAGCTGGTATTCTGGGGGTTTTTAGCAACAGCAGGGGAAACAGCTGCCACACCAGGCCAAGCCCCTGGCTCCAGGGCCCCAGAGAGAGAGGAAGGCAGGCGTGGAGAAGGCGTCCCTTATTGCAGCACATAATGCAGAGCTCCAGGGAAACAGGCGAGGTGCCCACCCTCCCGCCGCAACAGGCCTGGTCCTGCTGGGTGGGCGAGGCTCTCCCTAACGCTGAGGGGGCAGGCAGAATAACTGTGCAGTTTTGCCACACGGATCACTTTTAGCTTCAAAAATGAAACACCGCCATGCCCAGCCCCGCCTTCCTGCAAACCAGAAGGCCCTGGAAGCAGCTCCCACCTGCCCAGGGAGGCAGGCCCACCGGCTGCCCTGAGCCGGGCCCAGGTGCGCTGCGGCTACACAAAACACCAGCAGCTGACTCTAGATTTGAGAAACAAAACTAGGAAAGAACTAGAAGTTCATATTTTCTTCCCATAAGTTAAAAAACAACAAAAAGCCAACATGATGACTGCAGGCGCTGGTAGAAGATGGCATCTGACTTTAACGTAAAGTTCTCCTTGGAATCATCTTCCGCTCGCCGCCTGCCTGGTGCTCTGCCCCCCACACTTGCCCCGAGACCCCACGCCAGAGGGTCCCAGGAGAAATCAGACTAAGTCGGACCCAGCGGGGCACCCGGAGAGCGGGGAGGCCACTGGGACAAAAAGGACTCCACAGGCCGATGTCCCTGTTGGGGTCTGGGACCCTGGATGTATGGAAAAGGAACGGTAACAAAAGACAGTCGCCCTCCTGCCTGGAACTCGGCGGGGGGGGTTTGCTGGTGAAGGTTCTGGGCAGCTGGGGGTGGCGATAAGGCGGGTCTGGCCGGCAGCTTCCCCAGGCTGTTCGGGGTCACTCATCACAGAGCCCTGCAGGCAGCGCGTGAAGCCCGACACCCGTGCAGGGGAGCCACGGTGCACGAGCGCAGAGACTCTGGGACAGAGACCCGCCCAGCCCTGTGCGAGGCAGGGTCCCCAGCGCTTCCCTAGGGAGCCGTGACTCTGAGGACACCGTGCTCCTGCACAGCCCTTCCCCCACACCCTCTGCCGCTGGCCCTGGCAGCGGGGACACTCACCAGATGGTGGTGAGGGGAGTAGATGGGGCAGCGCTCAGCCCCGGGGACACCACCGCTGTCCTGCTCCGACCCTCTGGTGGGAGAAGGACCCTGAGCTCCTGGGGTGAGGCCAGGACCATGGCTGAGGACAGAGGCCTGGGGCTGGGGACTGGGGCCCGAGGGAGGGGGGGAAGGGTGGGGCCTTTAGAAGCAGCTCAGAGAACTGAGGTGGGAATCCGCGCCCCCAGCACAGGTTGGAGGGGCAGCAAGTGCCTAGAGGAGGCGGGTGATGTGGCAGTCGCCAGGCTGGTCCAGAAACAAGGTGCTGAAGACGTCGTTGAAGAAGGTGGGGTGGTACCTGCAGGCTCGCTCGCAGTCCGGGTTGAAGTTCACCTCCAGGATCTGCGGCTGCATCACTCGCCTCCCTGAGGGCACAGAGCAGAGCTGGCATGGAGGCTCATCTGCGCCTCGCGCCTCATGCCCGGGAGGGCAGCTGGGGACCCCGAGAAGGCCGGGGCAGGGGTGGACCCCAGCCCCAGTTCCCACAGTGGGCGGGTGCGGGGCCCAAAACTCCTGCTTTGCGGGGAGGCCTGGCCTGACACCTGCACCTCCAGGAGAGACCAGAGCTGCCTCCAGCCTTAGGGACAACGGGAGTGTCACTTTAAGCTTAGATGTTCAGTTTAGTCAAAAAACAGAGATGCAGGGCCTGGCACCAAGGGGGCCTGGCCAAGGCTGTGCGGGGACGAGGTGCCTTCCACACGGGATTCCTGTCCTGGGAACTCTCTCCCTGCTGCAGGTGTTTCCCTTCCCGGTGGGCTAAGCCAGGGCCTCTCCCAGCCTGGATCTCCCACTGATACGAGCCAAAGGCCAGGCTGGGTCAGGGCCTCCCACCCGCTCTTCCGGGGTGTGGCCAGCTGGGAGGCCTGGTGGTTTGGATGGGGGACAGGGGAGCCCCTCTCACCATCTGGACGGTTGTCCCACTTCAGCATGAGGTCAACGGCATACATGGCCCGGGACGAGGGGTAGTCACACAGGCCCAGGGGTGGTGGCTTGGCACAGGCCACCTGGAACAGTTCCGTGAAGGCGCGGAAGATCTCCGCCTGGGGACCGGGGGAGGCTGAGTCACAAGCCCTGCTCGACCCTGATGCTGGGACTAGCCGCCCAGAGCAGCCTCTCAACAAAGGGTTCGCTGTCCCTGCCTGAGTCCTGGTCTCCACATACCTCGAGTCACCCCCTCCTACACCTTCATGTCTCTAGACCTGGCCATGGCCACCTCCGACTGCCACCTGCCCCCTCATTCCTGGCGTCCACCTTCTGCAAATCTGCCTGTGTCTCCAGCCTCGGAGACCCTGCAGCTACCGCCCCCGCCCCGCGGAGCTCAGCCAGCACCTGAAACGCTCGCTCCGGGGCGTGGAGGTCCAGCCCACGTCTCCAAATGGCCTGGATTCCAGGGGCAGGCAGAGCCCGTTGCCCTCTGGCTGTCCCAGGAGTGCCCCAGGTCACCCTCTCCCTCTGAAGAGCCCCCACAAAGGCCTAGAGCGGAAGGAGGGGAGCCCTCGCTGTCTCCTCCAAGGCAAAGGACCATCCAGAGGCGGTGAAGACGCCACTGAGCCCACGAGAGGGGGCGGCTCCTGCAGGGCCCAGCCCAGGAGCCAAGCCCCTGACACCTGGTAGAAGTCAGGACTCACCTGGACGCCGCTCCAGGGAAATTCTGGGTATTGCTTCTCAAACTGGGGGATGAACTCGTCATGATGCACCTGCGACAGACACAGGGCCCATCATACTCTGCCAGGGCGTCGCGGGCCGGGGGTGGGGAAGGCTACTGCCTTGGCCAGCAACCTCTGACTTGCTGGGGGCGACAGGAGGTCAGCACGGGCAGGAGGATATGTGGCCCCAGCCCTTCAGGGTAAGAACGGGAGGCAGGAGACTGGGTTTGAGCTCTGGCTCTTACTGTGTAACTCTGGACAAGCAGATTAACTTCTCTGAGCCTCAGTTTCCTCCTCTGTGAAACGGGAGAATGCCCCCTGCCCAGCAAACCGACTTTGCATGGTTGCTGGGGGGCTCAGGGCTCGAGAAGTTGCAGGCTGGGGCCGGTGCCTGTCCTCACGCCCAACTCAGAGCAGGGCACTGGCAGAAGAGCTCGGACCCCATCTGCAGGGCCAGCCTGTGTCACCGCTCGGCACTGGCTCGTAAGTGCCTGTGGGACGGCAAGATATTCTCAGGCCCAAGACTTCACCTACAACACCTCAGTGAGGTGGCAGTCTGCTCAGGTCTCTCTTGGAGAAGGACAAGCCAGGACAGGTCCCCTGTGGCAACCCAACACTCAAGCCCGGGCACAGTCCCAGGCACAGGGCTTCAGGGATTAGCTCTCAGGATGACTCAGGCCTGAGGGACGACTTCCAACAACGTTCTGGGCCCCGATGGTGGCTCCGGGTCCCAGGGCCGGCCTTCAACACAACCAAGAACAAGAGGGGACAAAAGCAATAGGACGGCCGGGCGCGGTGGCTCACGCCTGTAATCCTAGCACTCTGGGAGGCC
>NW_012136747.1:358455-358805 GCF_000956105.1 Propithecus coquereli | reverse complement strand
CGCGTGGGGCACTGCTCAGGGAAGACAGGAGATTCTGGACGCAGGCGGGGTCACAGGCCAGCAGCTGGTGGGCTGGGGAGGGTTGGCTGTCTCCGGGTGGGGCCACACGTCATCTCCCTGCCCCGCCACCCCTGCCTGTCCTGGTGCTCGCAGGGGGCAGGCTGTTCTTTCGGGTTGAAGCAGCCGACGGGAAGCTCGGGCTGACAACCTGCTCTCCTCCCACCTGCTGCAGACCCGGGGAAGCCTCCCTGTACCCCGTTGTCATAAACAGAGCGAGTGCACTTCTGCGCTCCAGGACGGCCCACCTGACACGACACAGGCACCCGAGCCTGGCATGTCACGGCCGTTTT
>NW_012136747.1:334068-349415 GCF_000956105.1 Propithecus coquereli | reverse complement strand
GGGCAACACAGTGAGACTCTGTCTCAAAAAAAAAAATGGCAACAGGACTACTCAGCCCACGCCGGGGAGCGTGCGTGGGCACAGCCACTGCGATGCCACAGGGCCCTTTCTGCAAGTCCTCTGGGGACCTCTCAGCTCGGGCACGGCAAGCCCCGCCGCCCCCACCCCCCCACCTCGCCACAAGGCTGTTTGAGGCAGCAGGTGTATGAACAGAGAAAAACTAGGAATAACGCACGAACGACCTGCAGCTCTACTTAGCAACATCGATGAAGATAAACGTGGCACTCAGAAAAAAGCTGCAGAAGTCCAATAAGACAATGTTTACATAGAAACCTAAACAGGCCAAATAACAGTTCAGATTGTTCTGAGACATACTCGTGCTGAAAAGAATCAAGATGCGACTAGAAATGCCAATCGCACATTGCGGAGAGGGCAGGGGTGTGGGGCCTTCCTGGCCCCCACGAGCCTGGTGTCAGGCGGGACGGGGTAGGTGGGCACTCCACGCTCTGTTTGCCTGAAACGCTTGTTAACCAGCCAGCGGGTCAGAGGACTTTGGGACACTGAACCCAGTGACCTATCTCTCCTTTCCCTCTTCCTGTCCCCACTGCTGGCCCCTCACGCTTGCGTGCAGGCTTTGGCACCTGTCTCAGGTGTGCTGGCAGGCTGGCTCTGGCTTCCCGCCCTCACTTTGGAAGGAGCTTTGCCCTGATGCCCGAGTGCCAGGCGCCCAGACGGTGCAGCCACGACTCACTGAGCGCCCACCGCGTGGGGCACTGCTCAGGGAAGACAGGAGATTCTGGACGCAGGCGGGGTCACAGGCCAGCAGCTGGTGGGCTGGGGAGGGTTGGCTGTTTCCGGGTGGGGCCACACGTCATCTCCCTGCCCCGCCACACCTGCCTGTCCTGGTGCTCGCAGGGGGCAGGCTGTTCTTTCGGGTTGAAGCAGCCGACGGGAAGCTCGGGCTGACAACCTGCTCTCCTCCCACCTGCTGCAGACCCGGGGAAGCCTCCCTGTACTCCGTTGTCATAAACAGAGCGAGTGCACTTCTGCGCTCCAGGACGGCCCACCTGACACGACACAGGCACCCGAGCCTGGCATGTCACGGCCGTTTTAATAATTGCCTGTGAAAGCCTGAACTCGGAAAGCAGCTCCCTGGACGGGCCTGCGTGCCCAGAAGGCAAGCGAGGTCTGGGTCTGCACTGACCTCCACGCGAACCTGCTGCCCAGACCCCACCACGCCCCACCTGCTTAAGCACCACATCCGGGTCGTAGTTCATGACCGTGAAATGCTTCTCGTAGTCGTCCAGGTCATTGAGCTCGAAGGGCCTGGAGGATGAGGAGACACAGAGACACACATGGGTTCCTGAGCCGGCCTCGTCCACCCATGGAGGGAGGTCACCGACTGAGCCTTTCTGCCTGGGGGGCTCGGGGCAGAACTGCCGCTGCCCAGGCTGGGCGCCAGCTCCCTCATCTATGGGGGTGGGCAGCCCCGGGGCCCCCTTAGACCTGGGGTGGAGGGAGTGACGTGCTAACTGGGAAAAATCCCCATGGGTCCACAAACCGTCCTGATAATTCTCACGCATTGGTGCCTATTTTAGAAAGAACGTTCATGTCCATAACCGTGGCCGACGCGAGAACGCTGGGTGGGTGATGGAGGAGGAGCCCAACCCAGGCGTCTCACCCCAAGTCAAAAGGGCCCAGGGCCCTGCCCCTCCCCCCGCCCACACCCCGCTCCTTCCCCGACGCCAGGACCCCGCAGGCCCCCGTTACCGGTTGGAGAAGCGCAGCCAGAACACGTCGTACACGAACAAGCTCAGGGGCTTCACCGACCGCAGCAGCACAATGTAGCGGATGTCGAACTTGACCTTGCCCACGTCATCTCGAAGGAACAAGACGGGACTTTCAATGTACTTGGACACAACCTGGAAGACACGGACGTGGACTCACCGGCGGCTCTCGCCTCCCCTGGGCCAGGAGAGAGAGCACCTCGAGCTCGTGCAGCCCACCCCGAGCACCTGGGGCCCGCAATGAGGGCCCCTCTCCTCTGTCCCGGAGGAATCCTGTACCCAGCGCCAACAAGGCAGAGCCACAGCTGCGCTTCCCTCCTCCTCCTGCCTTTTCAGACCCTGTCTGGGTTGCAGCAAATTCTTGATGTTCGTCTCTTCCTTAACCAAAATCCCGCCAGTTTTCAGGTTTTGACAACGGAATATGCATCTTTGCCTATGACTCCGCCCACCGCCTGCAGCCCTCACAGAGACCGTCCCCGTAGTGCATTTCCTTCCGCCTCTGTCCAAGGACACATCCCACTGCTGTGGCCACGGCCTAGGTGGATGTCATGCCCTGCATGTCCCTGAGGAGTTCCCTGCACAGGCCTGGTGACCCCCTCCTGCCAGGCAGTCATAGCTGGTGCAGTATGTCCTGGGGACTTTGAGGTCAGATGCACCCAGGACACTTCTAACTGAGGGTCTCCTGCACTCGCCCGGACTGTCGCACAGCCCCTTCCTTGACGGCAACAGCACAGTGGAAGGAGTAGGGTGGGGGCGTCAGATACCAGGCTGCAGCTCCAGCTGGAGTCACTGTAGACCCTCCCCAAGCCTCCCCACCACGTGGCGCTATCCGCAGAGGTCCTGACACCTGAGCCCCCCTCTCAGCTGAGCGCTCTGGCACGTGGCGCCGTGGGGCCCACCTTGGGGGTGCTCTCTCGGTGCCGGATGATGCTGTGGAGGCTCTTGGTGATGTGCGTGTCCAGGCTGCGGGCCAGGTTCCAGGGCTTGCAGATCCAGTGGTTGTCCTCACCCCTGGGGAGGGGAGAGGGCTGGCTGGGTCGCACCTGGGGCCTGTCCTTCCAGGGAATGCCTCCCCAGGACCCCAGCAGCAGAGTTGGGAGGGAGGACTCGGGGAGTAAGGAGGCGTCTGTCAGAGTCAAGGGACCTGTGTCCTGGTAGAAGCAGCAGCCCCAGCAGAGGCCTGGAGAGAAGCCTGCGGTCCTCGCGGTCCCTGTGCCACAGCCTGGACACCGCAGGCGCTTGGCTAAGGAGCAGGCTGGGCACGGCTGAGATGGGGACGGGGGCTGCGGGAGCATGATGGACCGTCTCCATCGCTCGGGGCTTACCGCCGCTCCCGCTGCTGGAAGTAGCTGATAAACTGGGGCAGCTCGGTGCGCAGGTTGAACGTTCGGGGAAGCCAAGGGGGGCCCTCGGGGCCCCCGGCCCGGCGCGCGATGGAGGCCAGGCAGTCCTTCACGGTCAGCAGGCTCTCGCAGGGGAACTGGTTCAGCAGCACGCCCGGCCTCTCCTGGCTGAGCCTCCTGCGGGCAGAGGCAGGCAAGGCCGTCACAGGGGGGCGCGGGGCTCGGAGAGCGTGGCGGGGCTGGAGGCGCCCTCACCTGTAGTCCTTGAAGTGGGAGAAGTTGAAGAGGATGTCGGCGTCCGCCTCGCTCTGGGTGAAGGTGAAGCGCGGGTGGGTGAGGGCCCTGAGCACCTGCTGCATGTCCGTGTAGACCCTGTGGGAGGCGCTGAGCTGAGCGGGGCCCACGTGGAGCCCTGGCTCGGCGACTCCCCGGCCCGAGTGGCAATGCAGCACAGCCTGGGCTCAGGCCCCACCTCCTCCGCTGACCTGCCAAGGGCTGAGGCAACTCATACCCTGCACCCCCAGGCTCCCACCTGTAGGCTGGGACCATGGGGTCTGCCTTGCATTTGCCGTTAGGATCAAACAGGATCATTTGGGTATTTAATGCTAGTTCTTTCTTCCCACACAGAACCAAAGAGGTTGGGCCGGACACTGCTGATCTCACAGGGACGTGCTGAGTGGGCCTCGTGAGGCCTCTGCCCTAGAGGAGGTGGAGAGTGGCTGGGCAGGGGTCACACCCAGACTGTGTCTCAGCAAGAGTCCCTGGGTGGACTGGCTGGGGTCAGCAGCGAGGAGACCCCCAGGACCTTGTGGAAGGTGGGTAGAGGCCAGCCTCTGCCCTGGCTGCAGTGGGACCTGCCGGAGTCCTGCTCTGCACCAGATGGGCGCAGCTCTCTGCACCTCACTTCCTCCCCTGCAAAACACAGCAACTGCTTCCGCAAGGGGTCCAGCCTGGACCTGCCGTAACTCACCAGCCCACACCTGCGGACTCCTAGGAAGGGCCTCTCCCGCAGCGCAGGCACCTGTTCTAGGTGCCTGGCACGTTCACGGCCAGCACGGGCTCCCCTGGGAGTGGCTGGTGCACGCAGGCCTGGCCGTGCGTCTGCGTTTTCTGGACGAAACGAGCACAGCGTACCCAGTAAGCAGAGCAGCCCCGTGTGGCAGAGGCGGGGAGGTGAGCCCCCCAGGCCTGGGGGACGGCAGGTGGGGCCCCGCGGCAGCCCGACGCCTTGGCCCGGAGCGCCCCTTGCCCGCTGCTGGCATTTCCACGGCCTGCTCCTATTTTTAACTTTCAAGGGCGAGTTTAAAATCTGCTTTCTCCAGGAAGCCCTGCTCGCTCTCCGCGGCACTCTGATCCTAAGATCTGTGCCTGGGTATTTCTGTCACCACCATGCCCAGACTGCACGCAGCCAGGGCGTAGCTCACTTCCTGAGCGCTTGTGTGCCAGGCACTGATCTGGGGCCGTGGGAACTGTGGTGAGCGTGGGAGACAGTGACAAGGACGAGTCCCAGCATGCGCAGAGAAAGGGCTACGCACCTGAAGATGTGGTCACGGGGACGCAGCACCGGTGGGCTGATGGCAAGCGGCAGCTTCTCCTTGTTCTCCTCCAGAATGGCCTAGAAGGAAACACACTGGAGCTAGGAACAGGCCTTAGTGAAGGCACGTCGGGTTGGGCCTCGCGGGGCACACGGGGTCCTCAGGCAGAGCCTCGCAGCTGCCGCTGGCTCCCAGCATCCGACGCCTCTGAGCAGCCCCCACCCCGGGATTCCATGGCTCAAGGCACAGTCCTAGTTTGGTAGCAAAAGAACAAGGTAAACATTGTTTCAAATCAGTGCTACCTCCAAGTCACAGGTGGCGGAGGTGCCAAACCTGTCCCGGGAGGGGGCTGCTTGGTCCTGGAGGAGCCCGAGGGCTGCGCTGAGCTCAGTGTGACGGTTTAAAACCCGTCCATAAACTCTCTGATGCCCGCTTCAAAGGCAGGGCTTAACAAGCTGCTTCTCACGGACACAGAAAGTGGAAGCGACAGTGTTTCTTCCCAGACTGGGTCACGAAGGCCCTGCAGCTTCCTCTGGGCTTGTCTCGCATGACTCGCTCCAAGAGAAGTCAGCGGCACGGCAGGGACGCCTGGGCGGCCCTGAGGAGAGGCGCGAGTGTGCTGCGTGGGAGCAGGTCCTCGGCCCCGTCACAGCTCCGGCAAGGCAGCCCTGGTGGGCACCCCTGCACCTCATGAGGCCCTGAGCCAGAAGCACCAGCCGAGCCGCTCCTGAACTCCTGCTGCACAGAAACTGTGCGGGATGATACACGTTTGCTGTTTTGGAGTTCTTTGTCACCCGGCCGTAGGTGGCCAACACAGGCAACGCCAAGGCCCAGACCGCAGGCCCAGCCCTGATGGCTCGCATGGGAGAAACAAGGAACGCTTGGCCTCCTGTCTCCCCTTCCTGGTCAGCGCAGAGCTTCCCGAGGAAAAGCACTAACTAATTCATGTTCCATTAACAACCTCAAGGCCGGGAAGCGTCTGTCCCTTAGCCACTCACTGGCTTGTGCAGACAAACATTTACTAAGCGCCTCCCATGCCTCTGAACCACCAAGAGCCATCTAGTTTTTCAGCTCGGTCAGTTCAATCCCTGCTGACGTGGACTGAGAAGTGCCAACGGGACCACTGCCCGTTCTAGCGAGTTGACGTGTTTGATCCTCCCCAGACCCTCGGAGGCAGGGCGTGAGCGCCTGGTGCGTGAGCAGGGCAGCCTCTGCCCGCCACCATCAGGTCCCCTTAGTTCCGGACCCCAGCTCTCCCATCAGCTGTGTGGCCTTTGGCAAGTTACTTAACTTCTCTGTGCTTCAGTTTCCTCATCCTCAGTAAAATGAAGACAAAGCAGAACCAAGAAGCTGCCGTAGGAACGTGGCAGATCTGGGGACAGATTCCCAGCTCAAGGACCCGAGATCTGCGTTTGAGGCTGGTCCCCAAGCTGTGTGGCCACAGTAGCTCGTGCTCATTCTCTGAGCCCCTTGTCACTCAGACACTCCCAGAACCCTTCTCTACCTCCCACAGTAACCAGCTCAGGGCCTGGCACCCAGCTGGCATTCAGTAACACTTGGTGTCTGGATGGAGAATATTCCAGAAGCCACTGAGCAAGCAGGCCCAGGGTCGGAGGTGGAGGCAGAGGCGGTCACACCTGGTAGTGTTCAGCGGGCGGCTCGGGCGTGGAGGAGCTGAGGTCCTGCATGTCGGCGGGGGCCCAGGGCAGCAGCACGCATCTCCGGATCAGAGGATCTGCCTCTCCATAGGCAAAGTCCCGGGTCACCTCCTCTGTGCCAAGACACGCGTGCCCATCAGAGTGGGCGGCAGGAAACCGGGCCTGATGCCCATCCTCCAAGGCAGGTGGGCATTGGACTTACCTCCCGTGTCCAGGTCCCTCAGGGGCCACAGCAGCGTGTAGGCCACCTGCTGGGGCATGTAGAAGAAGGGCGCGGTGGCAAAGCTGGGTACGTCCGCGTGCTGGATTCGAGAGCCGAATTCATCCATGATGTACCACACCGGCACCTTCTCCTCGGCTGTCTGTGAGCAGAGCACACGCGCCAACCCTCGTCCATCGGCCTACTCACCCGAACTCCCTTCCACGAACCCCAATGCCAACCACTCGTGCCTCCACACCAGCCCGCCAGGACTGCAGGGTTTCCCACACGCGCCCCCTTTAGCGAACCCAGGCCTCCTTGCAGACCAGGACACAGGCCCATGCAGCACAGTGCACCACCCCGTGTGGCAAAAGGGTGCTCGGAGACAAGCACTTAGCCCAGCAACCACAGGGGTGCATCTGGCGGTGTGTGTGTGTGGAAGTGGGGAGGAGAGACTTGGAGTCAGGGAAGGCTCCCTGGAGGAGGTGGCATCTAAGCTGAGATCATGAGAAACAAGCATGTGTCTCTTCCCAGACCAAGAGTGGGGAGGGGCTGGAGCGCAGGGGTGAGTCTAGAGGGGCCGGCAGGGGTGGGTGAGGAGGACGTGCGGGAGGGACTCAACTTCTCCCACGTGTGGCGAAGAACTGTTGAGGACTTTCAGGAGGGTGACAGAAGCAGAGGGGCAGGGAAAGAGGCAGCCGAGTCGCCTGGGCCTGAGTTTAGGGGTCCGAGAGGGGCTGCGCCCTGTGAGTGCAAAGGCCAGGCAGGCACCGGGTCCTTGGCACTGGCTGGCCCAGGCGAAGAGGTAACGTGTGCCTCTGAAGCCACAGGGACCCGGGGGTTTCCAGGGGCCACAGGAGAAGATGAGTTTGCTTCCTCTGGCCTGTGTCCTTGTCTGCCCTCCCCTGTCCCTGCCCTGGCCGCCCGCTCACCCCCTGGGCCAGCTGGTAGGTCTGGTTGAACTTCCACATCTCCTCCAGCACCAGGGCCACCACGTCCGCGCTGGGCAGCTCGCCGTGGAACTCGACGCCCATCAGGTTGGCCATGCGGTGCAGCAGCCCTGGCACCTGCTGTAGCTGCTGGCGGGCGTGCTCCACGCGGCACGTCCAGGCGTGGTCGATGAGGAAGATGCTGTGGGCACAGACCACACGTGAGGCTGCCGGGGGGCCAGGACCTGGCACCCAACTTTCCTGAGACTTGGTGTCCCCAGCACCACAGTCGAGCAGTCGTGGCACCTAGCGGGCCCGGGTGGGATCACTGTGTGGCCCTGAGCAAGTTCTGCTCTCTCCTCGAACAGGGCAGCAGGGGTCTCCACCACCTACCACCGGCTTGTCGCAAGCACCAGACGAGAGCAGATAAGCGGCATGCTGACTGCATGCCAAGCACTTGTAACAGACAGCGGCATCACCAGCACCGCGTGTCCTCTCCGGACTCTGAGCCGCTGGAGGACCGGCCTGTGTGCCCCATCCTGCCCCCTGCGGGCCTGGCACGCAGCAGGTGCTCAGCAAAAGCAAAGGCTCCATGTACCGGGAGGCCAGCGGCAGGCGGCTTGCACAGGAGCTGCGACATGGAGCTCGCGCACACACACCCAGGGCTCCTGGGAGCACCAGGCCTTTCTGTGGGACAGACTTCAAGTCCCGGCACACAGACGCCTGCAGCCCGCACACCCCGGCTTCCCTGGACGAGCCCAGGTGGGCCCGCTGCACGGCTGCCGCCGGACACAACGGACCCCAGGTCCGAGGCCATGCCCGCCCTGCCACCCTGCAGGCCAGGGGCTGACCAGCAACCGTCCCAGATCCCTGTGGAGCAGCAACGACAGGGTCCCCGACAAGCAGAGCAGCCCCTCGCTGGCCCTGGGACCCTATCATTCTTTCAAGATGAAAGGAACAGCAAGTGCTCCAGTTCCTAGGTTGGGCGGCAAGTCCAGTATTTATTTTACTGTGCTTGTATCTGTTGTGTTTGTTTGCACATCCTAAAACAAATGGCGATTCCTTCCTGCTCCTGTGCTCAGAGCTGGTGACTGCACGATGCAGCGCGCAGAGCCAGGCCTTCGAGGTCCAACCCTTGGGGGTGACCCTGGGCAAATGCACTGGGGGCTGGGACACACACAGGCAGCGGTAGGGGACAGAGGATGGAGGAACTTCTTGGGGACTGGTAATCATGGAAGGCTCAGTGGACGAGGGCCTGGGGACAAAAAGGCCCAGGAGCAGGTGGAGCTAAAATTAACCCCTCCCAACCCTGGCTGGTAGCAGTGTGCGTTGTCAGGCCTGAGAGGGACCTTGGGCTCCCAGGGTGGCCGCTGCATCTGATTCGCCTGTACCTGGGCCCGCATAGCACCGGGCGGAGCAGAGCACGAAGGCACGCTGTCTGGAACCGAAGGGGGAAGGTGGGCTGAGCCAGACCGTGTGGCTGGACGTGCTGGGCTGTGCGTGGGACCGGGTGGACACTGCTGCCCACGCACGGCTGGAGCAGCTCTGCAGAAGAGAGCGGACCCTGCCCAAGAGCTGTGTGTGGACACAGGGGCCCGGTAACCCTTGGAGACCAGGAAGTACCTTCCTCAAGGCTCCAACAATGCCTTCAGCAGAGGGGCCTGCAGGCCTGCCCTGCCTGAGGACGGCCCCTCTTGGCCCCTGGAGGCAGGACACCCCGGCTCCAGCCTCAGCTCTGCTCCAACCACCCCGTGGCCCTGGGCAAGGTCAGGCCCTCACGTCTCCCGGGCCCCACCCCAGAGAATCAGATCCAGGGGGACGGAGGAGGAGCTCTGAGCAAGGCTGACCTGTGTCCAATACCCGCACCCTTGGCCAGCGGGGTGACCCCGGGCAAGCCCTTCCCCTCTGTGTGCTTCCTAATGAGCAAACTCGGAACTCATGACACGCCGCAGTGGGACCACTGTGACGGCAAGACCACTGTGGGGTACAACCCAGCCACCATGGGACTGAGACCAGTGTTGACATGGACACTGCCCCGAGGCCTCGATGGAAACCCAGCTGGCCACACGTGCACACAAGGCCATCCCGGGGGTGAAGTCCAGCCACGGTGCTTGGCACACAGGAAGTACATGAGCGTCTGTGGTTACTGCTTCCCCCCGGCAGTGATGATCTCGCTATAAAACCTCTCTAAAAGGAAAACAGGCCCTGGGAGTAAGTGACTGGTGGCAGCCCCAGCTCCTACCTGTTGGGGTCAGCCGCCTGGAGCCCGCTCTCCCTGGTCACGATGACCTTGTAGCACAGCTCACGGCCCGGGTTAGGCTGCTTCTTCCTCGCCTCCTCTTCCTCCTCCTCCTCGCCCGCCTCCTCCACTTGCATTATCCCAAACACCTCCCCAGCGTCGAAAACCTGGGGGCCGGAGCACGGTCAGCAGTGGGTGTGGGCAGGAGACCCCATCCAACTCCTTAAGGACACCAAAGGTGCCATGGCCAGGCCTCAGAGACAAACCTGACTCCCGAGAAGAGCAGGGCCTGTGGCGGTGACCTACCCGCCCCCGCTATGGGTGGGGAAACTGAGACTCCTAGAGACATCAGTCACATCACCTGTGCTGTTGCCAAGGCGCCTCGTCCCACAGGACACCACGCCTGGAGGTGGGACTGCTAGTACGTGGTGGTGTTCTCTCCAGTCACAGTGGAGGTGGATGGGAGAGTCAGGATCTTGGGGGCTGGGGAGTGCACCCCAATTTTCCTCTAACCAGAAGAACCCATCCAACGCCAGAGCAGCTGAGGCAACCCACAGGGAAGCCTCCTCTGGCCACCCTGCCAGCGGCCCAGGCCGGTGGAAGCAAGGCTAGATGTCCAGGGCTACTCTCAGAGGCCCTAGGTCCAGGCGGGACAGGACGATGGGGCCTTCCTTGGTCCTGGAGTTTCCGTGGCAAAGTTGCGTGTAGATAGTAAAGCAGACAGACTGGCCACTTCTCGCAAGCTCTGGAGCCAGAGGGGCCCCAGGCCCAGCCACTGATGCAGTGTCCACCATAGGCCAGCAAGGGGGGCTTCTGGACAGATTCTGGAGCCAGGCTATGTGGGTTCAAATCCTGGCTTCACCAATTCCTAGATGCAGGACCTTGAATGAGTTACTTAACCACCTTGCGCCTGTTTCCTCATCCATACGATGGGAGCAACAGCTGACCTCTGTGTTACCGGAAGGATTAAATGATCAACACACAGGAAGAGCTCAGATAGGGCCTGGACCACGGCAAACGCTCTCTGAGTGCTTGGTACCATCATTACGCTTCTCTGAGAATTAAATAGAACAGTGCCTGTAAAGTCCCTGGCATGCAGCAAGGGCTCAGCAAAGGCTAGTTCCTCCCTCAAACCTCCTTCTCACCCCTGTATTAAAAACGGCAGGGAGGAGCCAGCCAGCTGTCCCCCCACGCACAGGAAGCTTCTGTGTGTTGGGCAGGACCGGGCAGCTCGGTGGTGTGAGGATGAATCACTCATGATCTTGCCTGGGAGCCAGCAGCTGAGCAAGGCCCTGGGCATCTGAGTATCAGGTAAATTGATCCGGGGCCCGGGAAGACTATGGTGAGGAGACGTAATGAGACGTGAGCTCCCAGGAAGGGAAGATGTAAACACCAGCGAAGCGCTGGTGCGGGAAACACTCCAGGCGGAGGGAAGGCCCAGGAGCAGGCAGGGCTGCGCGCCCACACCCAGCACAGCAGAACAGGGAGCACCTCAAAGACAAGGGGGCTCAGGTGCTTCCTGGGAGTTGGTGGACGAGCCTCGAGTTCTCCCGGCCCTGGAGAGGCCACCACCTTCTCCAGTTTAAGAGACCAGGAGAGGCTCAGGGGGCTGGAATCCACACCCCGGGCTTCACCCCAGCTCTCCAAATCCCCAGCCTTCCACTCTAAACCTTACGGGGGACCGTGGAAGGCTGAGGGACAGAGGGCCTGCCTCAAGCCTAGCTGGGTTTCTCCAAGCTGTGAAATGAGGGTGACCACAACCCCTTCATGGGAGGACTGGAGGATGTCCTAAGGAGATGAAAGAAGGGAATGGTTTCACGACTGCTAAGTTGTGCGGAAGAGTAGACATTTATTTTTAAAACATCCTTTTGGCCGGGCCTGGTGGCTCATGTAATCCCAGCACTTTGGGAGGCTGAGGCAGGAGGATTGCTTGAGGTCAAGAGTTCGAGGCCAGCCTGGGTGACATAGGGAGACCCTGTCTCCACAAAAAAAATTTAAAAATTTCCTGGGTGGGGTGGTGTTTGCAGTCCTAGCTACTCAGGAGGCTGAGGTGGGAGGATTGTTTGCGCCCAGGAGTTCCAACCTGGGCAACAGCACCAAGATCCTGGCTCTTAAATGCCCCCCTCCCCCCGCAAAAAACAATAGTCCTTTTTTCAGGCTGCTGGAAAAAAAAAGAAACCCACAAAAAAAAAACTCTCCTCCCCCCAAAAACCCATCCTTTTAAATCTCCCCATCCTTTCTGAGGGAACTGATCTAAGGCAAGGCCTGGCCGGGGTGGCAGGTGCTTGTTCCGAGGGTGTGTGCCCTCCTCCACACCTGGGCCCACAGCAGCAGGAGGCTGCACTCAGGAATAATGGCTGCAGGTTTATGTCTGGCGCAGTGGTGACTCAGCTCTGCCTGTCATGGCTCGGGAGGGTCACAGGAAAACACAGGCTGCCCCTCAGAAGGGCACCAGCAGCCAGGGTGGCCTGGGCAGAGGGGACCTGGCTCTGTGGCGACTGGCCTCTATGGTTGGGCACTGGCTGAAGCTTACTCCTCGTGCCACCCCCACCTCTGTGGGAGCCAGGTGCTCGAGTCTCAGCATCCCCTTTCCCCATGGGGACAGGGACTCAGAAGGGCCAGTGACCTGCCCAGTGAGGGGCTGCTGCCCTCGGAGGCTGGCCGGGTGGGGGCGGGGGCACTCCCACATTGTGCTTCTTTCACCCAGCACATAGGGACCCTTTATCTTCTCGAACAAACTGGGGTCCCCTTCCACCCCAGCCCACATCTGGGACCAGGGCAAGTCCTCAGGAAATGGTGGAAGTGAGGGCACAAGTCTTAGGGGCAAAGGAAATCCAGTTATAAACACACTGTATTTAAGGAGGTGCCACTGTACAGTTCCATTTTTTAAAGTATCTCTGTGTTTTGAGCAGGAAGGTTCCCGGTACAAGCAGGATTACATGTAGAGAGAAACTGGCTCAGAGGGGGTGGGGTTCGCCCAGCAGCCAGACTCGGGCTCCTGGTTCCCGCTGGGACATCCTCCTCTTGGCTTTGGGGTTCCACTTCATCACCTGCGCCACCAGCTTGTCTCAGTCCTCACAAGAAGGGAGAACCGAGAAGCCTCTGAGCCCTTTTGATTTCCCTTTAGATTCCTTCTCCACCCCTCCCACAGCCTGTTTCCTTTACACTGAAAAATGAGGGGGCCCTGAGGCTCGAGCCAAATGATCAAACACGACAGAATTCTATGAACCAAATGGTTAAAGCTACACAAATTCATGAGGCTCCTATTGTCCCTGGGGGGAGGCAGCAGCTGAAAGAAACCTGGTTGTGGCCAGCTGTGGTGGCTCACACCTATAATCCTAGCACCCTGGGAGGCCAAGGCAGGAGGACCCCTTGAGTTCAGGAGTTTGAGCAAGACCAAGACCTCCTCTCTACAAAAAAAATAGAAAAATTAGCCAGGCATCGTGGCACACACCTGTAGTCCCAGCTACTCAGGAGGCTGAGGCAGGAGGATCGCTGGAGCCCAGGAGTTTGAGGTTGCAGTGAGCTATGATGATGCTACTGCACTCTACGGGGGGTGGGAGGGACAGAGCCAGACTCTGTCTAAAAAAAAAAAAAAAGAAACCTGGTTGTGAAGTCTGACAGACCTTGGGAGAGTCCCTGAGCCTCAGTTTTCACAACTGTAAAATGGGGTGATGAATCTAACTCCTTACAGGGTTGTTGCCGGGCTGGGATGTGTGGGCTTAGCTCAGGGGCTGGTACACACTAGGAGCCAAGTTCCCACCGCAGCCCCGGCCTCAGGCCCTGGCAGGACAGGGCCACAGGTACCGCTCTCGCGCAGAAACTCTTCGGCGCCAAACTCCAAACCGCTCCCTTTTTCTTTTTGCCAAGGACGCAAAGTCCCAGTCGCTTATCACGGCGTCCGCATGCATCCCCAGCCTCACCTCCCGCCGGCAGACCCGTGCTCGCCTCCCCGCGCCGCAGACGCCCTGCCGCCCGCAGCCGCACGTGTCCGCCCTGCGCCCACCCTTGCCCGCACCTCGTGCTCCAGCTTGTGCAGGAGGCGGCCCCAGTACCGCTCGGGGACCCCCGAGGCGCGTAGCGCCGGGCCGTGCAGCGCCGCGAACTCGGCCAGGGTCCGCGCGCCCTCCTCCAGCGTCCGGCCCGCGCTGCTGCGCTCCGCAGGCGGGCTCTGCGGCTCCCGCTCGGCCTCCATGGCGCCCGCACCCGCGCCAGCGCCGACTCCAGCGCCGCCGCCGCCCGTGGCCCGGCCCTCCCGACTCGGCCCGCCCGCCAGCCCGCCGCGGGCCCCGCCCTCCTTCCCGGGCCCCGCCTCCGCCCGCCCTCCGCCGGCTGGCCACGGGCCTCCAGGTCACCGAGCTCGGAGGCCTGGGGATGCTGAGCGTGTCCACTGGCTGAGCGCATGAGCGCGGGGTCCCGCGTTGGGGATCCGCGCGCGCGCGCAGTCGCGTCGGTAGCTTGAAATGCCGATGTATGCGCACGCGCGCCTGACGGGGGTGGTGTTTATCATACGCACCCTGCGGCTGCCGCAGGGGATGCCGGGAGGGCGGGCTGCCTGCGCCCCGCGTGGTAAGAACCGGAAGAGACCCGAAAATGACCGGAAGGGATCTGAGGCCCGGCGGCACATAGCTGCAGCCCCTGCAGACCCCTGGGGTGGTAGAGGCGCTCAGTTTTCTTTCAATGCTTCACCAAATTTAGATGCTGCAAAATCGTGGCCCTTCTTGATTTTTTAATATTTGGATTCGGAATGTAAATTCATCCTGTCAAAGCTGGATATACTATGAAAATAGTTTTGTCTTGCAAGTCGAGATATTTTAAGTGCAACTGAGCGCGGTCGCACGCGCCTGTAGTCCCAGCTACTTGGAAGGTTGAGGCAGGAGGTTGCTCGAACGCAGCATTTTGAGACTGGCCTGGACAACATAGTGAGACCCCGTGTCTAGAAGACAAAAAAGGTGCAGTTATAGAATTTCAAAAGTTCATTAAACTCATTTTTTTTTCAGTTCTGTTGCTCCATAGGAATGCATTTCAATGTCTTTCTGTTTGCACCTTTGTAATAATTGTAATTTGCTAAGAAGTTCAAAGGCTCAACTTTTTGGTGCTTCAGTTGGTGACGATTTTGACTTAACATTTTGAACTGAATTTGAACAAAAGGCACAAGTTTAGAGAACTTGTTCAATGCCATCTCAGCTGAAATGTTACCTCCTAAGTGATAGGATGGCCTTGCTAATAAACTATCTAACAGGAGAAAAAGGAGAAAACTCCCAGCACATTGCCCCTTTGAAGAGAAAGATCACAGCAGCACAACTGCCCCTTTGTTTGATTAACCACCTGTGGCTTAAATTGTCTTATTTGAGAGTTTAACAGCCTTGAAGAGACTGGAGCAGCCAGCAGTGGTGTGAGCTCCCCATCCCAGCTCTGATTCCAAGGACCCTGATAAGCCAGCTTCACAGAGAAGGAAAAAAAAGGGAGAAACAGACACGGACATTTCATAGCCATTTTCTGCTATCAGCTGGCAACAACCACTTTTTTCTTCCTTTTTTCCCTCATAAAAACCCCAAGCCCCTTAGCCTTGGGGCTGGAACTTTTTTCTTTTTCTTTCTTTCTTGTGCTGAGCCCTTTCCCTCTCTCTCTAAGGGAAAGCAAAATAAATTTTTTTT
>NW_012136747.1:321473-333996 GCF_000956105.1 Propithecus coquereli | reverse complement strand
TGTACTTGGAAGTATAAGTTTTTAATTTTTTCATTTTATTTCTACATCAGGAAAGTTGAGACAAAATAAGTTTTTAATTTTGATGCAGCCCAATTTATCTATTTTTTTCTTTGGTTGGTTGTTATTTAGGTGTTACATCTAAGAAGCTGTTGCCTAATTCAGGCTCACAAAGATTTATCTATTTGTTTTCTTCTAAGGGTTTTATAGTTTTACCTCTTACATTTAGGTCTTGGTCACTTCGAGCTAATTTTTTGTATCCCCCTTTTGCCTGCAGATAACCAGTCGTCCTAGCACCATTTGTTGAAAAGACTATTTTTTCCCCATCGAATTGTCTTGGAAACCTTGTTGAAAATCAACTGATGATAAATTTAAGGGTTCATTTCTGGACTCTGACTTCTACTCCATTGATCTGTGTGTCTGTCCTTATATCAGTACCACACAATCTTGATTAATGTAGGCTTATAGTAAGTTTTCAAAATGGGAAATGTGAGTCCTTCAACTTTGTTCTTCATTTTCAAGATTATTTGGGCTACTGTGTGTTCCTTGCATTGCCATATGAACTTTAGGACCTACTTGTCAATTTTTGCATAAAAGCAAGCAAGCATTTTGATAGGGATTGCATTGAATCTGATCTGTAGATCAATTGTGGGAGTATTGCCATTTTAACAATATTGTCTTCTAATCCATGAACACAGATCTTTTTAAATTTCTTTCAATGTTTTGTGGTATCCATTGTCCAAGTTTTACACTTCTTTTGATAAATTTATTCCTAAGTGTTTTATTCTTTTTGATTCTATTATAAATGGAATTTTTTCCTTAATTTCATTTTTAGATTATTCACTGTTGGTGTATAAAAACACAATTGATTTTTATATATTGATCTTATATCCTGTCACCTTGTTGATTTCATTAGCTTTAATTGTGGATTCCTTAGGATTTTTCTATATACAAGATCAGGCCCTCTGCAAATATAAGTAGTTTTATTTCCTTTCGAATCTGTATGCTTTTTATTTCTTTTTCTTGCTAATTGTCCTGGCTAGAATCTCCAGTAGAGTGGTGGGAGCAGATATTCTTGTCTTCTTTCTGCACATAATGTTTTTAAGATATAACTTCTTGCTGCAGGAAGTTATAGTTAATTAATTTTCACTGCTACGCTGTAATCTTCCACTGACAGACTTAGGTTATCTTAAGCTTTTTGCTCTCATAAACATGAGGCTATGAATATTCTTGTATGTTTTCTGGTATATATGTGTAAGAAAGAGATTCTCCATTTGTATCCAATATGTTGATCCATATCCTCTTTGATTCTTATTATATCAGCCTTAATTTTTGCCAACCTAGTGCCACCATGCTATATTTTTGTTGTCTTATATTTCTATATTATTATTATTAATGGGGTTGAGCACCTTTTCAAATGGTAATTGGCCATCTTGTTTCTTTTGTGAAATGCCTGTATATATGTTTTGCTCATTTTTTATTGAGGTGTTTGCCTTTTTTCTTATTGGTATGTATGCATTCCTTGTATGTTTTGGATACTAATCTTTTGTCAGCTGTATATGTTGCAAATATGTTCTTCCCATTTGGCCTTGTCTTTTCTCTGTGTGTTGTCTTTTGAAGAATAGAACTTTAAAATTTTAAGGTAGCAAAATTTGTATTTTTTTTCACTGTTGGTACTTTCTATGTCTTGTTTAAGAAATCCTTCCTACCCTACGGCTAGAAATATATTTTCTTAGATCTTTTTCTTCAAGTTTTAAAGTTTTCCTTTCATATTTAAGTCTTAATGCATCTGAATTGATTTTTTTTGTGTATAAGGTATGAAAGAGGGATACAATTTCATTTTTTTCTGACGTGCGGACAAGCATTTTTCCAATCACTATTTATTAAAAAGTTAATTCTCCACTGATTGCAATGCCATTTCTGTCATTCTAAATAGTGTGGGGCTGTTTCTAGGCTCAGTTGTGTTCAGTTGGTCAGTTTGTTCATCTCTGCACAAATTCTACACTGTTTCAGTTTCTCTAGATTTTAGAAACACTTGGCATCTCCTTGGCTTGGTTCTTCCAAATTCTTCTTCTTCTGCAAAAGGGTCTTGGCTATCTTAAACCGTTTGCTTTTCCATATACAGTGATGGAAAGTTTTGGGGTTTTTTTTTGGCTAGTCAAGTGAAGCAGTGGGAGTGGACAAGGAACAAAGAAATATGTAACTGGTTGTGATTAATTAGTTGTAAACACCACTGCACTCAGACCAGCCAAGTTGTGTTAAATTACTGATTCAATTACAGATGCTCGTCAACTTACAATGGGGTTAAATCCAATAAACTCATTGTAAGTTGAAAATATCATAAGTAAAAAATGCATTTAATACACCTAGTCTACCAAACACCAGCCTAGTGTACCGAATATGCTCAGAACACGTACGTTAGTACAGTAGAGCAAAATCATCTAACATAAAACCTATTTTACAATAAAGTGTTGAATATATCATGTAATTTATTGAATACTGTACTGAAAGTGAAAAACAAAATGGTTGTACGGTACAACCGTACGGGTTTCTACTGAGTGCCTGTCACTTTCACACCATCGTAAAGTCGAAAAACTGTATGTTGAACCGTCGTAAGACAAGGACTGCCTGTATTTGTTATTCTGATTTTCTATTTCTTTTGTGTTGTTTGGTAAGTTTTCTAGGAATTTGTCCATTACATCTAAATTTTCAGATCTGTTGGCATAATAGATTCATACTCTCCTCCCACCAGAAATCTAAGAACTGGGAATTTCATTTGTCCAAATATATTATTAATACATATTTAATCTCTTAATCCTAAAATGAATAGAAAAGGCAGCAGATGTCATCCACACTTTATTTGCTAAAATGCCTGGATTTGATTAGTGAGCTCTCTTAGAGTTTAGAGAGAGAAAGTCTAGAAATACTGTAATGTGTAACAGGTCAGTCCCAGACCGACCAGAGGCGAAGTCTCCTGAATCTGCATACCAACAAGCTGGAGTATGGGCCTTGTGCTCTACAAGGCATTTGGAATTCATCTTGGATGTGGGATCTGGGGAATAAATCGGGCCACACTGACCCCATACTTCTCTCACACTTGTGAGCTGGGCCAGGCTGCTCCTCAGCGCATTGTCCATTCCAAAGAGGCTGAATCTTTGGATCCTATCTTCATGGGGACTTTCGCAGAAATTTGGTAGAAATGTCCAGTATGTTGCGTGCTCCGAGGATGTCATCATTGCTTTCTCCTTAGACTTTATTGTCTTTAATTGTGGTAAAATAGATGTAATATCAAATTTACCATTTTAACAATCTTAAAACAATACAGTGTATTCACATCGTTGTACCACCATCACCACCACCCACCTCCAGAACTTTTCCACCTCTCAAGCTGAAACTCCGTACTGATTAAACACTAGCTCCCTGTTCTTTCCTCCCCTGGTCCTTGGCAACCACCATTCTACTTTCTGTCTCTATGAATTTGACTACTGTAGATATCTAAGTGGAATCACACAGGATTTTTCCTTTTGTATCTGGCTTATTTCACTTAGCATAACGTCCCCCAGGTTCATCCATGTTGTAAGATGTGTCAGAATTTCCTTCTTTTTCAAGGCTGACTAATATTCCATTGTATGGTTAGACCGTATTTTGTTTATCCATTCATCTGTCAATGGATATATGAGTTGTTTCCACCCTTTGGCTATTGTGAATAATGCTGCTGTGAACATGGGCATACAAGTACCTGTCCAAGTCCCCAGTTTCAGTTCTTTTGGGTATATTCGCAGAAGCTTCACTCTGTTACCCGGGCTAGAGTGCAGTGGCGTCATCACAGCTCACTGCAACCTTAAACTCCTGGGTTCAAGTGATCCTCCTGTCTCAGCCTCTCCAGTAGCTGGGACCACAGACTTGTGCCATCACACCTGGCTAATTTTTGTATTTGTTTTTGTAGAGACGGGGTCTCAATATGTTGCTCAGGCTGATTTTGAACTTCTGGCCTCGAGTGATCCTCCCGCCTCGGCCTCCCAAGGTGCTGGGATTATAGGTGTGGGCCACTGTGCCTGACCCTCCTTGGACTTTCAAGTCACCATGTTAATCCAATAAATGACCTGGTGTTCACCCTGTCATTTATTTGGAACATTACTTGATACTTTATAAAAATCGTTTCTTCTCCTTTTGAGTGTTTGATGCCCAGAGGGCTCATTATTGAGGAGAGTATTTGTTTTAGCCTTTATGGGGATCTAGATTTCTTTTGGAATCTGATGAAAGCTATGGGCCATATTCCCGAGAAATGTGTAAATATGCACACGTGTGTGCACGTGCACACACACACAGCATTAAGTAGCTAATTTCAAGAGGTCCCAGATTTCCACGAGGCTCACGGTGACCATGACTTCCAGATCAAAGACCCACTGTAAAAGAAAATCTCTCATTTCATAATATAGATTATGAGGAGAAACGGGATCTGAAACATGGACCTCTTCCTTGCCGGCAGTTCACTGGGAGCCCCTCGACCTCTCCACACGCAGCTCTCAGACCAGGTTTTGCTTCCCATACGGTTATTGTAGCTCCTTTACTTTCAGCCCCCAATAGTGTCATGACATTTCTTAATTTTTTTCCTTTTCTGGAATCCAGTTACCATTTTCTCCCTAATCATGGCCTCTGATAAGAGAAAACAGCAATATTTAGGTTCATTTCCTGTTTATTATTAAAGCGACTTTCACAAATGTTTCATCACATGCATGTGGGCGAACGTGATGGAGAAAACAAAACTTTGAATATTTGAGGCAACTGGAAGGAAGATGTGGTGGTGCTGACATTTGTCACTCTCGTGGGACGAGTTCTTGCCAAGTGCCTGGACGGCACGGCACAGAAGCTGCGGGCACGTGAGTACAGCTCCCTGGTACCCCGCTTCCAGAGCACTGTGAACCAGATCTGCTGGGAGTGTTTAGGGCTCTGATCTCAGCAGAGTGAGAATGTCCTCTGCAGATCCGTATGGCCTCTGGACTGAAAAACAAAATACTTGGCATCGGCCAGCTCCCTCTTTCTCCCTCCGCTTTCTGCTGCCAGGCCCCGCACTCTCTCTAATGTGCGTCTCTCCAGGGCTGGGCGCGGGGCCTCGCGGAGAGCAGCGGGAAGGACCGGCAGGAGCCTGGCTTAGGTGCCGTGCCCTGCCCGCTCGGTAGGGAAAGCAGGGTCCCGTCCTTTCTCCAGGTGAGTTTCGGTGCTTGCGGAGGAGGCAGGGAAGTCACTGAAGGCGCCAGGGCCCCAGCTCCTCCTTGCACTGTCCTCTCTCTGCCCTTCATGACCCCTTCCCTGCACTCTCTGCTGCCAGGGCTGACCTAGCCGAGTTTCCAGTCTGTAAAATTCAGATTAATCAACGTTTTAGAGACATTTCCTGCCATGGGATTAGATGGGCTTGGGTTTGATTCCAGACTCCAGGAACTACCAACTACTCATCTTGGGCACGCCATCTGGTCTCCCAGAGTCTTCACTTCCACGTCTGAAGAACTGGTTTAACCCCAGCCTCACAGGGCCGGGAGCAGGGGCTGTGTGGCCATAAAAGAGTGGAGCCCAGAGCCTGGTACACAGGCATGTCTTCCTGTAGAGACCTGGAGCATGGGGACAGTTTCAGAGGGCGCATCCAGGGGCCTCCATGCCAGTGTGGGGCTGGGGAGGCCTCGGAGGAGCGAAGACCCTGCTCTGTGCGGGCCAGTGGAGCAGGTGCCGGGAGGGAGCGTGGGCTGTGCTGTGTCATCTGGGCCCCAAGATGATGTGCCCCCACCTGGTGCCCTTTGCTAGAAGCAAAGCAGGCCGGATGGAGCAAACTCCAGCTCTGCCCTGCTCGGACTTACTCCCGGAAGGGCAGGGATCTCCGGGTGCTGAGGGGGCAGAGGCAGCCATGGCTCCACCTCCACCTGTTTGACGGGCATTTTCACCCAAACATCAAGTCCTTCAGCCTTCGGCCTGAATGACATCCGCTCAGCTCTGTCACCTTGGGCTGAAGGAAGGGCTGAGCTGCCACCATGTGTATCTTTAGTGAAGAAAAGGGGCCTTGATATAAGATGCAGTTTTCCAGGTTGACCGAACTTTCCAAACATGGAACAGAGGAGGTAAAAACAGCTGGACTCCCCGGGTGAGAAGACAGGCACCTTCTTTCCTGGGCGCCGACTGTGCCAGGTGAGGTCAGTGGGCATTGTCTGCTGTCCTGGGCAAGACGCCACCTCAGTGTCCACGTAGTGCACCAGTTCCCCGTCTTTCAAGGAGGCTGGCAGTAGCGGGTGCTCAGTAAATGCTTTGCTAATGACCCAACTTATTTTAGCATCTTATGTTTCTGCTGGGGGTTGCGGAGGCGCTGGAATACTCAACTCCCGAAGTGTCAATTAAGCACCCCCGGCGGCTTCAGCGGGCTGGGGGCTCTGGATGTGGACAAGCCGGGGTGGGGAGCTGCGGCCCTGAGAGGCTGCCTGGTGACCACGGCCGAGTCTTCAGGGAGGAAAACCGCATTGGTCGAGGTGAGAGAAAGAGGTTCTCTTTTAAGGCTTTCATATTTGGTCTCTTGTGCCATCGCTCTGGGGACTTTTTGGCTCGTATTTCAGTTCTACTTTATCTGTGTGTCCCAGACCCATGGCGGCAGGGGAGAAAGCCACCTGAGGCCTCCACCTTGGGCCCTGCAGCCTGTGTCACCAGAGAGGTGGGGGAGGGGCTGGGAAGTCTGTCCCCAGGGGAGGCAGAGTTTGAGAAACTGGTTACCCCACTGGCCAGGCGACCTGTGAAGGGGCGAGGGGCACAGAGACGGGGGAGCACAGGCTGACTGCTGCTTGAGAGCGCGGACGGAGCCCCAGTGGGGGGAGGGAGGGCAGCATGGCGGGGCAGCTGCATGGCAGGTAAGAGGAATTGTAAATGCAAAACCTAATTCTGGGGAGCAGCCAGGCCACCTGGCTCACTGAGGGGGCGGCCAGCCACTAACCTTCAGGCGGGTTCTTTCTCTTCTGTGTTTCTGCAGGAGCAGAGTACAGGGGTGCCAAGAAGGCGGGATAGAAAGGCTTTTTCCAGGCCCTGCTGTTGCGGCCCCTCCGTGGCTGGGTCCCACCTGGGGAGCCGAGAGGGGCACCTGGCAGACATGCTCTGGTTGCCCTAGGGCGCAATGCTCCTCTTGGAGCCTGGAGACCTTGGCACTCTCTTCCAGCCTTGGCCAAATGGCAAAACTTTTACTTCTAGAAGCTTGTTCCTCTGCTCCTTTCCTTGGGAGCACAGGGTGCAGGGCAGCTGCTGGGGCGTTTATCCGCTGGCCAGCTACTGAGGGCTCATGGCTGCGCGAGGCCACAGGCCAGGAATGGGCTGCGCTGGCCTCTCCCTCAGGCAGCGCGGGAGGCTCCTGCACTCTCCAGCCTCAGCTTCCGTCCTTCTTTGGGCCTCCTCATGTGGCCCTGCCTTACCTGGGCCCAGTCCTCACCCCCTTCCCTTTCTGTACACCTCCACTTGAACCAGGTGGGATGGCCACCTCGTGTCAGTCACGCTACCACTGGCTTCAACATACAAACTTGGAGAAACA
Organism: Propithecus coquereli; assembly: GCF_000956105.1. NCBI lineage: Eukaryota > Metazoa > Chordata > Mammalia > Primates > Indriidae > Propithecus > Propithecus coquereli. Next base: position 326,450 of record NW_012136747.1, on the reverse strand, counting down.
TGCTTTGCTGTCCAGGGAGGGCTCCCTGGGACCACCAAGCCCCGAGGAGCAGGGTCAGCTCTGGGTTTAACAGGTGGGATCCTCCAAGGTCCCCAGTCTAGGGCTAATGTGGAGATTCAGGGCAGTCCCACCCTCGGACTTCACATGGCCCAGAGGGTGCAGGGGCGGTTTTACTGGGAGGCCTTGGTGGGGACTGTGCCGGCAACTGGCGAGTCTGAGCTGCCCGTGGCCTCATGCTCCTCAAGCCTCTTGCGTGGGGTGAGAGCTGCACGTGGGCTTGAGAGCGAGAGTAAGAGCAGAGGCCTGCACCTTGTCTGCGTCTGCATCTGCCTCGTCCTACTGGGCCTCGGGGACGCTGGCCACAGTCTGACCATGGTCGTGGAACAGGAGGGGAGGTGGCCGTGGATCTGTATGTGGACAGCAACTGCTAGAAACCACTCATGGGAACTGCTGAAAGAGTTCAAGAGAGGTTGAGAGCTCTTTTTGGTCCTCTCTGGTTTTTAAGAGGATTTAAAAAACCTAAGCCTTAAGTGTGATGGTTAATTTCTTTTTGGGGTCTTGCTATGTTGCTCAGGCTGGTCTCTAACTGCCTGGCTCAAAAGATCCTCCTGCCTCAGCCTCCCAAAGTACTGGGATTACATGTGTGAGCCACTGCACCCGGCATGACGGCTGATTTCATGGATTGACCTGGCTGGGTTAAGGGATACTCAGGTAGCTGGTAAAACATTATTTGTGGGTGTGTCTGTGAGGGCGTTTCCAGAAGAGATTAACGTTTGAATCAGTAGACTGAGTAGAGAAGCTCTGTCCTCACCGTGGTGGGTGGGCACCATGCAATCCGATGCGGGCCCAGATAGAACAAAAGTGGAGGAAGGGAGATGCCCTCTCTTTTGGAGCTGGGACCTCCATCTTCTCCTGCCTTTGGACATCAGTGGTCCTGGTTCTCAGGCCTTTGGACTCGGGGACTCACACCAGTGGCCCTCTGGCTTCTCAGGCTTTCAGACTCAGACTGAATTCTAGCACACGTTTTCCTGGATCTCCAGCTTGCAGACTGCAGATTGCGGGACGCCCATCTTGGCCTCCAGAATTCTGTGAGCCAATTCTCGTAATAAATCCCCTCCTGTGTACCTATATCTGTGTCTGTCTCTACCCTATTGGCTCTGTTTTCTCTGGAGGACCCTAGTAAAGAAGCAAAACCCCTCACAGTCTCCCTTGGGTAGCTGTTGTTTTGGGCTCATTTTGGAGGAGTTTGTGTCTAATTTCTGGGCATGACCAATAGTTTGACACAGGGAGGGAGGCTGGCCTGCATGGGAACCAGGAGAGGGGCAGTGTGGCCCCTGCAGGGCTCGGCAGTGGGCACGGACCTACCCACCAAGTGCAGAGGCTCCACCTCGCCCCTCTCCCAGCTTGGGTTGGACCGCAGCAGAGAAGGCAGGTGACGGCAGCAGCAGCCAAACTGAGGAGCCAAACTCCATGCTGCTCACATACGTAATGGCAGAGGCTCATTCCTGAGTTCCAAGCCCTCTTTTGGGCTACAGAATGTGTCATGACCCGCCTGCCTCATCACCAAGCCCTGAATCTCCAGCGACCTCACTCGCCCGCCCTCCATCTGCACGGTCCTGGGCGTGCCACAGGCCTCCTCTCGTCAGTCAGACTGGACTCGGGGGCGGCCAGGAGCAAACCTAGAGGCAACTTGGAGCCGGCCACTGGAATTCAATTTACAATTCTCTCGCTATCCCCGGAATTTTCAATATTTGTTAACCCCCCAAATACAGGCCATTTCCTACGCTGGCAGCAAGTAGTCTGAGGAGCAGGCAAGGCCGCCCAGACCTCGGCACTCTACTCCAGGCACTGGCTTCCTTGCTGGGTGGGACGTGATGCAGCTTGGTCACACCCAGACTTCTCCTTTTTATTTTATTTTTGATTTATTTATTTATTTTTTGAGACGGGGTCTTGCTCTGTTGCCTAGGCTGGAGTGCGGTGGCGTGATCATAGCCCACTGCAGCCTTGAACTCTGGGGCTGAAGTGATCCTCCTGCCTTAGCCTCCTGAGTAGCTGGGACTATAGGCATGCTCTACCACATCCAGCTAATTTTTCTATTTTTTGTAGAGATGGGGGTCTCGCTATGTTGCTCAGGCTGGTCTCGAACTCCTGGCCTCAAATGATCCTCCCGCCTCAGCTTCCCCAAATGCTGGGATTACAGGTGTGAGCCACTGCGCCCCACGACTTCTCCTTTGTAAAGAGACTCAGAAGAGGCAGCAGAAGGGAGACTGCACTGGGAGCCAGGCCTCCTCCTGCTCTCCCTGGGCCTCGGTTTTCCTCAGTGGACAGCTACCCTCTGAGGCCCCTCATGATTGCACAGCCTGAGTGGCTGTGGAAGGGCTTTGCTTCTTGGTGACATGAGAGCACAGCACGGACCCCAAGGTTACTGCTGTGGGGTCAGAACTGAGGCCCCTTCCGAAGTTTATCACTGCACCCCTGCACACCCTGGGAATGGGTCTGAGAGGAAACTGCTTTCCTCTGCATCCTGTCCGAGGGCAGGGACATTGCCTGCCAAGGGACCGGGATAGGGCGGACAGTCCAGCAAGGCCGCTGAGCCCAGTGCTCAGAGAATTCATATTCAGAAGTATTCAACAGCCGCGTCCAAGGCAAGCTGTGCCGTCCCTAGTCCCGGGGGCTCCCGGCCTCACACGAACAGAGGGGCAGACGCTTGGAGGAGCAGTTTAATCGCTCGGGGAGGCTGACAATGGCTGGGACTCCCAAGGGTTCGTGTGAGAAATGGGTTGCAATTAACATTTACAATTGCTAAAGAGCATTTTCCAAAAGTGCCCACAAATAGAAGTATATATATATTTTATACATACATACATATATATAGAATACTTACTTAGATGTTCTATGCGGGGAAAGCACAAACCTACAGTTTCCTCCCCTAGCAGGTCTGTTCCGTCCCATCACAGAATCCTTAGAGCCCAACGACAAGGCACCATGGTGTCCTTGCTTGTGGCTGGAGGTGTCGCCAAGGTGTGCAGGCCCCATGGGCATCTGGGCATCGATGACACAGGCTCATCGACCCCCCAGATGGTGCCTTCACACACCCCTCCTTTGTGCCTGGCCTCCCGTCGCGACTACCACGGCTGCGCCTCCCAGGGCCTCCATGGGGAAGCGTCGGCCGCGCTCCTCCCTCCTGAACCACCAGGTGGACGGCACGTGCGATCCTGCCACCTGTGCGGGGGGCGCGGGCGTCCCAGCCCGGGCAGCGTCCTGCCGGAGCCGGCTCAGGAGAGAGCACTCTGTGCGTCCTGGGAGATGAAGAGGCAAGGGAGGAAGGGGGGGCGGCTTTCTGAAGCAAAGTTTCCCGCGGGGCTGGGGGGTCCCAGGGGTGCCTGGGCGCAGTCTCAGCCCTCCACCGGCTGGTCGTCTTTCCCGAAGGGCACACACCATGGATTTCCCAAGGCTCCGTGGAGGCCTGTGACGCCACCGTGCAGCTTCTGCCGTGGAGGGAAGGAACTCCTCCCCTCCGCCTCGGGAGACCCGGCCGCACCCAAGCAGGGCAGCTCCGGAGCGTTATTTGTAGGGCCGCAGGAATCGGGACACTTTGGAGCGCAGCAGCTTGATGAAGGACCTTGGGAACATCTCCTTGGACTCCTGGGCTGTGTACTTGAAGTAGTTCTGGGGATGAGCCAGCACGTCGAAGAGGGCCTTGATCAGCTTCTTGTCCTGCAAGACGCGGGAGGCCAGGGTGAGGGGGGTGAGGCTGAAGGGCCCTGAAGGGGCTGTGGGGTGTCCTGCCGGGCAGGGGTGGGGGAGAGGTTGGGCGGGCTGGTGGGTTCAGGAACCCACAGACCCTCTTTGCCACCAATAGGCTTTTGGTTTCATTAATAGTAGCGTAACTGGTTTCTAAACAGTCTAACACTCGGGAGTCTAACAGTGTTTTATTTCAAAAGGGCTCTGCTGCAAAGCAAAACACAGCAAAACACTTTGAAAATGACGGGACGCTCCGCCAAGAGCACAGGCCGCGCAGGCCAGCACGCCGGGCTGTAAAACCGCCGCGCTGCCGCCCGCTCGCCGGCTCCCCGACCCGGGGAAGGCGCGCGGCTCCCAGCTTCACTCTGTCCCTGTGCGCACGGCCAGTGCTGCTTAAGGCTAACTGCAGACTCGCCCAGCGGCCTCGCGGGAGCAGACGCCGCCCTCAGCGGGCGCCGGCGATCACCAGCCAGCCTCCCCCTCTGAGCGCCACCGTCCTCCGAAGTGGGCAGTGCCGCCCTGGGGGAGACACTAAGGAGACGTGAGGCCTGGCCGGGTCTCCCTAGGGGCAGGCCCGCTGCCGCCAGCTCCTGGCAGCGTCCTCAGAGCTTGCCTGGGGGAGGCGCAGGCCAACGCGATGGCCACCTCCTCCTCCTGGGGCTCCAGGCTCATTGTCCCACTGACTTCAGCTGCGTTTTCCGTCTTTGGGTTCGACCCGTTTTGGCACATTCATAGCTTCTCTGTCACACACACACTCAGCCCACTCGGTCCCCTCCCCACACACCCCTACTCACCCCCCACGCACCCCCACTTGCCACACACCACTCACCACACACCACCCTCACGCACTCACGCCGTGCCGCATCCACCTTGAGAAACTGACGCTCCCTGCGGAGATGGCAGGGAGCAGGAAGCCGCGGCAGGGAGCCGAGGGGGCAGCCGGGTCAGGGAGGCTGCGCACGCTGCCCAGCCCGGGCTGAGGAGGGAAGGATGGGCCGACATTCTCTGGGGACAGAGGTGAGGAAGAATGTTCCAGAGGAGCTCCTGGTGAGCAAGAGTGTGGTGAGGATGAAGACCGGGAGCTGCCGCTGAGGGCGGCGGCGGGAGGGCGAGAGGAGAGAGCGCTCCCGGCTGCAAGCCTGGCGACTCCGGTCTGTGCCGTGACGCGCAGGCGGCCTGAGCGGGACGGGAGGAGCCCGGGGTGCGGCGGGGCAGACCGAGCGAATCTTGCCC
>NW_012136747.1:305599-321309 GCF_000956105.1 Propithecus coquereli | reverse complement strand
CACCACACACCCACTCACCACACACCACACACTCACCACACACCACCCTCACGCACTCATGCGGTGCCGCATCCGCCCTTGAGAAACAGACGCTCCCTGCGGAGATGGCAGGGAGCAGGAAGCCGCGGCAGGGAGCCGAGGGAGCAGCCGGGGCAGGGAGGCTGCGCACGCTGCCCAGAGGGCGGGACGCCTGGGCTGAGGAGGGAAGGATGGGCGGACATTCGCTGAGGACAGAGGTGGGGAAGAATGTTCCAGAGGAGCTCCTGGCGAGCAAGAGTGTGGTGAGGATGAAGACCGGGAGCTGCCGCTGAGGCAGGGCAGGGGCGCGTCCCAGCCCAGGAGAGGCGCCTGGCTGCAAGACTGGCGACTCCGGTCTGTGCCGTGACGCGCAGGCGGCCTGAGCGGGACGGGAGGAGCCCGGGGTGCGGCGGGGCAGACCGAGCGAATCTTGCCCAGCTCTGTGACAGTCCCTTCCCTCAGACTGCGTGACAGCCGGAGCAGGGCGAGCCAGGCCCACGTGGCCCCGCACGCGGCACCACCCCGGGCTGCCAGGCTGAGGCTGAGGACCAGGTCCCTGCCTCTGGCCAGTGCCCGCTGCGTGACAGTTCCAGCCTCCCCTCTGTGACAGGTGGCTGTGCTTCTTAAGGCCATAATGAGAAAGAGGAGGAAGCCTCGTCCCAATGGTAGGGGTGGCTCCAAGGGACAATGGCGTTGGGTGGCTCCCACTGATTTTAAGATACCACCCTGTCGATGAGGAAAGTGATGCTGACAACTAGCAAGGAACCTGCCCGAGGCCACGTCGCCAGGTCTTGGTCCCCACGTCCCCACCAGGCGGCTTGTCTCAGGCCTCCTGGTCTGGAGGGACAGTCCTCGCTCCCAGAACCCCTGTGACCCCCGGGGCTCCTTCTCTCCCATCACGACCCTCCGTCCCTCCCTCCCCCAGGCGGCCAGGGACAGGGCTGGGGTGGGCCGGCCCAGCGGCAGGGTCACCGGGTTCCCTCGCGACAGACCCACTCACTTTCAAGATCTCCTGGTGGTTCTCCGAGGCGTACAGCCGCCCGTCGCGCACGATGTCCTCTATCAGCTGCTGGTAGTCCTCTGCGCGGCCGGAGGAGGAGGACGGTGAGGCCCCGCCGCCCTCCCGCCTCCCGCCTCGCCTCCCCGCCCGCCGCCGCCTCCCGGATGCAGCTCTGCCTCTGCGCCCTGGCACCTGGGGCTCCCCGCGCCTGCACTGTGCTCCCTGGGGTTCAGCTGCCTAGGAGACCCCTATTTAACCTCAAAACCCTGCTCGGGCGGGGCCTCCCGCTGACGCCTGCGCACCCGGGCCGCCCCCGCCTGCGTGCCCCGCTCCTCGGAGCGCCCTGTTTCTGGGTCTGTCCCCCGCCAGGTCGCAGCTCCTTGCGGGAGGGGATGTGCGACCCATCTCTGTGTCCCGGGGCCCAGCCTGGGCTGGCACACAGCGGAGCGTGACGAGATGGCTGTGCCTTACCATCGTAGGTGACGTAGGGCACTTGGAACCCTTTGCCACTGTTGCCTTCGTTGGATTTGAACTGGATCCAGAGCTTCCGGGAGCGGGAGGTGAAGGCGATGGGCCTCTCGTAGGTCTGGCAGGTCTCGTAGGTGGTGACAGACGTGGGCGAGGCTGCAGGGGCGCCATCGCTGAGTTGCCACAGATGGCAGCTCCTCACGGACCCCGCCCTCCTGCTACAGGCCACATGCTCCACCCAGTCAGCCACCCGGCCCCTGTGAGGAACTGTAGTCCCCCCATCACAAAGGCTCTCCAGTCTTTGTGCTTGCTCCCTCTGTCTCAAATGCCCTTCCCTACCCTCAACCCTGGTTTGTACTCGTCCTTCTGAGACCCATTTCCATGCCCCCTCCTCCAGGAAGCCTCCCTGACTGCTCCCTCCCCACCCTACCATGTTCCTGCTCTGCCTGGTGAATCCCGTATCGCAGCCCCCCTCCAGCTCTGTCTCCCTCCAGCTCACTGCTCCTCTGCGACAGGGCTCATGCCTGCAGCCAGTGCACGGCCAGGGCTGGAGCGGAAGCTCAGGGAGGGTGTGGCAGATGACGGGCATGGACTGTGGGGCTGAAGCCTCAGACTTGGGAAGTCCCCTGTCCCTGGGAGCGAATGGTGAGCCTCCTGGGCCTGGGATGCCCGCCTCTCGCTGCTCCCGGGGAGCCTCCCTGAGGTGTCCCCGAGGCGGGAGAGGCTGGCCCCCGTTGGGCTCAGCTGTGGGTGGACCGTGAACGGGAGGGTGCTGGGGGCCACTGGAGCTGGTGACAGGAAGGGTTGGGGAAGTGGACCCAGACTGGGCCCAGACCTGCGGTGGGACCCTGGGCAGGTCCCTTGCCCTTTCACAGCAGGGATGAGCGACTGGCTTGTGGCCAGAGTTGAGACCAGACCAGACCAGGTCCTGACTCATGCTCAGGGCATACCCTAAGCTTTCTAGACCTTTCCACAGAGCTCTGTAAAGCCCACTCTTATAGTCAGACCCAAGTGGGTTTCACACGTGCCTGACAGGTGAACTCTGCCTGTCCTCTCTGAGTCCCAGGGGCAGAGACCCCTGCCTGGCGGAGCTGTGCCCGGATGGTGAGGGGTGTGGGCACTCGGCTGAGGCTGCCTCTGGTCCCCCGCCCCACACGTACCACTCTTCCTCATGACCAGGACATCGCCGCACTCATCCTCGATGGGCAGGAAGATCTCGGGGACCACTATGAGGATCCTGCGCTTGGGTGGGGGCGCAATGTGCCACACGCACTCGGCATTGGCTGGGTAGTCGCCGGGGTAGTTGGGGGACTCGATGTAGCCTGTGTAGTCACCAAGCTCACCACCGCAGTGCTGGTCTGGCGGCGCAATGGCCCGAGGGCATGATCAGGCTCAGCTGGAAGGGTGCCCTGGCCGCCCGGGGCCCCAGTAGCCTGGGAGCCCCAGGGCAGGGCTGGCGTGTGCTCCTGTGCCCTCCTTGGCCCAGCCTCCACCCAGCCCCCCTATGCCAGCCAGGCCCTGAGCCGATCTCCCTGGGGGACCCTGCCTGGGCTGCCCCTGAGCGGGAGAGCAGGCCCCTTACTCATGCCTAGTGGCTCTCTGAGGCCCTGCCCAAGTGGCTCCTTCTTGCTGGGCTGCCTTATCTGACACAGGCCCACCCTATTTCTCTGTGGCTGGGTCTTGTCAGCCTGTCCCCTCCCCAGCAGGTCCAATCAGTACCCCTGCAGGCTGTCAGCTCCCCCAGCAGACCCAGAAACTAGAGCAGGGCTGGCCCGGGCAGAGGCTCACGCTGTCTGGGGAGTGAGGGGAATGATGAACGATGGGCACTGTGCCGCTGCGTAGAGCAGGGCTAAGCTCGGGTGCCCCTCCATGCCACCGGGTCCAGATGGATGTCGGGTGCCAGGGAGCAGGTGCAATGGAGCAAGGAGTCAACAGTCTCCTCGCAGCCATGGTGTGTGACCCGGTCTCACCCTGCCCCACAACCCGCCCAGCCCCTCCCACGCGGAAGAGCAGCACCTACTTTTGCAGTGTGTGACGTTGGTGGAGCCATCGAAGTCAGTGCTGGTGTTGCCTGGACAGGTGATGCAGTGGTTCTGGCCAAACTCAGGCTGGTAGGTGCCGACAGGGCAGCGGATGCACCGGTGGGTGGAGGTGTTGTAGTGGTGGCCAGGGGAGCAGTGCACTGCGGGGAGGGGACACACACGGGGTGAGGGATGCTGGTGGGAAGGGCAGGGCAGGGCAGGGGTTACTCTCCCCAGGGCCTCCCATGCCCTCCAGGTCCGTCTCAGCACGGAGTTCAAGGTGCTCCCCACCACCCCATGGCCTCCCACCATGCGAGGTCCACCACAGGTGGGGGAAGGTGGCCAGCGAGCATGGCCTCCTGGAAGCCAGGAAGAACACTTGGAGGGGGCACATGGCAGACACAGGCCGGGAACTGATGCTTGCTCCAGTAATGCAAGGACCACACGGGTCACCTTGATGGGGGCAGTGGGGGTGACAGTGTGACCAGAGGAGTTCAGGAGAGGAAGTGGGGCCAGGAGGCCAGACAGTCTTTCTATAAGGTCAGTGGGGCGGGGCCGGAGTGGGTGGAGGCTGGAAGGTGGGCATTTCTTTGTTTAGAATGGGAGAATTCGGAGCAGTTAGTACATTCAGGGGAGCCCCTGGGGACGCAGCAGCCCACTCGATGGGACCGCAGGCCAGGCTGCCCCGCCTCTGCTGGCAGCACAGACAGATTGACAGCTGCTGAGAGGCAGGTGTGGGGGTAAGCAGTGTCATCCGCTGACAGTGGGGGCTGCGGTTTGGTGGGTGAGGAGGGGGCCACCGAGGCGAGTCTGTCCTGATCTTGACCTTGGCCCTGCCCTCCTACACCTTCCTCACCTTCCCAACCTTCCAGACACTCTGCTCAAGGTCTCTTGTTCCCAGAGGCCTTCCCCAGTGTCCCCTCAGTGCTTCTAGGCACTCGGCAAGCTGGTGACTGTAACTGCAGCCTTGTCCCAGTGCTGTCCCAGCCCTCGCCTGTGTCCACTGCCTGACGGCTCCAGGCTCCCCCTCTGACCACAGAGGAGGTGGGAGGAGCTCAGGGAGAATGCATCTGGGCAGCCCAGCCCCACCCTCGGTGGGCGGGGGGAGGCATCCTCACCTTTGGCCTCACAGTCCTGGAAGGAGGCCGTGCCCTCGTGCTTGGTGAGCAGCCCGCCTCCGCAGGGGAAGCAGCTGGTGCGCCCGGGCTCGGGCTGGTACGTGCCCACAGGGCAGGCCTGGCAGGGCTTGAAGCCATCGGCTGAGAAGGAGCCTGGAGAGCACTGGCCTGGAAGTCAGAGGTCATGACTCAGGCTGGCGGGAGGGGGCACCGCAGTCGCTGAGGCTGTGGGTGGCCTCAGACCCTGCTCTTGGCCCTTGCCTGCCCCTGGAAAAGGCACCGAGGCAGCAGAGACCTGAGATGGGGAGAACACAGCGGCCTGGATGGCAGGAGGCTGGGCCCTCAGTCCAGATGCTGTCAACAGTTTGCCAAGCCTGGCCTTACTGCTCCCACCAGCAAGAGGGGCTGGGGGTCAAAGAACAAGCAGCCTTGCACTGAGCTGGGAAGTGGGCACCCCACGGGCGGGGGGCAGTCATTTATTTCAGAGGTGCTCTCCCCACGGGGCAGGAGGAACTGGCCTGTGCAGCTCCTAACCGATGCTGCCTTGTCTATCAGCAATGCCTGGCAAGAGCAGAGGAAAGAGGGTCTGCGAGGGTCTTTGAGGTACCCAAGGGCACCCCCAGGACAAAGGGAGGAGACCACAGGAAAGCCGATTTCAGCTCAACATAAAGAACATTCTAGCATTCTAGCAGAAAGTCAGGATGTAGAGGGTATTCTGGCATCGAGTAAGGGGTGGGTTTAGTGTCCTCTCAGCCCAGACCCTGGAATTCTCAGCCTCTGACCAAACAGTGATTCCCTCGCCCTGTGCTCTAACAGTCGCCAGTCCCCCTGGGGGCGGAGACCACACTGCAGAAGCAGGCAGTGGGCCAGAGAGCAGCCGGCAGCCGGCACACCCTGGGTGGGGCGCTGGTCTCTTCTGTCCCTGGGAGAAGGCTGGCGGTTTCCGCTATCCTGAGGACCACTCAGCCACCATCGCAGGCGCCGCACTTCTCAGGGTGCTGAGTCTCTCCCCACATATTCTCTGGGGTGGGCCCCACAGTGGCCCTGGAAGGGAGGCCCATGGGGAGACTATGAGCCCATTTCACAGATGGGGTTAAGTCAGGGGGGCAGTCACTGGAAAAACTCTTTGCAAACCCAGTTGTGCTTGGTAAATTGAAAAAGGGCTTTCTAAACCATTTGTAAGGCAAATTACAAAATTCTTTGTGTAGAGCAAAGTTCTTGCTCCAGTATACAGTACACTGTGTAAAGCGTTTTGATCATGGAGTAGTTCATAAAACGTAATATATATATTTGGGTCAACCATAAAGCACTTATGCACCTTGTTATAAACCCTAAGTGGACCTGTAAGTGTCTGAGTATTGTGAAGTCCTTTCCAAATGGCATAATGCAATTTGAAAAGCACGCTGAGTGCAGTGAGTGCGCGGTAACTGCCGTGTACGCCGAGCCATGCCGCCGCTTTGGGATCTGTAATTCGCTTTGTTAAGTGGCGACTGCACGGAAATTGCGACAGGGTTTGGAAATGGCAAAGAGCTTTACTAAATATCATGCTCTGTGGCCATACCAGGCCTTTGCTCTGGGAGCCTCAGCCTAGATAGGAGGGGCCCTATCTGCCCCCTCCCTCCCCCGCCACCTCTCTTTCCGGGGTGGACCCACACTCGCCTCCACATTCAGATACGTTGTGGGCACCGGCCAGACCAAGCCCGTCGCTGCTGGGGCACGGAGTGCAACTGAGCTGGCCTTCCACATCCTGGTAGGTCCCTGGCACACACGGCACACACTGGCTGAGCTCGCCACTGAAGTAGGTGCCAGGCCCGCAGGCCCCTGCAGAGGCAAAGCGGAGAAACTGCTGGAGGTGGAGGTGGCGAGTGGTGGCTGGGTGGTCATCTCCTGTGTGCTCAAGCCCAGGCTCTCCCCTGCCATATATGGCACAGCCTGTGTTCCCTGGGGCCCGGAGGACACAGAGGAGCCCCAGAGCCATCCCAGAAGAGCCTGGGGCAGGATCCAGGCCTGTGAGGACCCTGGAGCCTGACCTCCTCTGGCTGCTCCCCCTGCGTCCTCTCCTACATGCCTGTGCTCGCTCTCTGCTCTACATCCTGCCCTCCAGCCCGCGCTTCTTGGCCTGTCCTCCTGGATGTCTCCACCTGGATGTCCCACAGTCATTTTGTCCCAAACCAAGCTCCCGTTCCCTTCCCTTCCCTTTGCACGTGGAGGAGCTGGCACCTGGGGCCGTGGGGCCGTGCAGAGGGGTTGGCTGGGCCGAGGGCGAGGCTGCAGGGGCAATAATGAAGAGACACGGTGGCCGAAGAGAGTGGGGTGGCTACACTGAGCAAAACAGAAACTGACAAGTAAACAAGGAAACTGGGGCATCAGTAAACGGGGGAGAAAGGGCGCAGGTTTCTCACTGCTGGGGAAGAGCCTCACAAACACCGAGAAGGGGAAGTTACAAAGAACCCTGGGGTGTTGCATTGGAGGTATCGGGATGAACTCATGGTTTCATAACACGCACACGCACACCCCTGCAGCAACGACAGGGATGCGCGTGTGTGCATGTGTACACACACCCATATTCCCCTATGCGCCCACTGCTGCCTACCCAGGCTGCACGTGCAAAGAAGGACAGAGAAAGTTTGTCAAGTCAACATCTGAGTGGCCATGGGCAAGGACTCACCACACTTGCTGTCCTGTAGCACCTGGCCTGTGCTGCATGTCCCCGGCCCCTCCAGGGCCTTGGCTGGCCGCTGGGCTACCTCATACTCAGTGCCTGAGACCTGGACGTAGAACTGCTGCCGGCCGATGGACTTCCGCAGGGTCTTGATGGCAGCCTGCAAGCTCTGCTCCGCCCGCTTCCGCATGCAGTCTGCTTCGCAGGCGTCTGCAGGGACCGGGGAAAGAGAACAAGAGTGACCCGCAGCCTTACCAGCAGCTGCCTTCTTTGCTGAGGGCGCCCCTATGCCAGGCCCGGCACTGTGCTAGGCCTCTGCTTGGACCACCTCAGTGCATCCTCACAGCAGCCCCGGGGCAAGGTGCCACCGTCATGCCCATCTGACAGGTGAAGAGACTGAGGCTCTGAGAAGCGTGACCTGCCCAAGGCCACGAAGTAGATCTGAGTGCACACCATGCCTCTGCCGTGGCAACATGTCACACATACCTCACTGGGTGGGGGCTTCTTTCTGTCACTCAAACACCCTTGAGGATTGCCACTGTCCCCAGGATAGTATCCAGCTCTCTGGCCTTGAATCCAAGCCCTTTGAGGTCCAGCCTGTGCCTGCCTTGCCAGCCTCAATCGCTAACACTCCCATGCTTGCATGAACTCCACTGTCTAGCCACCTGCCCTCCTCTCGTCCTGGACACATCCTACTCTCTCTGACCTCCGTGCCTTTGCCTAGTCTATTCCCTCTGCCTGAATGCCACTCCTTGACACCTCTTCCACCCAGTGAACTTTGATTTCAAGCTCCCACTCAGATGGCACTACTTCTGGGAAGGATTTTTGAGACCCTCCCATGGTGAGAGACCTCAGCTCTAGGCTCTATTTGTTCTCATGCACCCACCACCCAGAGTCTCACCCGGCACTGGGTATTCTGTGTGTATGTGTGTCTGTCTGTGGTGCGGAGTGTTGCCTGGGCAGAGACTTTTCCTTCCATGGTGCCCAGGCCCAGGGCCAGGCGCACCCCACGCGCACCTGCAGACACATCTTAACTCCTCCGTCACAACTCAGTACTCACTGACAGCCAGGAGGAAAGCAGTGGGATGAAGCAAGCTGGGTGACAGCTCCCTTCTGCAACCTGGGAGAGACGGTCCTTGGCTTGACCATTCTGGGGAGCTGCACACATTTGCCCTTCCAGGCACCAGCAAGGGGATGGGGAGAGAGGCCATGCGGCTCTCTGCAGTCCCTGGAGCCCTTCATCTCATTGCCCCAGCTGCCTCTTCCACCACAGGCTACAGGCTAGTCCCCTCTGCTCACGGGCTGGCCTTTCCTCCAGAAGCTGTGGCGGGGCGGGGAGCCCAGCTTCGTGTCCAGCAGACCCCGCCAGCGCCCAGTCTGCTGTCTTCCTTTAGGTCCGCAGCAGCCCACGAGAGAAGCCCTCACCTACCTGAGGCCTCCTCCATCTTCGTCTCAACCTCAAATTCTGCCGTGATATGGGACACCTCTTTGGAAGGGGACTTGCGGCCACGGCGCTTCTTCTTAGACGAGTCACACTTGAGGGTCACGAAAGTCACGTGGCAGTTGTCTAGACAATGAAGGGACCATGGTGGCCTGGGGCAGGGAGCAGGATCTTACCTAGCCCTGCACACAGACTGCTGTCAGCAAGGGTCCCTCCATGCCTAATAGTCCTTGGTGCAGATGGGGAAACTGAGGCTGGAGAAGGCCAGGGCTGGCTCAGGGTCTCATGAGGGTTTGGTGGCTGACCCAGGTCTCACACCGAGCCCTTCTGAGTCCAGCACACCACTGCACGCGGAGGCACCTCCTGCGTATTTGTTAATGAGCAGTGTACCCAGCTCAGGGCTTGCTGAGGGTCTGGCCAGGGGAGACTCAGGCTAAGCCTGCTGTGTGCTCAGAGTTCAGGCAGGTTTGAGAACGAATCTTCATGGAATCAGAGCGGGATACTTTCCTCCTGGGCCCTGGGCCCCAGCTCCAGGCCTGGGGGTTCCCCCCACCCCCTAGTATGGGGTAGCACCAGGGTGGCCCACTCACCCAGCAGCGGCTGCCTTGGGGTCTCCTTTGCTCGCTCCTGGCTATGGGGCCAGAGGTGACATTTGGCATCTCTGATCTTGAAGCGGGCCTTCTGCTTGATGGTAGTGGCAGGGGCATCTGGGGAAAGCCAAAATCCCCCAGGTGGTGGCCTCTCCTGTGGGCAAGGAGGTGGTGGGGGACGGGGAGTGCCAGGGGACAAATCCACCTGGAGCTGGAGTGGGGCTTGGTTTGACTCACTCTTCCCTGACAGCCCTCCTAGGGTAGGAGAAGCTTCCCTGCCCCTTTCTCTCCCTGCAAGGCCTGGTAAAGATGTGTGTGTGTGTGTGTGTGTGTGTGTGTGTGTGTGTGTGTGTTGGGGGTGGTGGTGTCAGGCCTAAGCTCAGGGGCCGTCCAGCCAGAGGTATTCTTGTCCCCATCACCAAACCATTAGTGTGCCTCATGCTTTTAGGAAGGAGGGCAGAGAAGAGAGCAGGGAGCAAGGAAGGGAAGGGGTGTGAAATCTTAGACACCCAGAACTGCTGATTCCTTCAAAGGGCAAGTCACGGCCCCTCGGACTAAAAAATCCTACAATCGCAGATGCTTAGAATCATATCATGTACGTGGTAAATATACACAAACGCACCTATCTTATGGAATCCAACATTCTGAATAAGAAGAGCTTCTGAAGACCTGCCCCCCGCGCCCACCACCCCCAAGCTGGTGGGAAGGCTGGCTGTGCTGTGCCCACGGCCCTGCTGCTGTTCCCAAAGGGCTGGGAGCGGGCTGTGGCTGGGCACTTCTTGGGCACACTTCGAGGGTAGCTTTCTGACTCAAGAGCTTTCAGAACCTCACTGCCACAGCAGATGCAACTCACTCCACTGAAACAGGGTCTCAGATCTGTGGACTTGCATTTTAGAGTCACTGAAATGCCCTTATACTGTGACCTCAGAGCCAGAAGGGCTCTGCCACGGCCCACGGCCCTGAGCTGGGATGCAGCCTGCAGCCTGCTGGCTTCCAGGTCCTGGCCTGGCCCACCTCCACTATCTCAGGCCACGCTGGGCAGGGCCCAGACCAGGAAGCTCTTGCCTGGGCTGTGCCTCTCCCTCCCCCTTCATGGTGCTGGATGCAAAGTCAAGGGGTCACCCAGCTGTGTGCAGTGTGGACAGGCCAAAGGGCTACCTGAGCAGCCGGGCCCGGGGCCAGAGCTGGTGCCGTTGCGCTTCTGTAGCGTCCTGCCCTGGAGGCCTGGAACACCGCAGCTCAGGACGTAGCTGCTTTCCGAGTCTGCAGAGAGGCCGGTGGGTGAGATGGGGCTGGGTGCACCTCCCTCCCGGGCCCTAGGATTCTGGGGCCTCAGAGGGGTTGCTGAATGAGATGGTCAGGACTGACCCCTATGCCAATTTGCTTCTGCCACAAGACTACAGGTAAGTGGTTGGCAGGAATGAGCCACTGCCTCTGCTGAGAAGGACAGTGAGGTCCGCAGAGAACCGGCAGCTGCCCTGGATCACTTATGCTGAGGGCCCCTCTTTAGGTCGGGCTCTTTCCTGGAGAACAGGAGGGAGCGGGGCTGGACCTCAGGGAAGAAGCCCCCACAACAGCATCCCATCCCAGGGACCGCCTGGGCTTACCTGGCATGAAGAGTGTGTGGCCCGGGCAGGAAAGGAAGCAGCTCTCCACACCGCCCACCTTGCTGCAGGACAGCTGGGCCTGGGGCGAGGACTTGGCCCGAGAAAGGCACTTGCCCGTTTCTGAGAAGAAGGAAGACACAAGAGCGAGCCTGAGAGAGGCCAGGGTGGAGGCTTCCTGGAGCTGGCAGGGCCCCTGAGCATGGACCAACAGGGACACCCGCCATGCCTCCTCCCATGCTAGACTGTCTTGGCGAGAAGGGGCTTGCAGATGGCAGGGTCCAGATCCACTTGGCCATGTAGGGATGCTGGGCCCAGAGAGCTTGCTTAGTCCCTCTTCCCCTTCAGACACTAGCTGTCTGGGAGGAGATTCACGCCCCATCCCCAGACCAGGAGCTCCCTGAGGGCAGGCCAAGGTCTCCAGGGCAGGTATCCATTCCTGTCTGGGGAAGGGAATGGCTGTAACTGGACACGAGCTTCTTGGCAGTGACCTGACCTTTAAGCATGGGATGGGCCACCAAGAACCATGTCTCTGGGGCAGCCCCCCAACGCACCCATTAGGTGTCTGAAGATGTCCCAAACAGCTCTCAGAATTTCTCCTAGGAAAAGATGGGCAGTTCTATAGCCTTGGTAAATATCAGAATGGATTTTACAGATGCCTAATCAGTCAGTGACAATTGGCTTAAGCGACACACCTCTGAAGGCCAGCTCCTTAGTGATAGCCTCATGCTCTGAGTCAGTCCGCAGTGTGGAGTCACTCCAGTGACCAGACGTCTAGGCTCAGTTGCTTCCCTTCTGTGACCAACGCAGGCCGTGCTTTTAAGACTCTCACCAACCTAATCCTGGCACCACCTAAAATAAACTTTCCCCTGTGAGGGACAAGCAGTTTGCTCGCTCAATGAACATGCCTGACAAGCACAGCTCTCCCTTCCTCAGGCAATCAACTCAGCCTTTTGGTTTAAGAATCTGAGTGGCAATCTCATCCTTGGGGATGGGGGTTGTTTTAGAAAACCCTGGTTTCCCAGTGTTTTGTGGAAGCCAGGGACCCACAGACATTCGTCCACCCTGCAGACTGGTCTCTCGGAGAGTGCAGCTCAGCAGAGACCCGAAGCTTACCTGCTGTGCTGAGGAATGAGCTGGAAGGAATGAGCCTGAAGGAAGTGGCCGGCAGGAATGAGCCACTGCTAACAACTTGCGCTAACAACTCTGTTACCAAATGGAGCTCCGAGTGGGTAATGAGACCTCTGGGTTGGAGGCGCACCATCAACCCATGCAGTCTGCTGTGGGCTTCGCCTTTGCCCTTGTTTGACTATTGCGTAAAGTTGTATCTCATCAGTTAGGTT
Organism: Propithecus coquereli; assembly: GCF_000956105.1. Taxonomy (NCBI): domain Eukaryota; kingdom Metazoa; phylum Chordata; class Mammalia; order Primates; family Indriidae; genus Propithecus; species Propithecus coquereli. The sequence continues at coordinate 309,044 of NW_012136747.1, read as the reverse complement.
GTGCTCTGACTGGTCTTCTGTCCGCTGGGTGGATAAGGGGATGCTCCTTGGGGAGAAGATGGACACAGGCTCTGCACGCTTCCAACTCAGCCCAAGGTGGCCCTAGGACCAGTGGTCAGAGGTCTATTTGACTAGGGCCCAATTTGTGTGGATGACTAGGCAGACCTTTATAAAATCTTCAAGAGGGCCCTCCTGTTCTGCCAACACATGAAAGGAGGTCACTTTGTTTTCTAGATTCTTGAGTAATGACTGTCAGGTCATTGATAGCATGGCCCTTGCTAGCCTCTGTTGGGTTGGGGGAACCTGGGACGCCATTCTAAGCACGCACTTTTGGCTGACTGTAGTGATTAACACGGGTTTGTTATACCAAGGCTGCAACTGACTCACAGGAGTCCTGCATGCTTAGCAATTTGGACTATAATCCTAACTTGTGCTTATCTTGGAGCCCAGGAGTGCAAGACCAGCCTGAGTGATATAGCAAGACCCCATCCGCACTCAAAAAAATCTATATATGATTCAATAGGAGACTTTAAACATAGACTTGAAAATTTCAAACAATATTTTTGAGGGGAGCCAACCAAAATAAAGGGAGTCCTATCCTTTCTTGTGGTAAATGGGCTCATACCTGGAATAGAGGACTTAGTTGGACAAATAAATTGGAATGGGAAATTGCCAATTTAGGTGATCTTCAACGTGTGGCTGCACATTTTCAAGGAGTCTTAGAAAATAAATAATCTAGAGACAAACAAAAACTTCATGACCCTCTGGATAAAGCATCTGGCCCCCAGTTAAACACAAAACCCAAAGTCCTCTGTTCCCCAAAATGTAATAACAGTGTACGGGTCAGATCACCTGCAGACAAAGCCAGCAAAGGAGCCACTGGGAGAACCCTCATTCACATTGGTTAAGAAGAGAAGGACAACAAGCCACCAATCCTAGTTTTCTCTAAATTCACAAAGGGACCATCAATACATACAGACAGACAAAAACACAGCTTTCTTGTTCATGTGGGGCCAGTCACAGAAAGGCAAAACATCGCACCCCCGAACGTTCTCGCCAGGTAGGCAGAGGATGCGAAGCCCTGACTGCTTCTTCCCCGGGCCATTTCCCAGGGTCGTGTTTGCAGCCAGCAATTTTGAGGGAGCAGGTGACACCTCCCGCAAAGAGCAGGCCGGCTTCCACTCACTATACAAGTGGTGAGTTTCCCACTCTCGGCTTGGGTTGCGTGGCCTGTGCGGCATGTGCCTGGACCCCTCTGAGTCACCCCTGCGGGACTCGGGGCAAGGCAGCAAGGGAGCCAAAGCGAACATGATGCTCACGCCGCTTGCTGTGCTCTGGAGTAATAACGTCCTTTGTCTCTGGCCCAGGAGGCTCATGGCTTCTGCCAGCACCCCTGAACCAGCTGCAGGCCAGCTTACCTGGCTGGCAGGTAGGTAACCTGAGACCCAGAGGTCACCATATACACCAGTAATTCCGCTACCACAGAACATCGGTCCCTCAGAGTAAAGTTCAAGGTTGTCTGAAAAGCAAGAGGGAAGGCAAATGGGCAGTAAGGGGGAAAAAAAAGAACTAAGTACTTGAAGCTTAAAGTAAGAGAATGCGAAAGCAGGTAGTAAAAGGTAAACTTGGGAGTGTACAGGAAGTTGCAGGAGGCTTGAGGGGATGGGAACTGGATTTGTTTTGGTTCACTAAAACCACTCAAGGAGTGAGGCTCTAACAGTTCTCAGTTCTTTCCCAAGTTCCAACCAGAGAACACCCTTCCTTTCTCTGGGACAAAGGCCCTCCGTGCGTGGTGGGGAGGGACCTATTCGGCAACTGGGACAGCCAGACAAAGTACACTTAAGAGGGTTATTTCTGGAAGTCCCAGAAAATCCTCTTGCACATGATTCTAATTCTATATGGTTGACAGGAGCCTTAATATGCCTACATCACATACAAGTCAAAATCAGAATCCCTGTGGCAAGAGTATCCACAACATCCGCAGGACAGGGACAGCCCAGTGGGGAGTCCACACTGAGTCTGCCCAGACCGCCACCAACTTTTTTCTTGTAAGAACATGCCAAGGCTAGGCCATGCCCTCGGGTACAAACTCAACACATGCGAGCATCAGCAGCCCACGCATCTCCTTGACCCAGCAGCAAGGCGAGTTCCCCTGCCTCAGCAATTGTGGCCCTGCCGAAATTAGTCAAAGCATCTTCAGATCTTGCCCTGTACCTTTAAGTCTTGGGTACCACTTGCAGTGTGATCCCATTTTGAACTGAAAACACCTGATATTCTTTTCTGCTTATCAATTAACCAGTTATGGTATCTGGTGACTTTCTCCTCATATTCACACTGAGCGACTCTCCCACCCGCTCCTGGGTAAGAGAGGAACTTAACTTTGTGTTTCTGTGCTTCAAAAGTTTTCATGTCCAGAACAGATCTTTTGGACAATCCATAACATATCCCAAGGTGGTATTAATCATTGATGGCACTTATCTTAAAAATGAATAAATCCTAAAATTCATATGGAAATTCAAGGAAAGTTCAAGAATAGTCAAATTAATGTCTTGTGCAGCAACTTGGATGGAACTGGAGACCATTATCCTAAGTGAAGTATCTCAGGAATGGGAAACCAAACACCTCATGTACTCTCTAATAATTGGGAGCTAATCGATGGGCACACCTGGGCACAAAGAGATGTAAAGGTCACTGGAAATCAAGAAGGGAGAGGGCGGAGAAGGGGAAGGGGAAAAAGTTACCTATTGGGTCTAATGAACACTACTGGGGTGATGGGCACACTAAAAGCCCTGAATTAAGCATTATAAAAGGTATCCATGTAACAAAAAAACCCACTTGTACCCCTTTAATATTTTGAAATTAAAAAAAAAGAATAGTCGAATCAATCTTGAACATGAAATACAAAGTTGGAGGACTCACACTGCCTGAATTAAAAACTCACTCTAATGCTACAGTGAGCAAGACAGTGGGGTGCTGCCATAGGACAAGGAGGTCAACGGAATAGAACTGAGAGTTCAGACGGAAACCCACTGGCCAGTTGATTTCAACAAGGATGCCAAGACAATTCAATGTGGGAAAATAACCATCTTTTCCACGAATGAAGCTGTGACAGCCGGATGGCCACGTGCAGAGGAATGAAGTTGGACTCCAATCTTGGGCCATGTAAAAATTATCTCAAAATGGATCAAAGACCTAAGTGTAAAAGCTGAAATTATAAAACTCTTAGAAGAAGACACAGGTGCAAATCTTTGGGTCCTTGGATTAGGCAATGGTTTTTTTAGAGATGATACCAAAAACACAACCAACCAAGGGAAAAAACCAGATAAACTGGATTTCATGAAAATCATAATCTTTTCTGAGTCAAAGGACACCATAAAAAAAGTTAAAAGACAATATACACAATGGAGAAAGTCTGTGCAAGTCATTTATCGAATAAGGGACTAGT
>NW_012136747.1:192812-305549 GCF_000956105.1 Propithecus coquereli | reverse complement strand
GGGGTGGGCGCTGGGGCAGGGCGGGAGCACAATAGACCAGTCTGACGCGCCTGCACGAGTGGTTGTGGACAACACTACAACCTTGGATTTTCTTTCAAAGGACACCATAAAAAAAGTTAAAAGACAATATACACAATGGAGAAAGTCTGTGCAAGTCATTTATCGAATAAGGGACTAGTATATAGAATATATAAAAAAATCTTATAATTGAATAACAACAAATAACCCAATTTAAAAAGGGCAAAGGATCTGAATAGACATTTCTCCAAATAACAAATGGCCAATACGCACATGAAAAGATACTTAACATCATTAGCCATCAGGGAAGTACAAATCAAAACCACAGTGGGCACTGGGCGTGGTGGCGCATGCCTGTAGTCCCAGCTACTCAGGAGACTGAGGTGGGAGGGTGGCTTGAACCCAGGAGCTCAAGACCAGCATGGACAAAATATCAAGACCCATCTCAAAAAAAAGGAAAAAAATACCCCACAATGAGATACCACTTCCCACCCACTAGGATGGTTACAGATAAAAAGTCGGGTGACGAGTGTTGGTGAGGATGTGGAGAAATTGGAACCCTCATACATTGCTGGTGGGAATGTAAAATGGTGCAGCCACTTTGGAAAATAGTTTGGAAATTCCTTAAGAGTTAAACACAAAGTTACCATATGACCCAGCAACTCCAACTCTAGGTATATACCCCAGAGAATTGAAAACATATGTACATACGAAGACTTGTACACAAATGTTCACAGCAGCATTATTCACAATAGCCAAAAAGTAGAAACAACCCAACTGTCTAACAACTGATGAATAGATAAACAAAATGTGGTGTATACATACAATGGAATATAATTTGGCAATAAAAAGGAATGGGCTACTGATACACACTTAACATCCGTGAGCCTGGAAAACATGCTAAATGAAATAAGCCAGTCACAAAAGATCATGTATTGTATAATTCCATCTGTATGAAATGTCCAGGATAGGAAATTCAGAGACAAAAGTAGATCAGTGGTTGCCAGGGCCTGGGGGGCTTGAGGGAAAATAGGGAGTGACTGCTATGGACATAGGTTTCTTTTTTTGGAGAAATGAAAATGCTCTAAAATTTATGTGGTTGTACAACTCTACGAATATATTAAAAAACCACTGCATTGTGCACTTTAAGTTGCATGGGTGAATTGTACGGTGAATTATATCTCAATAAAGTTGTTAATAAAAACATAAAACCAAATAAGACAGACAATACCAGGCTGGTTATGCAAGAACTCTCCAGGCTGGAATCAAGCCCCAAGGGGCCAAATTGGCTCTAGTGGCCCAACCTGTGGCCCTCTTAGGGCATGTTAAAATGCTAAAAATAACTAGGATAAATAGGGCAGAAATTGACAGAGAACTGATAAGCTTGTGGAGTACTGTGCAACTTTGGAGTGCTAGGAGAACACAGAGGTTTATTGTCCACACTGCGATAGAGAGAGGTCCACACAGAAGAGCTGGAAGTCAGAGAAAACAGCTTCGCAGATCCTCACACTGGACAGGCTGCTCTGACTCCTGAGCTTAGGCAAGGACCTCTCACAGCGCAGAGAGACAGACCCATGCAGAGGTCCAAGCTCCATCCCAGACACGCTGTACTGGCTGTTCTGACAAGGAGCAATGGGAATAATCGAGTTGTAAGATCTGTGAGGATGCCACCTGGCAAGGCCACTAGCCCACCTCACAGACGTTTGCTAACATCTTCCCTAAGACGACTCATTCCCGTAGGGAGAAACTGGCTGTCACGTCAACCACGCTGCTGAGAAATTTCTCTAGGGCAGCGGAGGAAATGGCCAGCTCATGACTGTTCTGGAACAAACACAATCCCGGGCAGACTGTAAAGACAGGAACCAGGCCCTATGGTACCCTCTGAGCACCTCCGCGTGGACCGTGTGGGCCACACGTATGTACTAGCAATCGTGTGGTCATATTCTGGATGAACTGAAGCAGTCGCTCGTTGAAAAAAATAGCAGCACTCATAGGGGCCAAAATATCAGACTTTGTGTTCCTCATTTGGGATGTTCCAACTTATTTATTTAGTAGGATGTGGACACATTTTATCAGAAGACTTATTTATAAACCACTCAGAAATTTCAGTGTCTTTATTTGCCCTCCTCTTTTGGAAAAATAGAAATGAATTTTTCAGAAATGTAAAGTTACCATTTAGAGGTTTTAACCTGAGGTTCTTCAGAGAACTTCCAAAAGCAGAGAGTTCACAGAAATCTCATTACTCAAGATTCTCAAAACAGTCAGCTGACTACACAAAGCAGAAAGCTTTTGCCCAAGACCACAGGAATAAATTCTCTTAGCTGTTTGCAACTGCGGATTTCCATACCCTCCTTTGTATACTTTTTGTTTTTTGGTCATGTTTTCCCACTTTATGGATTTAAGGTTACATACTTCTGACATAACCTATCATGTTTCCCTTAAAAATAATAACTCACCTAGCTCTGGGCTTTACTAGGGATAACCACTATCCTAATTCTATAAATCAGCTCTCCCAAGCTATTGCTAGTGCAGCCAATTTGACAAAAGGTATAAAGTATCACCTGAATCTTATTATGATGTGAAGATAACACGTGAAAAAGGACAGTGCTGCTGCACTGGGGACAGGTGGGTTCAGCTATTCTTGCAGCGTATCTGCTCATCACACGCCACCCACAGACGACACACCTCCAGCTCCACTCAGGCTGGCTGTACTCCCCCGTGGAAACCCGGCTCAGCACAGTCACCACAGGCCGAGGCTGCTAGACTGTTCCAAGTGTGTGAGCCCCAAACCCACAGTGAACCGCTTTCCTGCAAAGAATCTGAAGTACGATATCCTCCCTAGGGGTGTAAGCAGCTGGTGAAACAGACTGCGGAAGATACGGAGCCCCTCCACAGCAACCGGACAGCTCAGAGTGAGCATCAGAAATCCCTCCCGCCCTGGGCGATGCAGTAAATAATACGACCTGCACCGTGGGCGGGGCCCGGGGTGGGCGCTGGGGCAGGGCGGGAGCACAATAGACCAGTCTGACGCGCCTGCACGAGTGGTTGTGGACAACACTACAACCTTGGATTTTCTTTTGGCCGAGCGGGGTGGGGGGAGTGTGCACCGCTGCCAGCACCGCATTTTGACCCTGCATTCGCAGGAGAGGGGAGCTGGAACAACCTACGCTGAGCTAAAGGCAGCAGCAACCTGAATATCTAAGGCAGACTTAGGGAGTTGTTGGGACTTGTTTCCTTGGTCAGGGCTAGGAAACCTCAGATCATGGTTCTAGAAAAACTTCTAGCACCTTCTCGTAATACCTGTAGTTATACTTGTCTCAGCCATCCCATGTCTATTATCCAGAACATTAAACGCTTTCATGTACACTCTGTCCTAGCAGATGACTTCAAGACAAAAATGTGATAGAATCATGCTGACTGATACATGACCTGAAGGTCTGACCTCCACATTGACTCTTCATGGAGGGCTAGTGACATGGTCGAGATCTGGACAAGCCCTGGTGGCCTCTCCTGTACCTCTGACTGAAACCGAAAAATACCTCCCTATACCCCTGGAGAAAGACCGTCAGCCCTAGAGCCAGGGCAACGAGGAAACGCCTGCACTGGACACGCCCCTGGAAGCCTCGGGCAGAGCGGCGCAGCCAACGCAGCCTGGTGTGAGCCCGCGCCTGCCTTTGCCATCAGCACACACCAGGCTTCCAGGATCGATGTCGCCCAGCCCGGCCTCTGTAACCAGCACAACGAACTCTTTCCCAAACTCAACTTCACACCAGTGGTTTGCTTTGTTCAACAAAGACTGTGCCTGAGCAGCGCGGCAATTCCTTATTCAAGCAGCAACCGATTCAACTTCGATGTCAGGTAACGAGTGGTGGTCTCCGTTCTTTGACGCGCTCATTCATTCAACAAATACTTCGGGCCTGTGCTTGCCAGGCTCTGTTCTAGGGCCTGGGGATGTAGCAGCAAACGGGACGGGCCAAGAATACCTGTTCAACCTTACAAACTTGCAGTGCGGACAGACAGACACAAACCAACATGAGCTTGTAAAATATATGTCACATCTGGTGGACGAAGTGTGATGGGAAAAGCAAGCTGGATGGCAAAGAGGGCCGAGAAGGGGCCAGAGGTGGGCAGGGCTGCTGCTGTGGGCTGCGGGTCAGGGCAGGCCTTGCAGACCCCACGGCAAGGGAGGAGTGTGGAGTGCCGAGGGGAGCCCTCTGGGCCCAGAGAAGAGTGGGGCTCGGCCCAGGGCGGTGAGGCTGGCATGAGCAAATGAAGGGGAGGGGAAAGTGACCAGGCCAGTCGGGAGCAACATTCTGGCCATTCTGAGAACGGTGGTTTTGATTCTGAGTGAAACGGGAGTCCCTGGAAGGCTCTGGGCAGAGAGGGACATTCTCACAGATCTGAAAGGCTCATTCCAGCGGCCCTGGGGACGCCAGAGCCCAGCAGGGCAAGGACCTGGACAGCGGGTTCTGCGGGGCAGGCATGCAGCCCTGTGCCCGGATCGGGGCCCAGCTGGTGTGCAGGACCCTGGGAATGTGCGGGCCGTCTGGAACTCAGCCTTTCTAGGGGGCACTGCCCTGCTCCCCAGCTGTGGGTCTGGCAGCTGGACAGGCGGAGGGTTTGGAAAGACAGATGGGACCCGATGCTGCTGCACCCTCTGTAACCACTGCCCCTCCCCTCCCCTCAGCTTCCTTAGCAGGACAAGGGGACGCTGGGTGAGGTGGGGCCTCCGTGTGCACTCCCCATAAGACCCCAGCCCCACTGAGACACTAGCAGGATCCCGGCCCCACGGCTCTGGCTGCACACTGACTCCTAGATCTCCTCCTTGGGACCCCTCTCTGCCACAGGTCCCTGTTTCTGTGCCTCTAGCTGACCCTAAGCTTGCTGTCACCTGTGACCCCCTCCATTAGCCATGTCCCTGCAGCAGAGAACCCCTGCCTAGTAACCCAAGGCCCAAAGGAAGAGGGTGGCCCTGCCTTGCTCACCTCCATCTCTGAAAAGCCACTGCCCTGCCATCCAACGCCAGGCGGAAGGGGAGGAGCCAGTGCCGGTGGCCCCGCCCCCACTCACCCACACAGTCCTTCCTGTTCCAGTGGAGCCGCCGCCCTGGGGGGCAGATGCACTCGTAGCTGCCCTTGGTGTTGACGCAGCCCTGGTCGCAGCTCCCGTTGTTCATGCTGCACTCATCCACATCTGGAAGCACAGCGGGGAGTGAGAGTGGGACGGGAGGGGGCTGGCCAGCCCAGGCCACACCCATGCGGCTGGCAGGGCAAGGGCTCACGGGACACGAGGGCCTGATACCACCATGCCATGCCAGCAAGTAGCTGCACACGCCACAAACACACGCACACTCACACGCACAGGGGCATAAGGCTCCTCACAGGCACCAACACACTTCCCTTCCCCGGAACCTCGGTGGTTTTCTGAACTCAGGCAGCTGCGCCCGGACTGGGTAGGGCAGAGGAGGCGGCGCACAGTTGAAGCTCCCACCCAGCTGGGTCCTGTGGGCAGGACTGTGGACAGCCCCCTCCCAGCCTGAGTGCCCATCCGGTACAGTAGGCACAGGGGAGAGGAGTTACCCCTAAGGCCCTGCCTCCTCCTCCCGCCCTGTCGGCGCTCAGGCTGCCTGCACGCCAGGGAGTCCAGGCCCAGGGAGGCGACGGTGATTTTTGAGTCCTTCCAGAGAATCTGTAGCCCACCTCCAGCAGCCACCCTGTGCCCTGATCAGTCCAAGTCCTGACCCCACCTGATCTCCAAGCTGCCGGCAGGGTGAGTGTGGCTACCCCCAGGTCACAGAAAAGGGAGAGACACCCGGGCCATCCTTGTGCCACCTTCGCCCGCCACACCTATGTAACACCAAGTCCTGTCAGCTCAGCTCTGCTCCTAAGCACACCTAGAGCCTTCCCCTCCTCTCCAGCTGAGCCCACCCTGCCCCAGCTCCAGCAGCGCCTGAGCCGTGCCCAGAGCTGTCTCCCCTCGGGGACCCCGGATTCCACTCCTTTCCACGTGGCAGTGGGTGCATCTTGTAACGAGAACTTGGCCATATTACACCCCTGCCCAAACCCTCCAGTGGTTTCTCCTCTCACTGGGGATAAAACCCCATGTCCCCGCAGGGCTAATGGAGCCCTGCACGTTGGGTCGTGCCACATACCAGACTGCCCTGCCACCACAACCCCTTCTCCCGGGGGGCTCCAGCCGCATCGGCTGCCGGCTGCTCCCTCGCACGGCTCTGCGCAGTGCCTTCACCGCAGAGCCCTCGAATGCTGCCCCATCTCGCCCAGCATTCCTCTGTTAGGACTGTTGCCACGCACTGCCCTTCTGCCGTGACCCTCCGCTGGAACGAGTTGCCTGTGGAATTTTCTGTGCGCTGGCCATGCCCCCTTCTGGCTTGGGGTTCCCCAGAGCCTGTGGCTGCCAGGCCTACCCCCACAACCTGGCCACGGCCTGGCGCCCGGCAGGTGCCCGCTGCCCCTCCCCCAGCCCTGCCCATGGCTGAGCCCCTCTGCCCAGCGGTCCCCAGCCTGGCCGAGATCCCTCCCAGGCCCACCAGGGTAGAGGTCAGGGTTGGGATGTGGGGTGCAGTGTAGGTGGCCGTGTGGCCAGGCGCGTGCCTCGGGGGGGAGGTGGCCCTGGCGGGCAGGCTGCAGACCTCCGCAGTGGGTTGTCCCGTAGAGTGTGTAGCCGCGGTGACACAGGCACTGGAAGCTGCCGGGGGAGTTGATGCAGATGTGGTCGCAGGTCCGCTCGAAGGAGCACTCGTCGATGTCTGCGTGGCCACAGGGAGACAAAGTTTGGGGAGGAATTTGAGGTGTGGTGGGTGGGCATGGCCTGTCACTGTCACTCAATGCACATCTGTGGGGGACAGTCCCTGGGCCCTGAGGCTCAGTACAGAGCTGACCCACAGTAAATGTTAGACTTCTTGTTCCTGCTCAATTTTCCATTTTGTCTCCATCAACCTTCTGTTTCTGAGCTAGAAGCCACCTCACCTCTTTTCTGGAGGCAAACGAGGCAGAAATAGTTTGAATAGGAGGGATTATTATGAATCTCTGCCATTTTAATATCTCATATTCAACTGTGATCAGTACAGGTATTTAATCCACACTTGCAGCAAACTGAGGTAGCAGCTGAACTAGGACATGAGCCCAGGCCTCTTGGATGCTAACCAAAACATATTTTCCTATCATCCCAGGATGTTTCTTGAGAAAATAAGGAAAACAGCAGAAATAGAAAGGGGGGAAGGGAAAATATGAGTAAAAAGGGAGTTCTCATACTATGTGAAATTTGATTATGAGCTTCCTAGAAGCCAAGGTAAAAAGGGAAAGAAAAAGGGTCACCAAGTGCTTGTTCCTGGAAAGGAAAAAATGAACCACATATTGACAGGAGACAAGTCTATCCTGGCTATAAATTCTGAGGAAAGTGGCTCCTACAGGACAGCTGACGGGGGCCCATGAGGGTAAAGCAGACACCAACTTGATTCTCCACAGGGACAGCAGTTAGGAGTTCATTCTTTGAATATGTTAGCTCATGCCACTTCACACATATTCATAATACACGCGTGTTTACAAAAACACTAACACAAGGAAGGAACCGTGCTGAGTGCTCAAAGGAGGATGTGATCCTTCCCAGAGGGGATCTGGGAAGACCTCCTGGTGCTTGTGGCACCTGGGCTAGACCCTGTAGGATAGGTCAGCTTGGAATGCAGGAATGACAGCGGAGGAAGGGCTCCACGCAAAGGCTGGGAGGGGGCAGCATGGGATGCCGAGGGGATTATGTGGAGCTCGAGGGGGACTGGGGATGTGTCTGGGGTCCCCATCACAAGAGTGCCAAGCAAAGGACATGGACCCCTCCCTGTTGGACCTGGGGAGCCTAGGGCCCAGGGCCTCAGGGAGATGAGCCTGGAAGAGGGTGGAGAAGACACAGGTGGGGGTTAGGCCGGGGAGGACAGAGCCTTGGCCTGGAGCCCAGAAGCAGACACCCCGTCCCGCCATCTCACCACCTCCTCGGCAGCTGCCCACCATTCTCAGGGGGCAGCTGGGAATGCAAGGCCAAGGGTCCCCCTCAGCCCTCCACAGAACTCGGCAGGGCCGACTGAAACAAAGGCAAGGTCAGAAGAGCCCTTATCAGGACCCGGACAGATTTCTTGCTCCTGACCAGCCCCTGTGCCCTGAGAGGAAGACAGGGCTGGGATGCCCAGCCAGGGACGAAGAGGGGCAGTGATTGGCCTGGGTCACAAGGTGAGTCGAGGATGGGCTGGCCCCGGACCCTGCCTTGCCAGCCTCCTGCTCTCACCTTCCTCAGGGGCTCGCGCTGCCCCAGCGCCAGCCTCTGAGCAGCACTGGCTGGCAGAAGCTGCGAGTCCTGCGGCCAGACTGGCCATGTGCAGCTGAGCCACCAGTACCCGCAGAAACAAAACAACTAGACCACAGCAGAGTAACTACTGGGGAAACCGAGCCCCCCACCCCTCCTTCTGCACTGCCTCAAGTCAGTCCCACAGGGCACCCCCCTCCTTCCTAAGGGCCTCATCCAGCCACACTGAGCTCCCTCTGGCCCCCCCAAACCTCCTCAGCCCAGTAGCGCCATCTCCTGGGTTAGTTTATCTCCTCGGCTCCTCCTGGAAACTCATCCTTCAAGCATTTCACTAAGGAACCCTCCCCAGGAGGCCCTCCCTGACCACCTCCCTCCACTGTCCGTCCTCTGGGCTCCCGCTGCATCCTGTGCTCCACGGGGCTTGTCCTGGGCTGTGATCTTGGCTTCTGCTCTGACCTCTCTGCCTACCGCCCTTGCTCCCAGCAGGCACCCAGGACCCTAAGGATGGACTGTTGGAGAGCGCCTGCAATGTGCAATTCTGCCCACCAGGTGGCAGCACCCCACTGCAGGAGCCTGGGCGGTTCAGTCCCGGGAGGCAGCCTGGCGGCCACCTGGAGAGAAGGGGTGGGACCTGGGACATGTGCTGATCCCTCCCTGGGCCTCAGTTCCCATCTATAAAAGGGACGGGTTGGACCGGATGGCCCCTAGACTCCTAAAGGACAGGGAAGGCAGGGTGGGGGGGCACACCCTGAGGACTGAAAAACTGCCCAGCCCGGCAGAGTGGGCCAACCCCCCCCCACTCTCGCTTCCTCTCCTAGGAGCCTGCAGAAGCCCGGGAGGAAGAGGGACCCTGACCCTGCCGGGACCCAGTGAGGACGGGGAGCCCAGGCCCCGAGGGCTGCCCAGGGCACGGCGGGAGCCTCACCTTGGCACGTCCGCTCGTCCGTCAGCAGCTTGTAGCCCTTCCGGCAGCCGCACTCGAAGCTGCCCACGGTGTTGCGGCAGAAGTGGTCGCAGCCTCCGTTGTTGACCAGGCACTCGTTGATGTCTGTGGGAGCCAAGGGCGGGGGAGGGGGGGAGGCGAGGACAATGAGCCTGTGTACCTACCCAGTGGGGGCACGCCAGACCAGCGTGGGGACCGCACCGTCCTCACTTGCCTGCACGCACTGCGCAGGGCTGGCCCCAGGCCCCCAGCTGAGCAGATGGTGGGGCCTGTCTCACTGAGGTGGGGTCGGGGGCTGGGTTAAATGTGGAGGTCCAGCCCCCCATGCTTCTCTGCTTCCCCTGAGCTCGGCGAGCCTGGTGTTCACAACACATAACAGAGAGGAAGTGATATCTGCTGTGCCAGGCAAGACAGCAGGGACGATGACATCCCCCACGTCCTTTCATTTGCATACCTGGGGAGGCAGCCTGGACCAGACAAGGACCACTTCTGCCCACCTTGGGCAAGCTACTGCCCCTCCCAGGGCTCTCGTCTGCACGAGGGTAGGAAGCGCAACCGCTCTGAAGGGCATCGCGAGGACTGCATGCAATCCCGTTCCTAAGGTGCTGCTGCTTTTAAAAAGTAGGTGTTAGCCAGGTGCAGTGACGCACACCTGCAGTCCCAGCTACTTGGGAGGCTGAGGCAGGAGGATTGCTGGAGCCCAGGAGTTCCAGGTTCCAGTGAGCTATGATCGCACCATTGCACTCCAGCCTGGGCAACAGAGCCAGAACCTGTCTCTAAAAAAAGAATAATAAAAAAGGTAGGTCTTACTGGCCCTGTTTGAGGACAAGATTGAGGCTTAGAAGGATAAAGCACCTGGTTCAAAAGGCTTCAGCTGGGGAGTGGGAGCTGGGCTGCTGACGTCCCAGTGCCCTACCCAGACTCCCCGCCTGCCTGGCCTCTTTCTTTGCTCAGCAAGTAATGAACTGCAGCTATATTCTGAAGGTCGCCTGGCCCGATCCCGTGAAATAAGTGACGCCCTCCCGAGCATCTCTGCCAGCCCTCCTCGTCCTGACACAGCCCTGACCCCTGAGTCCCCTAGACCGGTTCCCCCACCCTGCTCACCTGGGCTTTTCTCTCGCGCCCAGGCCAGCCCGACATTCTGCGCTATCAGAGGCCCTGACCCTGAGGGGCCCCTTCTCCAGGGACACAGTCCCAGCTACTCCAAAGTTCCCTCTTGGGGCCCAGCCTCCAGGCCCCCACGCAGGTCGCCCCCTGCAGACATGACCCAGCCATTAGTAACAAAGGAAGAGATGACTGGCGGACGTGGCCTCACCGGCAAGGAAGACGGACAGCACGTCCTCCTGGCGGTCGACGGCCGGGTCGCAGCCGAGCTGCCCAACACTGATTCCAGCATCTGCTGAGCCCGTCCTGAGCGTGGCTGCTGGGCCAGGTGCCTAGAGGCCCCTGTCTTGTGTGGCTGGCACTGACCCGTGAGGAAGGCGAACCTGTCCCCTCTTTACGTGGGGCCCCACGCTCCGGTCATGGCGACTGGCCTCAGGCCACTCTCACTACTTTTACCTCGAACAGTCTGGACTCAATCCCTGCCCAAAGTCCTAAAGCAGTGTTCCCACAGAATGTTCCCCAGCAAGGACGAAACGGAAACCTGGGCTCTGGTCCATGTATTAGAGAACGTGGAGTTAAAGAGAGCAGGGCTGAGATGCCCCACGCAGGCGTCCTGGGAGCCTCGGGAGGCGAATGTGCCGTGTACTTTCTGGCAACGTCTCACGGGACCTTCACAACTGGGAGAGCAGAATGCCCATCTTACAGGTGGGGTCATAGACCACACGCGGGAGCCGGACCTCAGCCAGCACCAACTGTCCCCAAAGGTGGGCCTTCTCCAGCACATTGCCTGGCCCTGTAGCCCCCAGAGAAAGAGACATTCAGTCCAGCATGGCCTCATCCGGGGCAGAGCCTCAGGCATCTCCGTTGCCCCCCTCCCCTCCAACCCCGGATCACAGGAGATGGAGGAATTTCTAGCTACAAGCCCAGGCTCCCAGGAGAACAGAGGCCCATCTCAGCTCTGCCTTGGCCAGCTGTGTGGCCTTGGGCAGTGAAAGGCAGGTTCCTGTCTGCAAACGGGGCTGCTAACCTTGGTCGCTTCTCCTGGTGCTGTCTCTCCTAGTGTCACTGCTCCTAGCATCCTCAGCAAGATCAAACAGGCTGACACTGCTAAGCAGGCAGGGGTCCCTGCCTCAGGCCTTCCAGAACCCCCCAACCCCAACCTCTTCCCCATCTGGTCCTGTCTGCTAAGGGGCTGTCATAGCAACCAGACAGGCAGAGGGAGGCATGTTTGCCTGAGGCCCAGGCTGGTGTAGCTGGCTGCCTGGGGTGGGGGGGGTCAGAGTGGGGGAAGCCCCCTTCCCACGCCAGCCCAGGATATAGTGAGGGGGTGCTGGGCTCACACGGCCCCTCGACCTCCATTCCAACAGCCCCCGGGGTACAGCTTCATTCTGCCTCTCTCTCCACTTCCCTCAGCCACTGGCTCCCACGCCCCCTCCCCCAGGCAGCCAGCACCCCCTTCCACATGCAAACCTGGCCAAGTCCCCACCTGCCGACAGGCCTTCTGAGGCCCCGGGTCTCCCAGGATGAAGGCTGCCCCTCTGCAGAGGCTTACAGCCTTCCCTTTGCAGCCTGGGCCTGGCTGCCCAGACTCCGGTCACCCCACCCGGCCCGCAGTCCACTTCTCACCTGCTGACTGCAGGGAGGCCCACCCCGCCCTGGGAAGACGGCCCTTCTGGGAAGCCTTTCCTGATGTTCTCGCCAGAATTAGCTGCTCCCTTGTCACAGGACCTGCCCTCAGGGGCAGGAGAGGGCCTCGGGACCACAGTGATGGGGGTATCTGCTCCTGCCTGGTGCCCCAGGGCCCGTGAGTGACTGCCTAGGAACAACGAGTGAGTGAGTCAGGGTGATGCCAGACAGTGGAGAGGGTTTGAGGGCCAGGGCGGGGTAGCGTCTTAGGCCACGCAGGGAACATCCAGACACACCACCCAGTGTGGGAGGATGTGTGTAGGGGCCCAGGGTGATGGGGTGAACTATAGGAACACACGGAAGCTCCCTCCTGCCCAACCTACCAAGGGGCATAGTCTGGCAACTGGGGGGGACTACGTGGGTGAGGGCTTTTGAGTGAGAGCAGAGGGCATGGCACTGTGGGCTGGCATCACCCTGGGGTGCCTGGAGGGAGGGCCAGCTGCTGGGCTGGCCAGGTGGAGGGTATGGGAGGGCACCATCGCTCCTACTCAGGTAAAATCCCTGGCGGGTCGCGTGCCTGGGCCAGGGCACTGCGGAGGGAGCAGAGGAAACAGGCAGTGGGTGGGGGTTCTCCCAGACTGTTCTGGAAGGTGTTAGGAAGAGGGGCTGGAGTCTCTGAGGGCAATCCAGGCTCTAGCACAGGGAGTTAAGGCCCCAGACCTCCCTGCTCTGGGAAGGGTCAGGCAGCAAGATGCCTCCAGTGTGCATAGCACCCAACGGGGAGCCTTGGGACTGGACCCGACCTGGTGCACACTCTCGGAACAAAGCTGGGCCCTAGGCAAATCCTCCAGACCCCGCGGCTCTGATGTTTAGGCAAATACCCCCCACTTTCCCGCTCCTGCCTCCACCTGCCCACAAGACCCCCTCCAGCCCGGGGTTTCCAGCTCTGGGTTTTCCAAGCCCCCTGGTACCTGCCAGCCTTCCATCTGGCTTGACAATGACTTTTTGGCTTCCAGAAAACACTGAGCCTTTGAAATCAGTCCTTGCTAACGTGACGGTATGTGCCCTGATGGAGGGGCCAAAGCCCTAGGGCCAGGGCTGCGCGTCTGCCAGGACCCCCTGCCCACATCCCTCCAGCCAAGGCGGGAGAATGCCAGATACTGACCCTGCGCTCTAGAGGTCAGACCCTGCCTGGTTTCTCAGGCTCCCTGACTCGAGGGCATTATGACGACGTTCATACGATGCAGTTCTAGACTAGTCCCACGGCCCTGAAATTCAAATATCCCTGGACATGTCCAGACTCTGCTTCGCCACCTCTGCTGCCGGCCCCGGCAGAGCCCTGCTGTCTGGAGCCTGGGTGACCACAGCTGCATCTCACTGCTCTCCCAGACCCTGCCCAGGGGCCGCTGTCCCAGTATGGCCAGGGATCATTTCAGAAGGGAAACCAGGGCCTGGCCCCGGGGCCCTGCACCATCCGCCGGCTCCTTCGCATGGTTCCCAGACCCGAGTCCTTGAGCCTGCCGGCCTCCGCGTGGCAGCCGCGGCTCAGGATGCTGCTCCCCGCCCACCGTCCCCCCAGCCCTCCCTGCCCTCCCGCACGTCCAGCTCTGGCCGGTTCCTCCGCTCCTGTCGCACTGCACTTCTCCAGCCAACACAAAGTGGTCTGTCATACACATTCATTTTAGCAATTAAAAAAACTAAAATCTGTCCTCCGCACTCAATAGAGATCCCTAGGGCAGGCGATGTCTGACTGATTTGTCCCATCTCCCTAGAACCTGCACAGTAGGGGCCCAGAAAACCTGTCTGCTCAGTGAGTGAATGAGACGACCATCTGACTGCGGGCCAGCGGGCTCCCAGGCCCTGAGGACTCTGCCTGCAAGGCGGCGGCCACAGAGGAGCTTTGGCTGAAGGGGCAGCCCTGGTTAAAGGGCTCCTACTGTTCCAAGATTTTGTTTCAAGAAGAGCCGCAGAAAATGGGGTGGTGGTGGTCAGGGGGGCTCAGACTGGTGGGCTTGGGGCTGTGTGGATGGCTCTCCTGAGCACCTCCTGTCCCCCAGAAATGGAAGGGGAGGGGACGAGTGCCCCTTGGGCCACCAAGGGATGGGCGGGGGCAGGAGGCAGCAGTCGGAGCTCCTGGGCCCAGGCAGGTTGGCGCCGGCCTCTGCCCCGGCAGCAGCGCTGCGCCTCAGAGGGAGGCGAGTGGCCGCCCTGCCCTGACGTCCCATCCTCACAGCCCGGATCTGCGCAGACCTCTGGCATCCTCAGCGAGTCACTCCTGGCACCAAGTCCACGTGGCAAGGACTCGGATGCCACCCACCTGCCCACCCGCCTGCCAGGAACCCACCAAGGCTATGAACAGGCTGAGTGGTGGCTACAGAAGGGCTTTATTTTCAAATAAACAGGAGGAAGAACTGTTATTTCTGTCAATAATCACCGGGTTCTTCCCAGTGAGTTGGCAAGGAAGAAGTCAAATAAGCTGTTTATTTTTACAGGCTTAAAAAAAGTCCATCTTGAACTATTTTAAATCACTATAACCTCCGCTTTCAATATTTTCACTCATGGGACTTTAAAAGCTCTAGTTCCTCTCCCCTTCCACGCCCCACCCTCCGACCCCTGGCAAGGTCAGGGAGGACAGTGGCCATAGCCATGGGGCGCACAGGGGCTTTGCGGTTTGGGCTTGATGACCTGCCCGGCGGGCCGTGGCTTCTCTGGCTCATAGTCACCTGGCCTGGTGACGGTCCTCCCCGCCTGCAGGGCTGGCCCATTCCTTCCCCAGCGCCTGTCTCCAGAGCTCAGCCAGCTCCTCCTCCAGCTCACTGGGCTGCTTATCTCCTGAGGGTCCCTTGTCCCCCAGGAGGCACTCTGTAACTCTTTGCGGGAAGAATCAGGGACCGAGTGGAAAGATAAACCTCTGTCCTCCCTCTCCGTCAGCCACCAGCACACGCCCTTCCCTGCCTTTCTTCAGCTGCGGTCATCTCAGACCCTCATGAGCCCCCACTTTCTAAGGCGAGAGGACATCCTTCCGTATCCTTATCCCTTCAGTTGAAATCTCCCTGCTTTGCTCACCCAGTGACGATGACACCGTGTCCTTGTTTTTCCCAGTATGAGATCTGCACCTCCAAAATGGCCCAGTGCCTAACTATGCCCACCAGCTCTGCAAGACCCACTGCAACTAGGCCAAGTGGGTAGGAAACGTGCCACGCTCCATGCTCCTTGGGAAGCCTCGAGTCACCGAAGGCCCAGGAAGGCCCAGGGTAGACATACCCATTTAATCGCTTAACCCTGTGTGCAGCCAAATTCTTTGACATCAGAATCTCTTTGGGCCAGGAACCTACTGATGTGCCATGGAACCAGTGTTCTCTGGGACCCTGCTGGGGACCCTGGTGCTGATTGGCTGTCCCTCTTGGCCTCTTCAATAGCAATGTGAATGACTGCTGAGTGTCTGCATTCCGGCAGCCACACACTGTCCCCCACCCAGCCCCGCGCTGAGCCCAGCTCACGGGGGCTCTCAGCCCCTGCTCCTGCCCACCCGGCTTTTGGGTCAGGTGAGCATGGTGGCGGCGTGCCCACATGGCTCCATGCACTGACCTTTGCACGTCTTCCCGTCCGGCTGCAGCGTGAATCCAACTGGGCAGCTACATCGCACGCCAGTGGCTGTGTCCTTGCATGTCCGGTCGCAGCCTCCATTATTTACCGCACACGTCTCTGGGGAGGAAAAGAGACAGAGATGCTCAGTCTCCTTGGGCAGAAGCCACCGCCTTTCCCTGTCCATGCGAGGATCTACGAGACAGGAAGACCTGGGTTCAAGTTCCGGCTCTGAAACCCCCTAGGGAAGCTGCGCTGCCTCTCTGAGCCTCAGGCTCCCATCCGTGAAATGGGAGAATGGCACCATTCCCGTGGGGTTGCTGGTGGAGACCCGACGTGGTGAGGGATGGGTCAACTGCGCAGGGCTGTGCTTGTGTAAAGGTTCCTACCAACAGGTCAGCCGGTGCTGAGATGGGCCTGGCTGGTATTTCCCTGCCCAGGGCCAGCTTCCTCAACCTTCGCCCCACCTGGACTCAGACTGCAGGTCCAGGCTGGTGTTACCAGGAGGCAACTGGGGCTTGTGGCCCTGGTTGGGTCGGTGAGTCACGACTGAGGTTCTCAGGGCCCGCACACCATCCATCACCTTGATGAGGCTCTTAGCCCAACATCTGTTCTCACTGAACGATAAGCCAAAGGCATCTGGTTTTTGTCCACTCGAAGCTTGTCTAGGGCATTTTTTTCTTTTGCAAAATTCAAAGGGGCTAGAGTGGCTGAGGGCATAACTGAGGTCACCGTAGTCGTCGTGCGGTGAGAGTGATCCTCCCCAGGCCTGGAGACGGGGCTGGCAGAGCTGGCTCACAGGGCTGTGGTGCAGCCCCCGAGGAGCCGCTGTCCCACACCTCTGATCCTTGCCACCTGGGCTTCTTCCCGCGCATCTGGCAGGCTTTTATCTTGTGGAAACTGCCTGAGTGGGCTTCCCTCTTCTCTTTGCCGCTAGAAAGTGGAGCCGACGGGCGCCCATCTTCCATGACCTGAACTCCCCTGCCTGGCCTCACCGTGGCTCCCCCGGCTGCCTGGTCCTGGCCTTTCCCTGAAGGCTCCCCCCAATCCGTGCACTCTGTCAGTGTCTGTGTCCTGCAGGCTGCCTTCAGTTCTCTCTGGGAGGAGTCTGGGGACCAACAAAGGAGTGAATAAACGAATCCACACTCTCAGCTGCCAGGAGTTGCTGCTACTAATTAAATCAAATTCATAATTCCTTTCCTTTGAACCTCACTTTGGAGAAGAAAACCTGACGTTCCCGTGTGTGTGTGTGTGTGTGTGTATGTGTGTGTGCACGTGTGCGCGTGCGTGAGTGTGCATCCGTGATTCTGCAGGGCCACAGGGGCTGCTTGCTGTGGAGGGCCACCCGTCCTCCTCCTCATGACCAACGTCTTCACCATCACAGGGTGAGCTACAGACCCGCCACTCCTCCTGGCCTGCCTTTTAGTGTCTCCACAAATCCAAACCTCCGGCTGCCATGGGCAGTTGCTGTGACCCAGTCTTGCCTTTGCAGCATGCTGGTCCAGGGCTTGGAAGCCTCCTGCCCGTTCATCCTTCAAGGCCCAGCTCAAAGACCGCCTCCGCAAGGAGCCCCCGAAGCCCCAGACAGAGGGAAGGCACTGCCCTTTTTTGTACTTGTGCAGTGGCTTCTGTGCCCATGTTGGCCAAATTCTGACTGGCACTCGGCCTGCTTGTGCCCTTGCGTCTTCCCATAGGACCAGCTACCGGGCCAGTGGAGGTGGGCAGGCCAGGACATGAATCCTGGCTCTGTCCTTCACAGGGTGACCAGGCAGGCCCCCCTTGGGGCTGGACCTCAACACCCCCCCAGGGCAGAGGTAAGGGGCAAGCACCTGGCCCAGGTACCGGCACGTAGCAGTTGCTCAATAAATGTTAGTTTCCTCTCCTGGGCTGACAGTCAGAGAGCAAAATCCTGCCTCCCACCCCAAATCACGGAGCCATGCCCCGCCCCCGCCCCCCCCCGACGGGTCTTTTCCATGGGAGAGCCCTCTCTGGAGAGGGGCAGAGGGCTGCCTGTTTCCTAGGTAGGGTAATTAAGGCTCAGGCTTGGGGTGTGGGGGGGCCAGGCGCTGAGAGCCTGGGCTGGGCACTGGGCCTGCGTGTGGAGGTGCAGGCGCAGGCGCTGGGGGCCATGTCCCTGAGGAGTGGACCTGGCCAGGCAGGCCTCAAGGATCCTGCAGGTTCTTCCGTTCCCTGGAGGCCTGATGGGATGGGGACTCTCCACCCTCCAGAGCCAAGAGGGCCTCAGGGATGTGCTGTCCCCCTGCCCGCTGGGCAGGCTGAGGCCGAGGGGGCTGGGGTCCAGCTGGCATAGACGCCCACTGCAGGACACTCTCTCCTGCACCAGGCAGTTTTAGTCTCCCTGCCTCGCCCCAGCCCATGGCTCTGAGTGAAGGGTCCTGGGGCCCTTCTCGGGTGCCAACGGCCCACTCACAGTCTCCTCGTGGCCATTGCCACATGCCAGGCCCTGCTCTGCCTCCCACGTCTCACACCCCCACCTAAACAGCTCCAGTGCCCTCCACCGCCCTGACGAGTGCGGAGCAGAGTGTGAGGGACTCTGCCCAGGCCATGCAGACTCCACGGTGGGGCTGGTGGGACCCACTAGCCTGACTCTAAGCCCGTGGCCCTCGAGGAAACAGGCCCATCTGATGGCTCCCTACAAGCCCCCCGGCCACTCTTTATCTTCCTCCCCAGCAGCCCTTCTGCCTGTCTCCCCTGGAGGGCCACCCCCTCCTGTGCCTCTCCTGGGGCTGGGCCTGCTGCTTCCTTAACACCCCTCGACTCCAGTCCCTGCTCTTACTGCTGCCACCTGGGCCAGGCCACCACAGTCCTGTAACTGTCACGGCCTCCCAATGGTCCCTCCTTCCGACCACAGCCTCACTTGAGGTAGCCAGAGAAATGTGCCCTCTGGGCTCATGCAATAATGCCCAGAGCCAACGTTCCCCAGGACTTCCTCTGTGCCAGGCCCTGGCTACCCGTCCGCACCTCCTCCTGCTACAGGGCCTCAGGTAGGCTGCCGCCTCTCACCTGCCTCCATCCCTCCCCTGCAACACAGGGACAATAGTTTCTGCTGTGCCCACCTCAGCTATACTGTCCCGAGGCTAACAGACGTCCACCGCAAAATGCAATGCATGTGGACAGCACAACAGTGAAATCTACCTAGGTCCTTTGGGCTGAAGTGTGGTTTGGGGACTGAAGTCTACCATTACAGGACCTGGGTGGGGTGAGCACCTTGTCCCTGTTAGTTTACGGAGGCTCCCCGGTGCTGCCAAGGGCCCCTTGCCTTCAGTGCCAATCAGCCTGGGGCATTGAACCAGTCCCCCATCTCTGAGTGTCTCAAAAGCAGTCTCACCTCTGTCTCCCAATACTAGAGGCCACCCAGACCTGGTATTAGGCCACTGCTATCTCAGAGCGATTAAGAAAACAGCCTGTCCTCTCTCTCCCTACAGCAGGCAGTCTTAACTGCAGGGCCACCCCAAGTGCAAGCAGCAGATGTGAGCTGGGGGCCGCAGCAGTGGCATCTCTGGCCCATGTGAGGCGAGGGGAGTGGGCTCTGGGCCTTCTCTGGGTCCCATCCCAGCTCCGCCCCGGCAGGGGCCATGAGGGAGCAGGGGCTGCCTGTCAGCCACACCCCATCCGGCAACACACTCGGGCGGGCTCAAGCCTGGTGACCCAGACAGTGCAGGGAGGAGGGCAAGGCTCACCTTCAGAGCTCTTGTCCCAGGGATCTAAAGAAAGAACCCCCTGTGGGCCCTGTGAGCCCCTGATCTCTCCCAGTTCCCAGCTTCTAGATGTGGGCTGCCCGGGCTCTTTCTAAGGGCTTTCCCTGCCACCCGGAGAAACAACAGGAACGACACCTCCCGCGGCACAGCCCTTCACAATCGACAAAGCGCCCTCTCACCCGCTAACCGCAACGGGCTCACAGCAGCCCCGAGGGAGGCGCTTGTGCAGACAGGGCGCTGAGGCTCAGAGAAGCCACGTGTCCAGCAGGACAGGCTACATCATCTGTGGGACCCAGTGTAAAATAAAAATGCAGTGCCTTTGTTTGAAAATTGGTAAGAATTTCCAGACAGAGACCGCAGGATGTGAAGCCAACCATGGGCCACTGCCCGGGATGCACACCTGTGAGGGTGGCCATGGCTTCACGTCTACGGCTACTGGGGGGGCCAGTACTTGAGCCCAGGGGCTGTGACACCAGGCTGTGGTAGGGGATCAAGGTGGCTCCCAGTGAGGGGCCAGAGCTGGTGCCCAGGGCAGGTGGCTGTCTGCACCCCTGGTGCCCTGGCTTCCTCATTCAGCCATGGGGAGAACTGCCTCACCCCACAGGGGTGGGGTGGCAAAGGGCACAGGGCCGACTGGGGCTCTCAAGTTTGAGAGGAAATCCCGAAGTAAAAGCCCCAGCCTTTGGTCTCTCCCCAGGGCAGCTCCTGCTCTGGGCCAGGCCCTGCAGGGGAGGCAAGACGCTCCCCTGGACCCCCGTGTGCAGCCTGGCCAGGGCTCTGACAGAGGGCAGCAGGGGCAGAGGGCAGGGGGATGCCGGGAGCAACCACGGCAAGTGTTAGCCTTTGAGTGGGCACTGCCTGCTCACATCACCCAGGACTGGGCAAGGTCCTTGAAGGGCAGTCTCAGTCACAGTGTGGTAGCTACAACGTGAACTATGGAGTCAGGAAAACAGGATTCCCCGTGCCGGCTGTGTGAGCTTGGGCAAGTCCTTTTGCTTCTTGGAGTCTGTTTCCTGACGTGCAACTTGGAGATGATGACAGTTACCACATAGTTCTGGCAAGGTCCAGACAAAGCAGTGGGTGTGACGGTGCTCTGTAAACCGTTCTGTGGCTGTGACCACACGCTCACTCTTGGTGACATTTCACAGAACCTCTGCGTGTAGAGTCCTGGCATCCAAAGTCAGCTGCTGGTTCACTCAACAATTATTTCCTACGCTGCACTGTGCTGGGCAGATGTGCCCTGGCCACAGTCCCTGGTCTCGTGGAAGCCGCTGTCTAGTGGGCAGCAGACAGGTCAGCTCGGCCAGGAGGGGGAGCTACAGAGAGGACTCTGACATCCCTCAGGAGCGAGCATTTATCTGGGGAGACAGACGCCTTTCTCGCATGAGTCTGGTCCCATCTCTCATACTGCCCACGTCCCAGGCCACACCCTGTCACACCCAAGCATGGGTTCCACAGGACGGAGCCCTCGACCTAGCCCGACATGCTCCTCGGGACTCGGAAGCCCCCACCTCACCCCTGCAAGCTTTCCTGAGCTGCCCTGGGCTTCTGACTCCCAGGGCGGCGCCGTCTATTTGGGTGGTGGTTTGCTCTCCCGACAGAGACGTGTCGGGGGACCCTGGCAACGAAGGGGACCAAGTGACTGCCCTGTGTTGGCCTGGTGAGGGAGGGTCCCTGAGATGAAGCCACGTGACCCCAGCGACAGTCAAGGGTGCTGGGAGAGCGACGTGCAAGCTGAGGGGGCGGAACTGAAGGGCAAACAGGCTCACCCGGCTGAGGAGACGTGCGGCGGCTGCACCCGAGCAGGCCGCAGCGGAGCGCCCCGCGGTGCCCGCACCGAGAACTAGGCGTGGCGCTGGGCTCAGCTTCCAACACAGTGGGGGACTCGGGCCAGGGCCTTGGGCTTCCCACCCGTGGTGAGCCTGGACATCACTGGGGGGCTTGTCAACAGTGCAGGGCCCGCCCACTCCCAGAGGCTCTGATCCGGTGGGTCTCGTGCGGGGCCCAGTGCTCCACAGAGATCCTGCAGCCCTAACCTGCCCTGTGTCTAGAAGCCCCGACCCTCGTGGCTCGAGCAGCCCAAGGTTCTCGATGCGACCTGTCGAGGCCTCAGGTAGGGCTGGTCCACCTGCTCTCTGCCACCGAAGTCAACTGAAGCTGGCTGTGAAGGGTTAGCCACTGGCTCTCTCGGCCAGTCTGTTGACCCTCTGAGCCTCTTCCCTCCGCTGACTGCTGGGCCCTCCACGGCCCCCATCGCTTTAGGCAAAAGCCGCACCCCTGGTGAGGCCCTTACACAGTGGCCCTGGTACCCCTCACCTGTCCTGTCTCCTGAGGGGCCCTCTGAACTCCGGGACAGGCCGTGTCTCGTCGCTGGTGTGCCGCAGGCCTGTGTCCGGCACTGTGCGGAGCACGATGAGCAGGACCTCTCACGCTGCCTCCTGTCTTTCGGCAGGGAGTGCTGTGGTGGGGGCCTGACCCCATCTACAAGTGCCAGCGCCCCGGTCCTGACCACGCTTCTGCTCTTACCTCCGCCGGGGACACCAGGTCTGCCTCCAGCTGAGCAAATGTCCATTCCTGAGAGCTGTCTGCCTGCTGAGGGTGGCTGCTGGATGGGTCCACCCCAGGACAGCCTAGGGGACATGCTGGTGACAGTGTGCATGTATGTGGGGCAGGGGGAGTTGGTGTAGCTGGGGGCAGGGAGGCTGTGAAGGCCAGGACCGCGGCCCTGACAAAGCAGGGGCTCCTAAGAAGAGAGTGGGGAAGGAGGCTTGGGAAGGCCCCCCAGCCCCCCCACCCCCGGCAGTCAGCACCAAGCACTCGAAGGGGTGCCTCGGCCTCTGGGGCAGTCCCGGTGTGCCTGTGACTCTGCCGTTTTAGCCCACAGCCCGGGTGACTCCGGCTCGTGTAGACCCTTTGCTGACTTTGGCCTGGCTGTATGGAAATAAAAGGCCCATAGGCCCAACCACCCTGCAGGTCTCCACCTACCTGAGCACTGTCCTGCTCAGGGGAGTTCTCTGCAAGGTAAAACGTTGTCAGTGTCTTCCAGAGGCACCACGTGGGTTCACAATTCCAGGGATGTGCTGAGAGCGTGGCAAAACATACCCTCGTGTGCCTGTTTGGTGGGTGGGGATTTTCACACCGATGCTCGGAAAGCAGAAGCCACCTGGACCTGAGGGACAGTGCCCTGCAGGTCTGCAACAAGGAGGTGGGGGAGGGCTGAGGGCTGAGGGTGCCAGAAGCAGAGAAGACGCCAACCCAGAAGCAAGACAAGCAGACCCTGGGAGAGGCCTCCTCATTTGGTTTGAGGGGTCTTGAGTGCCCGTTCACTCAGGATACGGTGGCCGAACACTAAAGCATGTGGCAGGGGCAGGGCTGCCATAAGCCTCTTCCTGGCTTCTGCCTCCTCACCTCCTGCCTTACCCTGGCTGTTCAGAGGGTGCATGGGGCAGATAAGGCGGGCTCATGCACAGCATCTCACTTCAGTCTATCCTTTGGAGGCAGATGGGGTGGGAGCCTTGCGCCCACCCTAGAGAAGGCTCAGGGGACTGAGGTGCAGGGAGGGGAAGGAGCCAGAGCAAGGTCTTGCAGCTGGTGAACAGCTGGGCTGGTGCTCCTCTGCAAGGGGCTGCCCCCAGCTGTGCGACTGGGGAGGTCTGGGGGTCAGACCCTCCTGCCTAGAACACCCCAAACAGCAGCTAAGGCTCGCCGAGCACGACCGCACCAGGCCCTGTGCAAAGTGTGGGGAGGCAGAGCCATCCCCAGCCTGTGCCTGGAGGGAGCGTGGTGTGGTGTAGAGGAACTGGGCAAGCCGCTTCACTTTTCTGAGCTTCAGTTTCCTCATCTGTAACACTGAGGGGCACCTCTGCAGGTCGCTGGGAACATTAAAGTGTGTAACCCTGCCCGAGGCTGCTGCGCGGGGGAAGCCTTGTTGCAGATTCCTACCGGTTGCCCTGGGGACTCGGCCGAGGACAGATCAACCTGGGGCAGCGCAAGGCAGTGCCCAGCACCTGAGCACAAACCTCTGTGCTTCTGGGTGGGGCCTTCAGCAGTAGTATGTCCCCCAGCTCACCCCTCCTGCCCCGGAACTGCATGGGGAGAGTGGCAGGGGCAGGGTGAAGCTGGCACTTCCAGCCTGTAGCCTGCGTCTGTTCTCTCTCCCCGTCTCCAGAGCCCCAGTCTGCGAGCTGTGCAGGCCTCCCGGATGGTCTCTGAAAAATACTTGCTAATCCTGCTGCTTCTCCAGCTTTCCCATCAGCCCACAGTCTGACCACGGCCGGCAGGCTCTGGGCTTCTCACCTCCTTGTCTGGGACTTGTCAAGGTTTGATTCCTCACTGGCATTCCAGAGTGCCCGGTACAATGAATGCTAATAGGCCGGAGGAGATGGGAAGGATGGAAGTGAGTGGGCGTCTGCTTCATGGCACGCAGACCCAGGCGCGGCACGTTGGTGTTTCATCTGAGCTGCTCCAGAGACTGCACCCTTCTTGCAAGTGGGAAAGTGAAGCTCAGAGATGCAAGCTGTGACACAGCGAGTGACTGAGGAGGCCGGGACTGAACCCAGGTCTGACTCCAGAACATGGGCCAGGACAACAAACCGGAAGGAGTCACTTTCTTTGATTGGAGCAAAACTCCAATCAAGCGTTTTTCTGCTCCAAGAACAAACACACAGACCTTAAAACAAAGACACAGCCTGGATGAGCAACCTGAAACTACCCACTTTCCTCAGACCAGACTGGGAGGCTCCGAGCCACTGGCTAACCCATGGTCTGCGCCTACCCTGGCCACCCTTAGTCGGATCCAGCGAGAGATGAATGGGGGTGGGGGGGGCAGCAGGAAGGGCAGGCTTAGCCTCCCAGGTGGGTGGCAGAGGGGCCTGGCCAGTGCATCTGTTTACACACTGGGGCTCCTCCTAAGACTGCAGGTGAACAAAGGATTGTGCTGCCTTGGGTGCTGTCCATTCATGGCGACAGGGGACGGCCATATTACCATGCCAGGGCTGTTAGCAAAAACGGAAGAGGGTGGGGGAGGGGTGATTAGGTGGCCGAAGGCATTGAAGTCACATCTGGAATGGCTTTGGGGCCCACTTGGACCAGTGGCCAAGGAACCTAGGAAAGAGTTGAGGCAGGGCCCGTTCAGATGTGTGCCTAAGAAAGGTGCTCTGGCCACCACGTCACAGCCGATGGGCAGGCTGTGGCAGAGGCCAGGGGAGAGGAGCCAGGGCTGGGCAGTGAGGAGTAGTCTTGGTATTTGCACATTGGGTGAGGGCTGAGGCCCAGAAGGAGCATGTGGGGGTCCAGCACGCCTGGTCCCCACTGGGATGGAGTGGAATATGAGGGAAGCCGGCAGGGGACAGGGTCACCTCCTGTCTGTGGGGCTCACCTCCACTCTCTGCTGCCCTGAGCAGGTGGTGAGGCAGCAGAGGCACCCCTCTAGCCAGGCTTGGTCCCCAGAAGTGCCAAGGTGGCCCTGGGCAGGCCTCAGTCTCCCCATCTGGGCCAGCCAACGCCCTGCTCCCTTCTTGTCTCTACTAAGCCCTGTCTGGCACTGTGCCTTGACCCCACCCACTCTATTCCTCGAGACAGCTGAGTCTTTGTGACCTACCTTCCTCTGCCAGCCCCAGCTGTGTGTTTGTGAGACTAAACTTGGGGCAGGAGCTCAGGCCTCAGCTGACCAGAGACCAGCCACTCTTGGGTGGTCACCCCAGTGACTGGGGTGTAACCTGACCACCCGATCCTTCTCTGATGGAGCTCAGTCTCAGAGCCAGTGGGCAGGGAGCCCCAGCTCAAGGAAAGAGAGTCTGTCCCCCACTACTCTCCGGCCAGGTCTCCTGCTAAGCGCCTGGCCCTGAGGAACTGCCCTATGTCACCACCTCACTGGCCAGCACTCAGATCTGCTGGAGCCCCTTCCCACCACCAGGCATGCCCAGGCTCCGGGTCCCATCCTTTCTCTCTGAGCCAGACACCTGCCTGTCTGAGTGGTGAAGCCCCACCCATTCCCGGCACCTCCTCCAGGAAGCCTTCATTCATGACTGAGCCAACCAGCCTCCCCCAAGCTCCTGCTCTGGGCAAGGCCCTGTGCTGCATGCTGGGGGCATCAAGCTGGTGCAGACCTGGCCTCTATCCCCAGGCAGGTGGTGCTGGCAGAGGAGGGGTGAGCAGAGTGGACGAGGAGGCAAGGTCCAGTGAGATCTGGACACACAAGGTGGCCTTTGCCAGGTAGAATCATACAAGATGGCACCTGGGTAGAGTGATAGGTGGCATGATGGGCTGAATGTGCAGAGCCTAAGGAGTTGAGCCTGCAGCTCAACTCCTGGTGGCCTCCCTTTCCATCGTTTGCACTCGGCACCCCAGCGATGCCAACGCAGCTGACATCCAGCAAGTGCGTCCTCTGCCCGGCACCACTCTGAGCACTTTCTGCTTATTAGCTCATTTCATCCTCACGACAACTCTAGGAAGTACACACTATTGTGATCCCCATTTTACAGATGAGGAAACACGCTCAGAGAAGAAACTTGCTTGAGCAAGTGTAGCTTCTGAGGAGTGGACAGACCTGGAACCCAAGCCTGAAGCTCTTCCCCTCTCCTCTGGCTGCCCTGGGGCTCCTGCTGGTTGGGCTGTGCCTCCGAGAGACGCCCAGGCAATGTTTGCTGATCAAGGACTCATAGATGCTGGTGCTGGTCCCAGGTTCTGTTGGGCAATGGCCCAGGGGACATTTATGAAGAGGGCTCTTACTGTACAAAGGCATAGGTAAGGCTTCCAGGGGCCATCCATGCTGGAACGCAAGGCCCCCTCAGACCAGGCACTGCTTCTTAGGCAGTGTCCCAGCAGCTCTGACTTCTGTAAGCATCACCCAGCACCTACTCCCGGCCAGACTCCTAGAGGAAGCAGAAAAGTGTGGGCCTCAGCCTGACCAGGCAGGTGCACTGCAGGAGGACAGGGACAGGAATTCCGAGCTGCCTCTGTGTGCCACAGTCTCCTCATCTCCAAAACATGTTCACACCGGCCCACAGGGCGGCTATGAGGCTGGGGAAGCCTTGGGGGCTGCCAGTCAACTTGGGATAGGCTGGCTGTGGACACTGTTGCTTTAGTGTCCGAAGGAGGGATGCTCTGAGCCTGCAGAGCGTGTCCCCTAGGCCTGACAGGGGGCCCAGGACTTGGGCGTGCACAGGGCTCGAACCTTGCCCCAGACTGCTGCTTACTGACCGAGTGATCTCCCTTCTCAGGGCCTCAGGTTCTTCATCTGTAAAATGGGGACAGTTGCCTCACAGGGTTGTGGGAAGACTCACTGGAGCCAGCTGGAAAGTCCTTTGCAAACTGTAGAGTGCTGCGGTGGTCCTGGTAAGGCAGAAGAGCTCAGGGAAAGGGGGCAGCTGAGAGGTGTGAGGCTGCCTGAGGCAAGAGCTGGGGATGAGAGCAGCCCTTCTGAAGGGCTGGGGTGCATCCCACACTCTCAGGACTGGCTCCAGAGCCCCTGCTGAGTGCTGGGATACTCGTGGTCCTGGGGCTAAGTCAGTGAGGAGAGCAGGTGTGGGCTTCACCCTGATGGACGTTCTCCCAGCCCAAGTTGAACGAATCATCTGTTTTAGGCAGAATAATGGCCCCCTAAAATATCCACCTCCTAACCCCAGGACCTGCGACCCTACACGGCAAAAAGGACTTTGCAGGTGTTAAGAACCTTGAGATGGGAGGTGACCCTGCACTATCTGGATGAGCCCATTGAGATCACAAGGGGTCCTTAAAAGTGGCAGACGGGGGCAGAAGAGATGGGCCAGGGAAAGGGCTGCGACAATGGGTGGGTCACAGAGACGCCAGGCTGCTGGCACCGAAGGTGGAGGATGGGCCCCGAGCCAAGGAACACGGCTAGCCCTAGAAGCTGGGAAAGCAGAGAAAGGGACTCACTGAAGCTGCCCATGCTACAATCTTAGCCCTGTGAGAGCCATGTCCAATCTCTGTCCTACAGAAGACAATAAATTTGCATTGTTTTAAGCCACTAAGATTGTGGTAATGTGTTAATAGCTACAATAGGAAATGAACACGCCATGTACCCTCAGCATTCTTCCGGGAAAGGAACTTGCTGTACAACCCGGAGCCAACACGTCTGACTCACGGCATCCTGCCAATCTTGCCATATGCAGGGTCCCAAGGACCCTGCACCAAACTTCGATCGCACCCGTCGCTAGGCACGCGGACATGTCACATGAGCAAGCCTCCCAGGTCCTCGACATTTCTCACTTTACCCTTCAAATTCAAAAACTGTAATTGATTTGCATGACAATCTAAAGTTGGTTACATGTTTTGAGGCCTTTTTAAAGTAAACATAACTGACTCTGTCCTTACCCTGTGCTCAGTGACGGGGGTAACTGCCATAAACAGCAACTGCTCAGTGCCACTGAGAACCCAAGAGTGCGGCAGGGCCACGTAGCCTGGAATGGCCCCACACCACTGTGCTAGAGGCCCCTGGGCCCCCAGAGAATAGCTCTCTGGAGGTATTCTCTCTCCCCATGCACACTCCAGACTGACAACCACTGCGTCTGCTGCTGGGAGCACTCCCTTCCCTCCTGGGGCCAGAATCCCGGCTCCGTCCTGACCAGCTGCACAGCTGCAGCCACTGATCCCCTCTGAGCCATGTGTCCTCCCTTCTGTGGTTTCTAACAGAGATGGCCATTTCTGCATCCTGGTGCCGCCAGAGGATGGAGTTCTGTGCCCCTGAAGGAGTCTCGCGGGAGCTGGCCAGGCAGCAGCCAAGAGCACAGACTTGCTGCAAGCAATGCTGCAAAATTTCAGTCAATGCTGCTGTTCCTACCACTTCGTGTTCATGTCATGTCACTTCTGGTTTCTAAACTTGGGAACCTTATAATAAAAATGTCACAACTTGAGCAAACAAAGAGCAGGCAGGTTTCAAGCAAAGAATTGAGAAGCTCAGAGATGGGCAAAGTGCCTCAGTTTTAGTTCATGTATTTTGTGTCCTCTGTTTCTCGCTTCTGTCCTGGCTCTTGGCTGTGTTAAAAGGTGAGGCTGTTAATTAAATGACTTGCAGATATCTAAGGGACTGTGACCTCTTCAGTCTGGGCACAAAATATTTCCAAAATAATTCTAATTCAAACAGCTGGTAAGAGCGTACGAAATCCAAATTCTGCATTTCCTTTTGGGGGACAGCAAGTTGGAACAGGAAGCCTGCAACGTGGAGCTGTGGCACTGAGGCCACGCACCCTCCAGGAGACCGATGGCTCCTCCATCCAGAATGGGGGGTGTGGCCCTGGATACCCCATGGGGAGACGAGAGAGCTCACAAGGAGGAGGTTTCACTCTGGACCTGCAGGGCAAGTCTGCTCCCG
Organism: Propithecus coquereli; assembly: GCF_000956105.1. Classification (NCBI taxonomy): domain Eukaryota; kingdom Metazoa; phylum Chordata; class Mammalia; order Primates; family Indriidae; genus Propithecus; species Propithecus coquereli. The sequence goes on along the minus strand of NW_012136747.1, from coordinate 276,916 downwards.
AGGTGTGGCCCGCAGGGAGAGTGACAAGGATGGGTGTGTGCCCGGAGGTTCACGGGGCTGGCAAAAGCAGCCCTGGGAGCCCTTTGCCCTGAGCTCTCTGTACCTGCTCACTTCCTGGGGGAAAGGGAGCCCTCTCTCTATCCTCTCTTACCCACTCTAAAAATAAACCCTCAACATAGGAGATCACTGGCAACTCTGGGCCAGAAGAAACCTGCGGGCTGTCTTAGCCCCCATGTGACTATGGCACAGGTGCCCTGCTCTGGCGGAAGCCTGTCCCAGGACTCCAATGGGCCCTGCTCACATCAGACCATTCTGGCCTCCCAGTCTTCTCTCACACCCAGGCACCCATCTCCGTGCTCTCGTGGGAACTGGCCAGTGCAGTGGTCAAGGGCACAGACTTGGGAGCCCGGCAGCCCAGGGTCTGACTTTGCCATGTCTCACCTTCTCCATCTGTTGCTGGGTCCTTCCTCCCTGCCTGTTCTACCTCACTCCCCTCCTAGGACCCCAAACAGGGCTCGAGCTGCCCAGCAACCCCAGGGGCTGTCAGGATAGAGTGCTGGCGCTCTCTCTCATGGGCTGGTGATGCTGGCAGCACTGACAGACGGGGCCGAGCAGCTCTGAGTCCTCTCCCCAGACAGGCTGCTCTCTCCATGCAGGGCCTGGCTCTGAGTGTGATGCTCAGGTGTGCTCTGACCAGCATGGGGCAGAAGGGGAGGGTCCACCTCCCTCACTCTCCATACCTTGCCTCTATTAATACAGCGTGGGGGCAGCCACACCTCCCCAGGGGCTAGGTCTTTATCACACAGGTGGCTCTCAGAGACAGGTGCTAAGAATTATGAGCTCGTGAGATGGGGGCTCACCTGTGCTCTAGACTTGGGGCCCCAAGATTGACCTTTCGTGGAAGGCTCTGAGTCTGGCTACCTGGTTCCCGGGGAGGCCTTGGCTGTGGGTCCTGTCCCCTGGTGCAGGGAGACCAGAGGGAGAGGTCTCCTCTGTCTGTGGCGCAGGACAGGCTCTAAGGGGGTGGGATAGGGGGATTTCAATAACCAGAGAGGTGGGAATGCAGGGAGCCATTTCCTTGGTCTCCACCCCGATGCCTGGCACAGACCCCCCGAAACGATCCCTCCATCTGCCTCCAAACCCAGGGTGAGGTTACCTGTACTCTCAGTACCTCCCTCCTCACCTCCCAACCTTCTCCAGGATCTGGTTCTGGGCCATTTTCCACAAACTCTAATTATAAAAAGCAAGTGCAGAGGCCCCTCTCCCCACCCACCCGCCCACTGCACCTCCCATCTGCTCCATGCTAACGCAGCTTGGCCCTCTTCTGCCACCTATCCTCTTCCCAGGAAGGGCATGGGGTACCTGAGGGGCCCAGCTCCTGGTCCTTCCCTGCTCTGGCTTCAGACAGTAGTGCCACCACTCCTAGTGAGTGATGTTGAGGGCCCTGGGCCCTCTGAGACCTGAGCATGGCCTCAGAACACTTACAACCCTGGGTCTCCCACTGCCACCTCCAGCCACCTTTCCAGAAAGTCCACAGTGCTGACTCCCGCCTTCCTGGAGGGTACTGGTCATTCCTGCTGGCTGGGGCCTGGGCTGGAGGCTCGAAGCCTACCCCCTCTGCCCTTTCCAGCTCTTCCCAGGCCAACCCAGACTGCCCAAGTCAACAAGACAGCCCTGTCCAAAGATCTGCAGAGAACTGGATTCCAGCCTGAGCTTGTCCCGTCTGTCTGTGTGACCAGAGGAAGAGAGGGCTCTGGCCTCTCTGGCCCTTAGTGTGCTCATCTGAGCCCTGCCTAGCATGGACTTTGGGGTTCACAGAACACCATAGGCCAGGCCCAAGCTCTTTTGCTCCCCAAAACCCCCTGGAGGCAGGCTGGCCACAAGCTTCCTCACCAGCACATGAGGCCACCTCTCTTCCTGTGCTCCACCCCTAACCTTCCTCCTGCTTCCTTTCTAAACGACTGAGCCCCTCTAAGGTCTACACGCAGTCCACAAAACCAGGTGACCTCTCTGGGACCTTCAGGCTCTGATCTTCATGGTCCTGTGATCTCAACGCTTGAGATAGCCCCCATGGCCGTGACCTCTGGGCAGAGCTCAGCTAGCTGGGGTAGTGTGCAACCTTGGGCAAGCCAGGGCACCCCAGTGAGCCTCGGTTTCTTCCTCTGAAAAGTGGAGACTGCACCACCCGACCCCATAGCTGCCAAGGCTGGTGTGAGCTATCCAAGAGCCACAGCCCCGGGTGACTACAGCCATGCTCAGCAACCCCAGCACTGTGGAACCGACTGATGGACATGGGAGTGAACGAGTGAGGAGGCAGACCGAGCTGTCCAAGAGCAGGGATTTTCGCCTCTTCCTTCTCTTCCCCCACACTGGCCCTGGATCAACCCTGCCAGTAGCCTCCCAAGACACTCTGAGCGGCACCTGAGAAATAGGTGGCTTTTCCCTTGTGAGGTACCAGAGGCCCTGGATGGTGGCTTCCCTCCTAGGGGGGAGACGCGTAAGGACCCCCTTCTACTTGAGCGCCCTCCTCTGTGGCTGAGCCTCAGTGCTGCTCTGTGGATGCTGGGGTCCTGCTGCAAGTGTGGGTGCTTCCTGCAAGTAGGGGAGCTTTACCGCCAGTCTCCTCATAGGCACAGGCCGGCAGACACAAAGAACACATGCGCTTGATGGAGGGTACGAACTTTAAAAAGGAAAAGGTGAGGTCACACCTGGAGTGGAGCCCCCCACACTCACACACAGACACGCGTGACTGCACACATGTGGGCACACCCCACCACACACAGATGCACGCCAGCACACACATGCTCACACCCACACACCAGCACATGCCCAAGACACGCACATGCGCACGCGCACACACACACACACACACACACACACACACACACACAAAGTGCAAGTACGACAAAGGAAGTGGAAGAAAAGTGTTACCCATGAGTAGCCGCCGTTTCACCCGCTTGTCCACATCAGCTACTGACGTGGCATTGAACTGAGAGCGCTCAATTGCAGCCTCATCCTTCTCTAAAACACAAGTAAGGGACAAACACGGAGCCGGTGGTTAATGAGAGCCCACTTCCCGCGGCCCAAGACAGTCAGCCTCTCGGCGTGGCGCACACAAAGCCAACGCAGCATGCCGGGCCAGCGCGGCGTCCGCGCCGAGGGCTAATCCCAGGAACCTCCAGTGGGTATGTTCATGGCAAAGCGAGAGGCAGCAAGGGCGAGGGCGGGGGTTGTGCAGAAAAGGAGGAATGACCACAAAATGCCCTGGGGCACAGATGGGACTCAGGGCCCACGAGCAAACAGAGGCGGCAGTGGCTCAGGCAGAGGGCCATGGACGCAGACAGCACCACTGCGGTGCTCACAGAGATAGGTGATCACAGGCCCTGCTCAGGCTGGAGAGGCAGGCGCAGGACGAGGCACAGGACGAGGGGACAGGGACAGGGCCGCGAGGTCCGGTGATGGATGTGCCTGGGACAGCAGATGCCCTGTCACAAGGACGTGAAGTGTGCCAACCACTTGTGCAAAATTAAGAACAAAACACACGGAGGAACACACATACACACACAACGGACCCGATCGCACAGACACAGAGAAGCTGCGGGATCGATTGGGGCAGCGCTGGTTGCCTGCTTGTCTATAGAGGACTAGAGCTAAACATCCAGGTGCCCGACAAGGGGCTGCGGAGAGGGGTCAGTCATTTTAGGAGCGTGCAGAAGAGCAAAGGCCCGGGAGGGCCAGGGAGCGTGCTGGCTGTGCCAAGACGCTTCCTGTGGGGCGGTGTGCAAGGTTAGCGGGCTTGAGTTTCTTTGCTCGGTCGGGAGATGTTCCCACGGGGGGACCAATGAACAGTGAGCAAAGTCAGATGAAAGGCGCTCATCCTGGCAGGAGTGGAGCAATGGCAGTAGGAGCTGGCATGGAAGATGTTTTCTAATGACAGGGGAGGGAAGAGGGGCTTGGGAGTTACTTTAGAAAGCGGATTCAAGCAGGGACCTTCACATGCAGCAGACATTAAAAACTAAAAAAATCAGAAAGGATGAGTCAGGTGGACAAAGACAAGATGTGTTAGACAAAGGCTGGGTGTGTGTCTGGCCCGGCAGCTGTTTGCACGGGTCCAGCGGCCGCAGAGTCGGCTCCACTGGAGATGGCAAACCCTGGGGGAGACCCGGAGCAGAGGAGACAGCGGAGAGGCCAGCATGGCCCGGGAGAGCCCCCAGGCAGGACAGCAGAGGGAAAGAGGCTGGAGGGGAGGAGGTTCTAGATGGGATCAGGCTGCAATAGAGACACTGGTCTGAGACCGGGTTTGACTTTTAATTTTTTTTTTTTTTGATTATTTGGTTGGTTTGGTTTGGCTTTTGGCTCTGAAAATAATTAATGGACGTCAGTTATCAGACAAGACAGGCAATCAGGGACCATCACCAGAAAAGCAGGAAGAATGAGATAAAAATGAAATAAAAAAAAAATGGTTGTCTGAAAGAAGAGACCACACAGAGGAAGGGAGAACCACCGCAGGCAGCAGCACCCTGTGACCACAGCCCCAGACGACAAAGGTGATGGCCTGGTGCCCCCACCGGCCCAGGGCCCAGCTCCCCGAGATGCACGGAGCAGAGTCCCAGGGGACAGGGCGGAAGCCAGCTCTGCTCCTCGTGCTTCTGCCTGCTTACCGACCCTCTCTGTTACCCGAAGGCCCCTCAAGAAATACCTTCCGAGTTTACAATGAGAAATGGGGCCTTTTAAAAATAAATAATAAATGTGATAACTGATCTGTGTGGGGTTTCTAAAGTTTGCTAACACTGAAGACAAAGACGAGGGTGAACTCGGGTGCCAACTTTGCAATTCCTCTTTCTCAGATAAAAAATCTGCTGTTACTTCTGAGTGTGAGAAAAGAGCCTACTAGCGATTACGGCAGGAAATAATCACAAATATTCAAGCTTCCCTTTGGAAATATGGACCAGGAGGAAGGAGGTGAGCGAGACTCACGTGGCAGATGAGTAAACGGGGCAGGGCGATGCTGGGAAGCGTGGACTTCAAGAGGGAGAGAAGTTCTGAGAGAGGCTGGTTCCTTGGAATAAAACACCCGACCCCACACGGGATTCACGCCACCCATCTGCCCTGGACTTTTGGACAATAATGACTTAAGGCAAAGTTCTGAGAAAAACCTCTTGGTTTTCCAGACTGCAGTAGGCGGGCAGCTCACATGACTAACGGTAGCAGTCAGGCAGCTTACACGGATCTGGCTGTGTGCTTCCGCATCAGGGGAGGAAACCCTTGTGCTTCAGGAAGAGAAGACGCCCTTCTCAGGTACACACACCTTCCTTCTCCCCACAGAACATCTGTCTGGGACCACCCCTCACTTTGAGGATGAGGACCAGCAGAAAACCCTGTTAGGGAGGCCCAAGGCAGGTGTCACCAGGGAACACAAGGCAGGGGGGGCACGGCCCTGGGCTTCCTTCGGGGACGCCTGCCATCTCCATCATCCCCATGGGCCTTCCTCCTCCTCTTTCCTTTATGCTTCCTTCTGAGAAACTGGGACTTGGAGAGTGCTGGCAGGCTTCAGGCCGCGTGGTGCACCCCGCGTGGGGTGGGGTGACGCAAGGGTGGTGTGCGGCAGAGGCACCTACTTACCGATGCACGTCCGACCGTCTGAGTGGAGGGCATACTTCTGGTGGCAGCCACACATGGGGCCCGTGTCCGTGTCCTCGCAGCTGTGCTGGCAGCCTCCGTTTCCATAGTTACAGGTTACTAGTTAGGCCCAAAGTGTACACACGTGTGTGTAAACAGAACAATAAAAACAATTAGTTTGTCGGTGTTGGTTGTGTCTTTTAGGCTATGGGGAAAGAGAGGCCAAAGATGGTCAGTGGGCAGGACCACGGAGGCCTGCCAGGCACCAGATGCCCATCTCCCTGCACTTCACCCCTCCAGGGTCTTCCCTGGGACTGCTAACTTCCTACAGCTGAACTGGGGGGACAGAGAATAAATTTGGGGTTGTGTGGGCTTTGAACAGAATGGGCACACAGCTGAGGCACTCAGACAGTAGTAGCTGAAGAAAGGGACAAGCTAGACACCTTTATCCTTCCTAGGTCGCAAGACACTTTACAATTGCCTCTCTCAATGGGGCAAATGTCTATTAATACCAGGACAAACTCAGCAAGTTGTCAGAGGAGGGGAGATGGCAGGCCGATGGCTAGAGGTGACACTCATTTCCTTAGTTCCTGCAGAGCTTTCTTTCCTCTGCCTATGTCTTGGGGTATGTGGAAGGATGTCCCCAAATGTCCACCCGGAGGAAGGGAGAACCAAGACAGGCAGCAGCACCCTGTGACCACAGCCCCAGACGACAGAGCTGATGGCCTGGTGATGGCCAAGTCCCAGTGGCCATCTCAAACTCCATCCCCAAAAAGCCCTAATCCTCCTGGAGCTTGGTAATGTCCAAACAGACTTATGCAAATTAATATCATCCGAGGTGCGGTTTTGAAAATGGCCCAGATAAAAACACGTGGCATAGTTTGTGATGCCTGTGGCCTGGAGGATCTAGTGCCCCTCAGCCCAGAATCTCAAGGCGTCCACAACACCAGCAACCTGGCCTGGCTGAAAAGGGGGCTGAACAGAAAGGAGTCAGTCTGAAGTAGAAAAAATTACAAATTCCAGTTTATTTAAAAGAAAACCCATTATCAGTTTCCAGGATGAGAGAGATTGCTGGACGAGGACGAGGTGATCCAAGGTCCCTCTGGGAGGGGTTCTCAGCGCCCCTGCTCTGTTATGCGAGTGAGACTGCACGCCTGTCCCCTGTACATAAAGGGTCCACCAGGGCCTCAGCACACGGTGTGCTCCTGGACACCCTGCCCATTTGTCCAGAGTTCTGTCTATACTCTTTATTTTACTTGGCGAAATCCTAGTGATGATCAAATATGCAAAAATAAATCTCAGACCAACTATAGTCAGAGGATTCAAAAATTCTAAACCCTGAGAGTTTGAATTAATTACGTTCTATTAGGCTGATCCATTAGCATTGCTGGTACCAGAGGGAAGTCACTTGGTGGCAGCTCCCCGGGGAAGGATTCCAAACATTTCAGAACTGACTTGGGCAGCTGCTCTCCTCAGGCGCTCCTCCTTCCACAAAGACTGCCGTGAGTGACGGTGGCCCCTTCAGCCTTGGACACGTGCAGTCTCCACGGCAGGTGAGGAGGATATAAAGAGAATGGCTTGATGGGGACAAGTGTCTGCTCAGTGGCCCAGATCCTGTCCTCAGCAAGCAGTGGCTCTAAGGGGCTGCCCCTCTTCTGCAGGGAGCTGATGACCATCCGAAGGAGGGATTCAACTTCTAGGGTGAAATTTAAAGGACCTAAAAAATGCTTCTGGAAACACAACTGGGGCTTCAAGCACAAAGCCCTCTGGCCCCTTTTTTGCAGAAGCGACTCTTCTCTTAGCACTCTGGGGAGGAGTCCGGCATCCTGAAGTCCCATTCGCTCATCTCGGAAGCAGCTTGTCTCTCTGGCCAGAAAGAGGCTCAGGGAAGCCAAGGGTTCCAGGAGGCTGCAGCTTTGCACACATGTCAGGTGACAGGGAGAGACCCAGGCAGAACCCAACTTGGGCTGGATGTCCTGTGCCTTTCTGGGACTGAGCAGAGTCCCATTTCAGAGTGCACAGGGATGGAGCTAGGGAGAAGGCAGTGAGAATACTGCGGACAGCTCTCCCCAAGCTCCAGGAGGCTTCTGGGATGGGCTGTCCCCCAAAAGTGCCTCTAACGAGGACACAGGCCTGCCTGAGGCAACTGGAGGGAGGTCTCCACTCAGGGCCCCTTGTTCCTTCCACACAGGTGTTTGTGCATCTCACAGACCCCCATGGGCCGAGCCTTCCCGTACCTGGAGAGCCTACAGCTCTCATGGAAATACCTAAGCCCAAGCTCTAGGAAGACAGAGAAGGATGGAGAAAGCCTGCTCTGGCCTGGGTGTGGATCCTGGGCTCTGGACAGATGAGAATTTGGTCACCTTGGTCCAGAAAGGCTGGCTAAGTCAGGCATCAGCCCCCAACCCAACTTGCAATCCAAAATTTCCTGGACCACAAGTGACCTCAAGGATTAGAGTGAAAGGCTCAGAGTTCAGAGTTAAGTTCACACCAACACTGCCTCCTTAACCACACAGAGGGACCAGTGCTGGACTAGCTGGGCAGCCACCTGTGCAGGCCCTTCGTGGGAGGCCTCAGGCCCTCAGAAACCACACTGGGCTCTCCACACCTTGGCAATACCCAGCCACCCAGTGGGGAAGTGGGACTGCTGCTTTGGAAACCAGCAAATGTTCTGGGCAAGGGTTTAGCTCTTCTCTGACAGGGCAGCCAGGCTAGGGGGTGGGGGTCTTCGCTGCTCACAGAGCCCTGCCTTGTCCCTGAACTCTCACAACAGGCCAGCTCCTCAGGAGATGCTCTCTGAGCAAACCGTCCTTGTAGCACTTGTCCAGATGGCAATGTGGAATCAGGTAGTGAGCTGTCCCAGCTACGCTGGCCTGTGGCCTGTCCCCTGATCGAAGGAGTGCACTGTCCTGGCTATCTAGGAGCCTGCTGACTCCACGTGTTCTTGCCCTTGGCCTTTCTTGTGAGGAAACTTGGATCACGCAACAGGGAAGACTGGGGAAAATGAAGTTAGCATTTTCTGTTCTGAAAGCAGCCAGCTGGCTGGAGGTTCCTCTGCAGTTAAAGGAATCCATCTGGCATAGAGGAAAGGGCGTCTTGCTGGGGTCCCAGGGCTGCAGCCGCCCCCACCTGGTCCTGCCCTTGGTGACAGCATACCTACTTATCTTTGTTATTCCACAGGAAAGAGCCAGAACACAGGAAGGCTGGCCCATCCCTCTGACCATAGCTGGGGCAAAAGGAAGCACCTCCACTTTGGGAAATGGGTAAATCAGATCTTGTCTGATGCACGTGGGTCCCAGGGCCTTGGCAACTGCTTGAGGACAGCATGAGTTGGAAAGGTGTCAAAGATGCCCAAAGGAGAGCTGGGGACAGCTGAGAGAATCGCAGACTAAGGAGGATGGACCAACAAGGGCCAGCGGTCTTCTCCACATAATGAGGGAGGGAAGAAGGGTCATTTTATTTATGACAGCTGGTCAGCCCGTCTCCCATTTCAACAGCTAGGTGAGGACCACTTTCTCTACTGAGAGTTGGAACTGGATGCCTCCGTAACACTTTTCTGCATCAGAAAGTGGGCTTGGTATGAAACACGGGAAGTGCTCACAGCAGCCCCCTCCTCTCTCTGTAGACAAAGGGCAGATGCAACGTCAGTCCGGGTACCCCGCTGCCCGACGAGGAGAGGCCACGTCCTGCCATCCCCCTACGTGGCTGTTGGGCAAGTGTGTTGGGTCTGAAGCATTTGTGGATCAGCTGAGTGTGCTCAGCTACTGTCCTACTTGTTTCCGGGCTCCCACTCCTTCTGGAGGACTGGGTGACCCTGTTAAGAGGCTGGATTACACTGGAGCCCTGCAGGCAACCTCCAAGCAGGTCCTGAAATGGCACCTTTGGCCAGAGGCTTCATTCAACCCAAATCTCCCAAGGTATCATCATTTGCAGTCAGCTTTGCAAGGGTCAGAATGTAAGTTCTGATCTTTGATCCTGGAAATAAGGTCAGGACAGCCAGAACGGGACCCCGAAACCAAACTCCTGTCCTTCTTCGTACTACCCCATTACCAAGGGCTTCCCAGGCCTATGGAGAAACCTGGCCTTGTAGGCCTCTGTGCCACAGCCCTCCATTCCTGCTGGAGAGCTCAGGCTCAGGGCCCAGCGCGAGATCCAGCCCAGCTCCTGGGGCAGCATTGGTGGTGTCATGCCTGGTAGGGAAGACCCCAAGCCTGGGGTTCATAACCCCTGTCCCTCATGCCTCCCCCAAACCCTGCCCTTTTCTCCACCCCGTGAAGCTGACAGCCCTCCCTGGCCAACGTCCAGCAGGCTGGACAGACCCTCCACAAAGCAAAGGCAGGAGGCGCGTGGGGATGTCTGACCCAGTTGCCTCCATCTACCTACGTGTGCAGTCCTTCTGGTTTTGGGCAAGGTCAAAGCCGGGCCTGCAGTCGCAGGCCACCCCACCTTTGGGCGTCTCCCGGCAGATGTGGGCACAGCCATGGTCTTTGTTCATGCAGTTCATACCCTCTGGGAAGAGAGACGGACAAGAAAGGGGTTGGGGACCAGGGAGAGGGAGGGAGAGAGAAAATTTCAGGCTGAAAAGAGATAGCCAGATGGTATGTCACAATCAAATGGTGCACTCTTGGGCTGCCACTGCATGCACCGTACACACGCACGTGTACATACACACATACACACACACGTGTGTGTGCATCAGCCGCTCACATGGAGATCCCTTAGGGAGAAACCAAGGGCCTGGTGCCTGGGTCTGGAGTCAGGCCTCGCTCTGTGAGCTGGACTGTAAATGACACCTTGGGACCCACGGAGGCGAAGCTCCTGCCCTAGGTTAGGTTACAGACGTGGTCTGTGGAACTATTTTCGTTTTGGAGTCGTTTGCGCCCCCCCACCCCAGTCACCCATGGTTTTAGGACACCCCCACCCCAGCAGACCTGACTTCCCCTCCCTGTCTGCCTGGGGTAGCTCAGACTCTTTCATTGACCCCAGCTGATGTTTATCTTCCTAGTGGGCTTGTGAGGAGTTTCCAGAATTTATGAGGTTAGGGATCAAGTGAGAGGTTGCAGGTCACAAGTCCATCAAGAGGCCAAAGGCAGATGAAAGGGAAGAGCTGCTGTCTGCCAACACACCGGCTGTGACCCGACTCCCACCTCCACCTCAAGAAACCAACGCGGGGGTGAAGCTGGCCTTGGAGAGAGGAAGCGAATGCCGCAGCAGCTGCGCACACACAGGGGGGCCTCCTTCCCCAAGGGACACGCTGGCCTCTTGTTCAAGGTGAGCCCATCTCAGCCCTGTCCACTTTAAACATGGGTGTGCGGCAACTTAGGATATGTTGAAAACACAAACACCCTGGTAGATACGATAAAGATAAAATAAAGCCTAAAGTTAAAACCAAACAAACACAAAAGAGTGAAGCCTGCATTCTGCCCAGCACCCTTACTCCTGGTTGCACTGGATTTTGCCATTTTTATCATTCTTTCACCTTGATTTTCTCATATCTTCAAATCAAATTGCTGGACTAACGCAGAGTAAAACCAACTAACCACCGACTGAATGAGTAAAGCACGCTCACGCTGCCGCTCCTCACAGAAGGGCCCCGTTCACGTGGAGAGAGCAACCCTTTCGCTCACTCAATTCCAAGAGCATTGACGCACTAATCGCACAGACGGTGGCATGCCGATCGCCGTTTAACCACCTGCGGGCTGGAGGGCTGATCCGTGGTGTTTGCCAGTTTCTGTGGTATAAATACCCCGACCATGGCTGGTCTCAAGCTACCAGGGAGAGGTCACTGAAGGCGGAGCTGGGAAGAAATTGTGCACAGTTGGCTCCCACGAGCTGAGACAAGCCAGCCCTAGCACATGGCTTTCTTAGAAAGGTCGTTGTGAAGTCAGGGAGGTGCAGGTGTGAATCCGGCCTCCTTGCTAGCTGTGTGCTCTGCAGACAACTGCTCCCCTTCTCTGAGCCTCCACTGCAGAATGGGCATGGTGACCTCTGCCTCCCGGAGGAGGGATGCGAATGGAATGTGGTCAGACAGGAAGAGTGCCAGGCACAAACAGACTGGATCTCTCTCCGGAACACTAACTTCTGAAGGCTGCAGAGGGGGAGGAAGTGTAACTCCTCCCTGGAGCCCTAGCCAGGCAGCCCCGCCTCAGGGCGGCTTTAAGTAGAGGGACTTCCTTGGCCCACTGACACATATTCAGTCTCTCGTCAGGTCTTCTGGGAGACTCCTGCCCTGGTGAGGGTGTGGCCTGGGCTGGTGGCCACCAAGCAGTCTCCCTGACCATCATTAATGTCCAGGTCAGGGGTGGGCTCAAGGACCAGGGTCGCCTGCCCTCCCTGCTCATATGGCTCCTATGGCTCCCTGCTGTCCACTTTCTTCCCAGCCCCATGTACCCCCCTCCCCCACACGCATTCCCTGGGCCTGTGATCCATCCCATGCTGCCTGCTGACGGTACCCCAGAGGTGCCCCATCCCCCTTTTCCCCTTTGCTCCTCCATCCTCCCCAGATACCTTCTCCTGTTTTCCATAAACTAACTCCTACGCCCATCTCAAAGTCCACCAATTCCTTGAAGCTGATTCTTTTTTTGGGCGGGGGGACGGAGTTGCGCTCTGTCACCTGGGCTAGAATGCCATGGTGTCCGCCTAGCTCACAGCATCCTCAAAGTCCTGGGATCAAGTGATTCTCCTGCCTCAGCCTCCCAAGTATCTGGGACTACAGGCATGTGCCACCACACCCGGCTCATTTTTCTATTTTTAGTGGAGACAGGGTCTCACTCTTGCTCAGTCTGGTCTTGAACTCCTGAGCTCAAGCAATCCTCCTGCCTCAGCCTCCCAGAGTGCCAGGATTACAGGCATGAGCCACTATACCCGACCCCTCGAAGCTTCTTGATTCATGGGCTATACCCCCAGCACTACCACCCCACGTTACTTTCCCAGGGCTGTCCCATGGGTGGCACGGAGATCAATGCTGTAAGCAGAGCTGTGATTCTTTGTAAGCTGGGAAGAGCCCAAGGGCCCCTGTTTAGCTCAGCCTTATGTGTGATGAAGAAAGGGAGATTGAATTTCCATTCCCAGCCAAAGAACCACAATTTACGAGAAGCCCTGCTAATCATCACTGGCCATGAATCTGTCCCTGAGGAGCTGACGCAGCCCCCAACCTTGGACTACAGAGCTGTAGAGATCACTCAGTTTTTTCCTTCACCGTGGACTTGCTATCAAGTGATCTTTCTTTTGGAGAATCTTGACTTTAATAATGAGCCAAGATGTTGTTGTTGTTTTGCTAGCAAAGGATAATTTTTGGGGTAATCTAGCATCACTACCGACTATAGTAATCCAGGGTCACCACGACACGAAGCAACAGAACTGCAGAGCTGGGAAGGGTGAGCCCCAGTCCCCGTCAGCAGTGTGCCAATCTCAAAGGTCTCTCTACCTTAGTCCTCTGAACCACTGTGGGGAAGGGGCGGGGGACCCTGAGGTGGAGCTGAGGGCTGTGATCAGTCCTCACTCAATGCTCCAGGCCAGGTTCTGCACCCTGCCCCTGGCCCAGCAGCCCCAGCATGAGGCCCACTGTCCCTCCAATGGAAGGCAAGGGATGGGGCGGTGATCGTTAGTGGGACTGGCTTCAGGACCTCTTTATGTTCGTAATAATTATAGAGGAGCCCCAAGAGCTTTGGTATATGTGTTTATGGGTTACAGCTATTAATATTTACCATACTAGAAATTAAAGGAGAGGAATTTATGTTTATTAACTTATTTAAAAATTAAAAACTTATTACATGTTAACATAACTAATATATTTTTATTAAAAACTGTATTTTCCAAAGTGAGGGGAGGGCTGCCTGAGACAAGAGTCCTTGCAGCTCTACCAGCAGCCAGGCTGGAGTGAGCCAGGCTCCCTGGCTGTGCTGCCGGGGCTGGAGTCTGCTCAGCGTGAGTACTGCCGGGGCGCTGCGTCCCCGAGACGGGTGAGCATCAGAGCCTCACCATCACATTTCAAAATGACCCCTGCAACCACTCCAAGGATGGCTGTAAGTGACCAGCCTGGGGGTGACTGTGGCTTCCCCTGTGCCGATAATCCAGCTCCCCTGCCAGCTCCACTCCGGGCAGCACTGGCCTTCAGGCTGTGAGCAGACAGGCTATGTGGCTGGTGGAACCACAGAAAGTCAGGGCTGGGCGGGTCCGTGCAGCCCATCTCGTCCACCTATCTTTCAGGAGGAGAAAACGAGCCCCTGAGATGGGCAGTGAGTGTCTCAGACCACACAGCAGAACTGGAACCCGGGCCACCGGGCTCCCGCCTGGGCTCTCCCGCCCTGGAGTCAGCCCAGACGGCTGACTGGCAGCAAACATTTCCTTGGTGAACAGAATCCGGAACCGGCACAGAATTAGCCTAATATATGGTGCCTGTTACTGCTAATTGTCCCCAACTTAAAAGCCTATTAAAATTCAGGGCCAACTCAGATGTTGCCTCCGTGCAGCTCTCTGGGCAGCCCCTCAACAAAGCACGCAGCACCTGGCTCCTCTTTTGACCTTCCGTGGCTGTCACTGGAAGGCCCTGAGCCAGAACGGAGCCTCAGCCCCGTGCACCGCAGGATGCCTCTGACCGCAGCCGCCACCCCTCCAGCCTTTCCAAATGGGGTGAGGTTCCCCGAGCAGACTGCCTGGGTCTCTGACTCCCTCACCAGCTGGTCCTCTGAGCCCTGCTGAGGCCCTCTGCAGCCAGTGGGGCCTCCCGCTGAGGCCAGAAGCAGGCCTGGCAGAGCCTCCTCCACAGTCCTCCCTCACCCTCCCTCCTCTGGGCTTGGCCTTAGAAACTGGTCCCTCTTCTGCCTAACTGATGCCTTCCTCTTCCCAGAGCTACTCAGGACCCAGCCCCAATCCAAGCTGCTGTTCTTGGTTCTCTTGGCTCTCTGTGCTTTTCCCTCAGTTTAAAACATGCTGATGGGGTAGCTCTGTATCTACACCTGCTCTTGGTCTCTCCCATTAGATGGTGAACTCCTCAGGCAGGGGATGTGTCCTGGTCACTGCTGGCTGTGCCTGGAGCCACGGCTAGACACAGCAGACACTCAGCCAATGCTTAGTGAGCGCATGAAAAGCCACCAGAAGGAGAGGCCAACTCCAGGCCGCTAAGGTGGCACAGCCATGTGCTCGCCACACTCAAGACACCCAGAGGAAGACTGTCCCACTCAAAAGATGGGCTGGGGGCAGGAGCTCCCTCTGGCTGCCCTGCTGCCTTCTCTGGGTCTCTGTTTTCTCAGCTGTGTAATGGGGATATGATAATCTTTACCTCGGAGGACTGCCGTGAAGCTCAAATGAGATAACTGTATCCAGTGTGGCACAGGGCAGGTTCTCAGTAAAGCGTGACTGTTACTACAGTGTTTCCACTTTGCTGCTACTTCCTTCTGCTTGTGTTAGATCGGAACAGCTGCTCAAGCTGCTCTCTCTCCTGCCAGCCATGGGTAACTGGGGGAGGCCTGAGCTTTGCTTTTCTGTATCACGAGTACCCAGCACAGGGCCTGGCACAGGGCTAGGAATTAGCAAACAATGAACGAGTAGAGAAAGAGAGAAGGAAGGGTAGAAAAGGAGAGAGGGAGGAAGGAGGAAGGAAGAGAGAAATAAAGCCTCTCATATCTCAGAACAGACCAAGCCACTGTCTGTTATTTTAGGGGGCAAGACAAGAATTCTGGAAAGCTATTGTGGCATCCCTTGTGTGTTCTCTGAAACACAGCACAGTGCTTTGCACGCCTGATGCAGGAAATTCACAGCTCTGAGACGTCCTGTGGTCAGTGTGGTCAGTCCCTTCCCCCTCACTTAGCTAGGCACGCTGGAGTGGAGGAGACCCCAGGACTAGCAGGGACTGAGGATGGCCTACTCCAGTGCCTCACCTGATAGACCAAGCCACAATGGCACAGGGACAGGGGCAGCAGGCTGGAGCAGAGACAGGACACCATTCCACCCCGGAGCCTGTGTGGCTTCCTCTGTGCCTTGGAGCCTCAGGGACAGAGCGGGTGGCACCCCCTCCCTGCCCTCTCCCAGGAGGGACATCCTGAGGGCAGTGAGCCAATAGGAAGGAATGTGCCTCCTCCTGCAGGTGGTATTGCTGGATGGTTACTGCCAAGGCCATGGGGGCCACGTGGAGGACTGAAGGTGGAGAGGTGAAGCCTAGGGCATGTGAGGTCTTGGCAAAGCGCAGCTGTTCCAGGAGAATGGTCCTGGGACTTTATGGGTCTGCGACTCCACTTCCTCTGCCAAAGCCTCAGAGGCAGCCCCCAGCCCCATCCCAACTCCTCCCAGCCAGCCAGGCCCACTGGGGCTGGGTCTGGTTGGCAGACTGTTCAACCTGACGTGAGCCTGCACGTTCCTCAAGAGCAGGCCGAGCCTACACGTGCCCACCCCCAATCCCATAGGCGCAGCCCTGGCCCAGGCACAGAGCAGACTTCTGTGAGCCTGTGGGGCTAACGGGCCCTTGCTCAAACTCTGTCCCGTGGCTCCCTGCTTGTTCCACGTTTGCTCCTGGGAGCCACACAACATCTCCCTCAGCCTAGATATGGGGGGGCAGCCAGAGACGAGTTCCCCAGAAAGCCTGTTATCTCCTTTCCTGGGGGGGAAGTGAGATAGAATTTGAGAGTCGTTCCCAGAAATCCTGCTCCTCAGAGGGCCAGTGCCCATCAGGCCAGGCTGCCTGCCAGGTCGAATCTAATCCGATCCAACCCGTCCAAATCCAATTACACTCTGCAAACTCCGACCGAGTGTCTCCTTGGTGCCCAGGATGGGCTGGGAGCAGTAAGGAGATGGATGCCTTGCTGCCACATTGCCAGGTTCACATTCGGACTCTGCCACTTGCTGGGTGACCTCGGGCAATTGACTACACCTCTGAACCTTAGTGCCTACAGTCACAGGACTATGTGGATTGTCACAGGACCTGCCTCCCAGAGGCACAATAAATGTGCAGCCCCTGCCCTGGGTGAGTGAGGCACTGGCTGCGGGTGCAGATGAGGCTGCTGTGGGACTCTGTCCTGGGCAGGAGGGAGCCGCACGAGGGCTGTCAACAGGGAAGCGGTGCATTGATGTGTCAGAAAGATCTCTGGATGCCGTGTGGAAGGTGCCCCGAGGGGCAGGACTGCCGATCAGAAACAAGTGGAGAGGGTGTTGCTGTCACCCTGAAAGGGATAAAGGAGCCTGGTGGGAGGATAGTGGCTGTGGGGACAGGTAGAAAGCTGGATTGGACAAATTTAAGAGCCTCTTCCCCGAGTTTTCTGGAAGGCATGACATATGGACTCGGGCCCTCACAACAAGCCTGAGAAGCAGGAGCTGCCATGCCTACCTCACAGACAGGCATGTGGAGGCTGGGGCAGAGTGGGGGAAAGACGTGCCCTAAGATGTGCCCTCTCTTCCCAAGTGCCCAGCGCTTCCTCCTGAGAGACCCCACCCCCAGATCCTTGCCCTCTCTGGACCCTCTGACAGGCCCCTTCCCCACCAGAACCTATTTTTCCTAAAGGCCCTCTACCATTCTTGGATGCTCCGCCAGAGTGTTCACAGAGAGAAACAATGGCAGGACCTGCCTGGCCCCGGCCAGTGTGCACCTCCCGTCCTCTGCAAAGCAAGTTCACGGATGCATCCAAGGCAGGGAGTGGTGGCAGGCCCAGTGTTTGTACTTAGGAGCGGGGCCTAAGTACAAACACACTGGGAGCCCCAAGCCTGGGACAACAAAGCTGGAATGTGTCCTGAGGGTCGTTGCTATGGCAACTTCATCAATAACATCATTTTCTGCATCCATGTCCCTTAAACACATGGGAAGGGACGGCAAGCTGGGAACGGCAGAGCAGGGAGAAAAGAACAACTGCCTTGTCCTGCCCTTCCCCCCACAAGTTGGGAGGAAGGGATCTTCCTTCCCTTCACCTCATCAACAGAAAATTATGGAGCGAAGAAAGAGGCCAGAGCCCTGGGGGTGGGGGCAGGCGGAGGCTGCTGCTGTCCCGACCCAGACTCGGCAAGTTGTCCAAGTCAGGCCGGGAAAACAAACACGGGCTCCCACCAACTTCAAAGTGGGCCTGAAGAAAGTACCAGAAAAGTCCTGTCAACGGGGAAGGTGCAGGAGCAGCTGTGGGGACTGGACCTGTGGGAAAGATGACGATGACAGCAGTGGTAGCTGCACGTGTTCACCTAGAACTACCTGTGTAGCAAGTGCTGTCCACACACCACAGACGCGTCACCTCACTGACTCTCCCGCCAGCCCCAGGAGGCGGGTATGGCACAGTACAGGTTGAGAGTCCTTCAACCAAAAACTTGAAATCTGAAATGCTCTAAAATCCAAAACTTTTTGAGCACTGACATGATGCTACAAGTGGAAAATTCCACACATAAGTACTTAACACAAACTTTGTTTTATGCACAAATTAAAACACTGTATAAAATTACCTCCAGGCTATGTGTCTGAAACAAATGAATGAAACGAATGAATTTTGTGTTTAGACTTGGGTCCTATCCCTAAGATATCTCATTATATACATGCAAATATTCCCAAATCTAAAAAAATCCAAAATCCGAAACACTTCTGGTCCCAAGCATTTTGGATAAGGGACCCTCAGCCTGCATTACATCCACCAACAGGTGAGAACACTGAGCACACAGGGGTCAGTGACTGAGGGGAGAGGCTGCATCCGGGACAGAGCTGGAACGAGACAGAATGGTGGCAGCTCTGGCTGCAACACAGGCCACCAGAAGCTTGTTGTGGGCTGAGGACGCCAGAGCTGCCATTTACTCAGGATCCACCACACTAATTGTAACTGGTTATGTATCGCCTCCTCACCCGACCAGAGGGCGGCTTCTCAAGGAGGCAGGGCCCATACCTGAGTGACCTCTTTGCCCCCACACCCCAGGCAGTGCCTAACCCCCAGTGTATGCACAAGAAACATTCGCTGAACCCAACCATGCTGGTGAGGGGCCCGGGCTCGGCCACTCTAGGATTTGGACTCTGCATCAGAACAGGGGCCAATACTCAGACAATAGCAGTGCGTCTGTCTGTCTGGCCACTGGTCTGGCTCCCCCAGCTCCCCTAATTACACGCTAACAGCATCTGCCCCTGGAGCAGTGTGCTGAGAGCCTCTCATTATGTGGTGGGCTTCAACAGAGATGTTGCACTCTGCCTCCCACCCTGTACCCCCCAAATTACACCCTCTGGGGCAAATCCAGGCCTGGCCAGGTACTAGTAACTAGCTGCCCCAGAGGAGACCCCCAGCTGACCCTGAGCCTAGCCACCCCCAGGTAGCATCCCAAGAGGCAGCCCCATCTGTAAAATGGGAGCGACTAAAGAGGCTGTGGGCTTCCACCGACCCAGAGCTCCTCTTTGCTGGGCCCCATGCCAGGCTCTTTGCAAACTTCCCTAATTAAACCTCTCAGCAACCGAGTGCCAGGTACCACCAGTGGCCCCGCCTGACAGGTGAGGATGCCGTGGCTCAGAAAGGTAAAGAGACTTGCCCAGGTCTCTCAACTTGTATGACGGAGCCAGGATCCGCCCTCCCAGCAACCATTCCAACAGTGGGTCCAAAGGTGTCCCAGCCCTCAGTCAAAGGCTCACCTTACTCCTGCCCTAGTGCCCACGTAGCAGGCGATGGCCCCTGAAGGGGACTCGGCTCCTCTCACCCCCTACTCCCCACTGCTTTGGCTCACGCCACCCTAGAGGATGCAGAGGAAAGAGCTTGTTCCCTGGAGCCTCTCTGTCTGCTCCTCTTCCTGCCCATCCCACGTGCCTGAGTACTGGCCCCTCTGCCCTCACACCACCCAGGTACTCCTTTGGGGCTTGGAGGCCACCACCAGGGCCCCAGGAGGACAAGTCTCTCTGGGCATGCACTTGCCACCCTGTGTCCAGCCACAAAAGCCCACCTGGTATTATTTGGCTCCCAAGGCCTTCCGTGTCCATCTGCTCGCCTGCTCACGTGCTCATTCATTCCGCAGATGTGCAGGGAGTGCCTCCTTTGCTTTAGGCCTGAGATTCTATTCAGGCGCCGGCCTTTCCACATGATCAGTCTGCGCCTTTTGTCCTGCTCTGCTCTCACAGTGGTCAGACCACCGTCAAGCCCATAGCAGGTGTCCAACAAACACCTGCAGGGCGGTTGCTCGATGAGCTCACTGGGTAGGGACCCGGGGCACAGCCCTGAGACACACTGTCCTGCTTTGTGTTAACATTCACACAAATGGCCAGAATGGGTGGGTTTTCCAGAAACCTAGAATTGGAAGGGGCCTTGGAGAGTGCGTAGATGGAGGCTCTTCTTCCCAAGGAGGAGGATGAAGCCCACAAGAGAGCACCTGTGCTGAGTCACACACAGCCACCTGCCCTGGGCCACACAGCAATCACGCAGAGTCCACGTGTAACCTCCGCTTCAGCACCTGGGCTCTCAGGCTCAGCATTCTTTCCATCACATCAGGAGGTGGCTCACAAGGCACTGCCGTCCTCGTTTAGGGACTGTCAATCAGGCTTTCAGCTCATGCGTTCATTCACTCCCTCTTTCTATACGCCTTTGCTAAGCACCATCTGGTGCAGCTCTGTGTGGAGACTGTGGGCAGAAACAGCTGGCATGCCCACGTCCACAGGTGCATTCTCAGTTTGAGATCAAGTCCATGGCCACGTTGCTCACCGCAGGCAGGCACCACGTACACAGACGACAGAGAGCCGAGGCGTGGTCGGCTTCTGGCACGCCAGATGGGAGCAGAGGGGTGGGCTGGGTCCTGCCATCTCTGAAAGCAGGATGGACACCAGCCTCCCTTCAGCCTCTTCTCCCTGCCCTGGTGTCTCGACCAGTCCTGGCACTGGGAACCCCAGGAAAGCTGCCTCCATGAAATAGGAGGTGATCCTGTCTCTGACAGTGGGAGGACCAAGAATCATTTGTAGAGCCACAAAGTGCCACATGGGAGCCATGGCATCATGGAGGTGGGGCAGGTTGACTTCAGCAGCTCTGGGTCATGCATGCCCCCATTCCCACCCTTTCTAAGGCGTGTGGTCTTAGAACACACTCAGTTTCCTCATCTGCAAGGCAGGAGACTGAAACCCTCTTGTAAGAGTGCTAAAGGGCAATTAGAGGGGTGATGGGCTCCAGCTCAGAACCCTGAAGCGCCCCCAAGACTGGGGTGCTCAGGAAAGGCCTCCCCCTCCCCAGCACCCTGGCATCTCCTCCTGCTGCCACCCTGTCCCAGGGCAATCCCTCCCTCCTCTTCCTCGCCTCCTGAAGTTCCCCAAGCTGATCGCTAGGTGTCACCCCACTCAAGTCAAAGCCCTGCTGAGGCCCAGAGAGGGCCTGCTGGGGAGACCTACTCACCTCCTGAGCTTCCACTGTCCAAGGCCTGGGAGGCCAGAGACATTGTTCTTCCCTCACCAGGGTTGCCAGATTTAGCAAATATAAATACGGGATGTTCGGTTAAATCCGAATTTCAGATATACAACAAATGCTCTCTGAGTGTAAGTATATCCTCAAGTTGTATGGGTCATACTTACACTAAAAAAAGCTCTTGTTTATCTGAAATCCCAATTTAAATGGGCACCCTGCATTTTTATCTGCCAACCCTACCCCTCCTTCCATAGGGACCCTAAAGGAAGCCATTGGTGGGGGGGCCAATGTCCAGTGCCACCCTCAGCCCTGCTATGAGTAGGGAACAAGTCTGTGTCTCCTTCCCAACAGGTGATCGGATGGAGGCAGCCCAGGCACGGGGGCCACGGTGGTAGCATACTTAAGGTGCTCTCACAGCAGCCCCTGGGGACCCGGGAGGAGAAGCCAACAAGAACACTGGGGGACACACTAGCAGGAGGTTCTCTAAAGCCATTAGCAGCTCCCCAGAGCCACAGCCAGCTACCCTCCACCACTGTCCACCTATGTCCTCGGTGAGGAGCGGGGGCTGCACAGCCACAGACCTGACCTGAGTCCTAGCAGCGGCACGCCAGAGGTGAGCACTTCCTCCACCATGCGCACGACGGGGCGGCAGCTGGTACTTCCCCAGGCCCTTCAAGGATTGAAGGGGCCAAGGGCTTAGGGCACGGTAGGCACTCAACAAATCCCAGAGCTTGAATCCACAGACGGTACAACCACCCTTGGGAATTTAAGCCAATTCCCACCATCTATTCTCACTTATACAGGCTGCTGATTCGTCACCGCGTTCAGTAAACAGATCCGCGGGTGCACACTGTGGCGAGCGAGGCCTGGGGGAAAGAAGCGGGGCTGGCAGCAGGGAGGACAGGCGCTCCCTGCGAGGAACCAGCTCACGCAGAGGCCTAGAGGTACCAACCCGTGGGAGGCTGGGGAGTGAGGCTGGGGTCTCTGAACTTGTGACAAACTTGGGCTATCCTGCAAGAGACCTTGTGGTGAGAGCCCCGTGGACGGGCAAGCTGACTGTGGCTGAGGGAGGGAGCCCAGGCGAGAGAGCCGCAGCGGCACCCAGCCAAACTGTAGAACCGTGAGAAATTGCAAGACGCTGCGCGCCCCTGGGCAGCCCTCTCCTGGGGGCGGCTGCGCACACGGCTTGGCACACGGGACACTTTGTAAATCGATGCCACACATAATTGAGGCATCGTCTCCCTCATGAGATGGATCTCATCCCCTTTTCACTTCCATTTGACATGTCTCCTCTGCACCCAGCCCTGTGTTCCACATAAGAAACACCAAGATGACTCAGACGCATCCCGGCCCTTCTGGGGAGTCACAGACTGGTCCTCTAGTAGAGGACTGAACCTCTTTCCAACATGAGTGCGGGTCAAGAGGAAGACATGCCTGCCAAAGGAGGCATGAAAGGAGGTGACAGTGAGCTGGGATTTGCAAGGTGACTGAGTTCTTCAGGGAGAGGGGGATGGGGACTGGCAGTCCAGGCAGAGGGCATGGCAGGAGCTAGGGCTCAGACCGTTAAGGGCCTGCGTGCAGGAGCCAGAGGGAGCTGGACTGGGAGAGGCCTTGGAAGGCAGTGAGGGCCCAGCCTGCGGGGACAGGACTGATGGGCGCTTTGGAGAGACAGCACCCCGGCCACAGTGCGGAGGAGGGACGGGGGAAGAGGCAGATGCAAGGACGCCAATTAGCAACCACAGTGCCTGAAGAAAGAAGGCGAGGGATTTGAGAGGTGCACGGGGCTTGGATGGCGGAACATGATCAGGGACGTGGAAGCCAAGAGCAGGAAAGGGTCCAGGGCGACGGCCCCGTGCTGGTGCCTCCCTCGACGTGGGACACGCTGGGAAGAAGGTCTAGGGGCATGGGAAGATAATACATTTGGTTCTGAGCAGTTGGCAATACTGCAGCTGGGGACCCTGTCCAGGGGACAGTCAGCTCAGGGTCAGGGCTGGAGCTGGAGAAGTGGCCAGTGCTGGGCAGGGAGGAGGCCAGCGCAGCCCTGGGGAGGGCTAGGAGAAGGCTGAGGCCAAGGAGGAGCCTGGGTCGGGCGCTGAGGAGGAATGGAAGACACACGGGCCATAAATACAGGAAGAGTTCCGTGAGACAATCAAGTGGCCACCAGGCTGGGGGACAAAAGCCTGCCTGGCTGGCCTCAATCAGGTGACAAGGCCCTGGGAATGCTGCAGCTAGTGGGTGGCTGGGCAGACGTCCTGCCAGGAGATTGGCCTGAGGCCTTGTGGCCGCAGTCACAACCCGGTTTCCCTAATGAGGCCCACAGAGGCTGGGGAGGAATCAGGCCCCAAATGACCCAGGATTACTGTGGCCGGTTCCACAATGCCAACCAGGCATCTGCCCAGCGGTTTCTGAACCCACACTCTGAATCTGCGCGGCTTTTCACACACTGGGCCTCTGCTCACAACCCCCGGGCTGGAAGTGAGGCCGTGGGCTGCAGCCTAGAGGCCTCTGCCACCAGCATGCGAGGTGACCTCCGACAGCCACATGGCCTTTCCAGGGCCTCTGCTACCTTACTCTAGAACAGGCGTGCAGGCCAGTTCCCACCAAAGGGTCCTTTCAGTTCTGGTGCACCTTGGCTCGATGACATGTCCCTCAGCTTCCCCTGACTGCCTGCTCCCTGCCAGGCCACATGCTGGACATTAGGGGTGCAGGGGGTCCTTGTGTCCAAGGGAAGAACCTCATTTGAGGAAGAAAGACCTGGGAGCAGAGCCATGAGAGACAGCGCAAGGAGGCAGAGGGTAGGGCGTGGACGAGACAGAGACAGGTCCAAAGAGGCAGGGCCTGCCAGCTCTGCCTGGGGTGTCGGGAGGGCGCAGGGAGGAGGTGCTACTGTGCAGGGTGCTCTTGAGTGAGTGACGGTCGGGGTAAGAGGGTGTTTCAGACAGAGGGAGCCCTGTGAGTGGAGGCTGGGACAAGAAGTTTGTTGTGGCTGGTTCATGACACGCAAGGCAAGGAGAGGCTGAGAGAGCCAGAGCCCTCTGGGGAGCCACAGGAAGGTCCTGAGTGGAGAATGATGTGGCCAAAGGGCCAGGGGGAGCAGTGGCTCTGCCCGGGGCAGAAAGACCCACTGGGCAGCTGCTGCGCAAAGGATGGCAGCCTGGCCCAGGCAGAAGGCGGGATGGTGAGGTGGGACCTCTCTGCGTCATGGGGGTCTGGGCTGTGTGGCACCCCCTGCTTCTGCCCCTCCTGTTTGTTCATTCAGTTTCTTTGATCTTAGGAGGCAGTCAGACCTGGGTTCAAATCCTGCCTCTGCTACTTACTTATTATGGACAAATCACTTTGCTTTCAGCCTCCATTTTCTTACATGCAAAATGGGGACAACAGTAGCTACATGACACAGATTGTTCTCAGGATTCCATGACTCGTGTCAGTCTGGGCACAATGTTTGCCCCGTAGTAATGCTCAGCTATGATGCATGTGGCAGCTATTCTACTGATCCCAGGGCCAGGTGCTACACTAGGGCTATACCTTGTATATACAGGATCTAATTTTAATCCTCACAAACAATTCTGTAATGAAAGAGTCTAACATTTGCTCCTCTTTACAGATAAGAAGCCAGGACTTGTAGCTGCAAAGGGAGCCAGGGCCGGGCCAGCTACGTCCTGGCCTGGTGCCCTCTGAGCTGCAGATCATCCCCTTGCCCTGCACCGTCCACTCCAGGAGACTTGAAGGTTCTGCAGCTTGGAGAAAATTTCTACCGCTTAATGTCGTGAAGTCGGTACTGGGGGTACCCCCAGCGCTGGCTCAAGGCCAGGCCAGGAGAGGGGCGTGAAACTGGGCTCACCGGCCAAAGGAGTTGTTTATGGGGTGGGAGGCTCATAAAAAATAATGGGCTGGATTTATTGTTCCCGCCTTGAGGGCCATTCCGGACCGCACAGGACCAGGACAGGCCTTCTCCAGTAGCACCGTAAATCTCCCCACTAAGCAGGAGAGCTGTTTATTCTCCTGCCCACCTGGTCTGTAGCAGGCAGGGGAGCAGGAGAACCTGCAATGCCACACGTCCTGCCCAGCCCTCTAGCCTCGCTGGTCCACCCCAAGGAGTGGTGGAGGGGCAGTTGCTGAGGCTGGAGCCTGGCCACACCATCTCCCCTCATTTTAAACAGTTCCTAGCCATGCTACCCCAACACCCACAGCCGATGAGGGAAAGCCCTAGAACAGGGCAGCGGATGTCCCCGGCTGTGCAGGGCCATGCGAGGGCCCCTCAGGTCAAGGCCTGGCCCACATCCCACAACGTGGGAATCACATCCCAGAAGGCAACAGGAGCCCAGCAGCGGCACACGGATAGGATCCTAAGCCCACGTGTGGCTGGGGTGGCTCTGGAGGGGCTGCGGGTCTCTGCCCATTGGCTTATTTATCTGAGTCTGGGAGCGGGATGGAGCAGTGGGAAAGAGCTGGCTTTGGCGTCAGACATTGGGGCCCTGATTCTGAAGTGCTGCCTATGGAGCGGCACAGGGCAGCTGTTCCCCTCCCATCACAGGGATGGTGGTGTTCATCTGGAGTGCCTCACGGGCGGGCTGTGATCATCAAGGTGGTGCTGCCTGGAAAACCACAGCAGAGCTGCAGGAGGGTGGAGCTGGGCCTGCTGAGGACACTTGTGGGCTGAGCCAGGATTGGGGGAGGGGCGGTGTCCAGCCGGCCTGCAGGCCATGGGCAAGTGCAAGCAGGAGAGGCAGAGCAGGAGACCAAGTCGGGAGGAGGACCAGGGACTAGCCTGGAGGAGGGTGGCAGGAGGGCCAAGGATAAGAATTTTAGACACAGGCTGCCCCAGAGGCTGCCCCTACAGTGGGATCTCCCAGATCTCTGCCCTGACCCAACCCCAGGGAATCTGTACCTGAAAACTCTTGGTTGACCTTTGTCAAGGAGCCCCCCAGCCAGTCCTGAGACTGCTGTGGGCTTGGGGCAGGGGCCTCAGGACGCAGGGGCAGGGCGTGCCTGGTCTCCTGTGAGGCTTCTGACCAGGGCCCACTTGAGGGGTGTAAGGTACAGGGCCTCACCTCCACTCCTTAGGAGTCTGAATGCTGGCTGGAAAGAAACACTTGACTTGTAAGCCCACTACGCAGTAAGCATGTGCTATGGTTTCAAAGTGTCTGTCCCCTCCAAAATTCATGTTTTGAAAGTTAATCCCCAATGCAGCAGTATTAGGAGGCTCTGCTCTCCTAATGGATGGATTAGTGGCTTTTAAAAGGGCTGGAGAGACAAGCTAGGTCCTTTTGCCCTTCTACCCCCTGCCAGCAAAGAGGCACCAACCAAGAAGCAGAGAACAGCCCTCACTAGACGTTGAACCTGCTGGTGCCCTGATCTTGCACCTCCAGCCTCCAGAAGTATGAGAGGTAATTTCTGTTCTTTATAAATTACCCTCTCAGCTATTTTGTTATAGCAGCAGGAATGGGCTAAGATGGCATGCAATCTTCTTTGCTGACTGATGAAGCGAGGGAGTGAGCTCTCTCCCTGTCTCCCCCATCTCCCATGATGCATCAGCCGAGCCCTGCACCCACTGGTCAGGACCTGCTTCGGGTCTGCCTTTCCTACAGCCTGTGGGTTCTGAAAGGACCTGCCCTGGCACAAAGTTCCACCTATGCAGGTGGGATGGAGAGGTCTGGGCACATGGTCGCTGAAGTGCAGTACAGAGGGCAGGGAGAGTCCTGCTGTCCCCACAGCCCTAAAACACCTACAGGGACAGCTGAAGCTCCAGGAGTCTCCCAAGCCCCTGACTCCCAGTGAAGCCCCAATTCCTGAGCTTTTCCTCACTTACAGCAGTCAAGTCCCAGCGACTGACTCAGGCTCCGGGACCCTGCTACCTCCCCCTCAGCCATCCTCCTGCCACCTCCCCTCAACCATCTCCTGCCACCTCCCCTCTCAGCCATCTTCCTGTCACCTCCCCTCAGCCATCCTCCTGCCATCTCCCCTCTCTGCCATCCTCCTGTCAAAACCTCTTCTCAGCCATCCTGCTCTCCACCCATGCTGCCCCCGTGTGAGTTCCAGACCCTGACAGTTGCCAGCCGCCCTGCCCTGTTCCTTGCATGATCTCCCTGTGCAACAGGCAAATGTGATCTCCTTCATATGGGATCATACACTGTTGGAACAACGTGATGTTTCCTCTAACTCGGTGTCTGTCACCACAGCTGAGGCAGGACTGCAGTGGGTGTCTGGTGAGGCTTCAGAGCAGAGCCCTGCAGGACAGCCCCCTGTGTAGAGGGGCACAGGCATCTCAAACCCACAGGCTGTCAACAGCTGGTGTGGCCCGGGATCAGTGCTGGCAAGAGGAGATGTGATCATGAACATCTCTGCTGTTCAGGTGAGAAAATCAAAGCTATAGAAGCCCCAGAGAGTTAGGTCTCACTCTGTCACCCAGACTGGAGCACAGTGGCATCATCATAGCTCACTGCAGCCTCGACTTCCTGGGCTCAAGCGATCCTCCTGCCTCAGCCTCCTGAGTATCTGGGACTATAGGCATATGTCACCATGACTAACTCATTTTTTTAGAAACAGGGTCTCACTATGTTGCCCAGGCTAGGCTGGAACTCCTGAGCTCAAGTGATCCTCAAGCCTCACCCTCCAGAGTCACTGGGATTACAAGGGCGAGCCACTGCGCCTGTCTTTCCCAGAGCATTTTTCTCAGCTCATTATTATACAGTAACTCTTAGGACCCTTGTTTAGCATTCTATCCTCTTTCTAGACTGAAAACTTCACAGGGGACCATGCCTGGGATCCTAGGGACTAGCTGAACACCTGGCACACAAATGAATGAATGAATGAGAGAATAAATGAAACAGTGAACTGCAATCACATAGCTAGTAAATCCAGGCCTTTCAGAGCCCTTTCTACTCCCAAATCAGTTCTGGTCAGACTGAAAGAAAGAATTCTTCATTGAGAGAAAAGGAGAAAGTTCCTCCAGGAGAAAATAATTTCCTGGAGCATAAATGTGACATAAGTTAAACACGAGAAGAGCAAACGTGGCAGAGGGAGAGAGCCTGAAGGTGCTAACTCCTGGGCAGCCCGGGCGCACGGCTGTGACAGGGTGGTGGAGGCTGGGCCTTGGCCAAAGGTGGGGCTGAGGCGCTTGCTGGGCCGGGGCTGAGTGGGAGGCGAGCATGGGCTGTCACGGTGCCAGAACCAGCACTGGGGAATGCTGGCCGATCCCAGTGGCTCTGGATACCCTTCTGTCCAGCGCATGGACAAAGAGCAGACTGTGTGTGTCCCCAAATCAGGCCTGAGTTCTAAAGACCCGAAGAGGCGGCCTACATTAGTTGCCACGTGTAGGACAGGTACTGCACTTGACGGCTTCCGAGTGTTTTCCCCTAACAGATCTCTCGCTCGCCAGGGAGGGACTGCTAGCCCATTTCACACTGAAGGGATCCAAAGAGGTAGGAGTGACTGTGCGGAGGCCGCAAGGCCACGTGGAGAGCTGGAGCTGAGAACTCAATACTCACAAACCCAGAGCTGGCGCCTGGGAAGTGGGGCCACTCAGAAGGGCTGAGCCCTGTGGCCTTGTTTCCTGGCCGGGAACCTGGGCTGACTCTGGCAGACCCCTCTCACGCATCTGGCTCCGTCTAATCAAAACCAGTCTCTGTGCTGCTGCCCCTGTGCAGGGGTAGGCTCCAAAGAGCTGGACAGGCGTTAGGAAGAGTCAGGTTACACGAGGCTCTGGATCCGTCGGCCCTCCCAGGAGCCTTGGGAATCGGAAGTCACTTATGTGCAAAACAAGCTCAGTCTTAGCACCCTAACATGCTCTGATTTTGAGCCACAACAGTCATTATTATAGTTGACGCTAATGGTGGGCAACTGCCACAACAGACTGAGGCTCGGAGAGGCAGACAACCTGCTCTCACCCAGGTCCGTCTCCCCCATGAGCACTAGTGAGCTTCTGGCCCACGGACTATGTGCCTGCTCTGTCCCCTTCAGACCTGCCACGCAGCCGGGGAGCCCTGGGAATGCTGCTGCCTGTCCTTCAGGAGGTATCCAAGAGGTCATCTGTTGCTTTTTAGATTGGTCTCGTTGCCCAGATTTAGTAGTAAAAATCAGGAGATTCTACACAAAAATACGAAGGAGAAAAGGGACTTCTTTAACACAGACTGGGGCCAAGGCCCCCAAATCTGTATTCTGGTTAAATCTGGATTCCTGGCTTACTTAATAATCAGGATCTGGCCACCTGAGGCCTTTGGGTGGGGTGAGCCACGTGTGCTGCATAATTCATTTGATACCCAGCCCCCGGAAGCATCCGAGTGCCCCTGGAAATCCTCCATGCTTGCTCCAGCATCATCTTCCCACCTCTGCTTAACCACCTTTCCACAGCTGCCCTCTGCTCAGAATCCAAACTCCCGCCACAGCCCACCAGGCCCCATGGGGTCTGCCCCCAGCCCCACAGCCTGGACTCCTCTCTCTGTTGCTCGATGTGCTCCTCTGTCCTGCCCTCTGTCTGCTTTTCACAGGTGACGGGCCATTCCTACCTCAGGGCCTTTGCACACACCCTGCCTGGCACATTCCTCCCATACCGCCCGCACAGCTCATTCTCATCATTCGGTTTCAGCTCAAATGTGGTTTCCTCAGAGAGGCCTCCAGCTCTAGCCTCTCTATTCCTCCACCCTATTTCTTTCCTTACAAGCGTCATCACCTTCTGAGAAGCAAGCCCCACAGCTAGTGTGCCTGGGCTCTGCTACTTCCTGGGCTTTGGTCCGCTATCAGTCCAGCCCCGTGGCTGGGCGGGGTGGAGTGAGCCAGCCTGCCTGCAGTGCTCGGCCCGCACAGGCTCCAGTAAGCACAGGCCCCACGGCAGCTCCTGTCGCCGCACCCCGCGTCACCACTTCCCCCTCCCCACTCCTTTGCTGGACGCCAAGTTCGCACCCTCCATGGTACAGCAAATGCTTACAGGCCAAACCAGAACCCGGGGACAAACAGGCCCTGGCCGCTGTCCCACATGGTGCTGGTCTCCCTTCCTGCACGCCCTTTCGACCGGCAGCCTCGCAACTTCACCTGGAACCTGCTTGGGGGGAAGCCACTTTTCAGAGGAACACAGCACACACAACCTGGCTGAAAAAGAGGCTCAGGCCACCCTGGCCGCGAGGACTTTCCAGCCTGCTCACAGCAGTCACCCCGTAAAATCCCATCTCCCGACGAAGGCAGGACTCCTTCTCCCACCCTCGCTCTCTCCCCTACATAGATCTGCTCACACAACCCTGTTGGGCTCAGAGTCTCCTTTACAGTTGTGCCTCCACCCTGAGCAGCTCGACCCACGGTCTACAGCCGGGAGGTCTCGCGAGGAGCAAAATGAGCTCCAGACGGCTCAGGAGCCACCTGGGGGAGTCTGGACAGTGGGTGAGTGCCAGGAGCCACAGAGCTGGGTCTTCACGTCCTCCAGGAGCGCTGCAGCGCTGGGGATTAGCAGGCCCATCTTGCCTTTGAGGAAACTCCCAAAATAAATGCTAAGAACTCTAAGGAGCCCATTAAAGTATTTCTGCTTTATTGCTCTGAGTTTTGTACTGTTTAAAAGTTTCTGCCTTTACTTTCTCAGGAACTGTTTTCTAATAAACATCACGTCTGCGGTCCCCAGAGTATCACCTCACAGCCCCCTGCCAGCCTCACTGGACCCCAGGCACTTCATACCCACGGCCTTGCTCATCCCCCGAACATCTTGCCAGGTCAACGCCACAGTCCCCATTTTGCGGATGAGGAAGCGGGGCTCAGAGCAGCTGGCGGAGCTGCCCAAAGAATGGCTCCCGGCCAGGGAGAGGAGGATCCGGATTCAGTCCCGGTCCAGCTGAGCAGGAGCCCAGCCCGGGCTCTTTTTGTTCCCCACTTTTCAATGTGAGCTACTTCACAGGCCTCTGCTGGTGCCCTTGGGCCTCCAGCACCTGCTCCTGTCAAGGGTCCGTGGTGGGAGAGGGTCTCAGGCAGGGCAGGGTGCTGTCCTGGCCTCCTTCCTTTCATTCACCCCTTGGTAACTCAGAACGCCCGGCCCAGGAGCCTGCTCTGTTGCAGCCCACAGGACTGCCTTGGGAGTCCAGACCCTGCCATTATCTCAAGCAAGAGATGTCTCTGTGCCTTTGCAAACGCTGTTCGCTTTGCCTAGAAGCCTCCCTCTTCCAAGCACATGTGTCCTGGCTTCTGGTCAGCTCTGTCCCCACCTCACAGCCCTGATGTCCTGGGCCCAAACTCCAGGATCTGACCACCAATGTCCTGACACTAAGAACCTTCACTGCTGGGCTTGGCAGAGGCCAGGCTCCAACCCAGCCTGGGTCTGTCCCCAGTCTACCCTGGCACTCCAGCTGGCAGGGTGTCTTCCTGGGGCCCTCTGTGCCTCCCCAGGCTGGCTTGCCATTCCACCTGGCCTTCAGGGCACAGCAGGCTCCTGACCACAAGGACCCTCTGCTGGCTGGGGACCCAGTTAACACACAGCAGATAGTCGTTGGTGCTGCCAGAGTCATAGAGATGGGGAAATTGGCATGCAGCCTGGGGAGGCCTCAAGACCCCCTTGGAAAAGGGGACCATTGGGAATGGGGCCCCTCTCTTCTTAGCCACAGCCAGCCCCCAACCCAGAAAGGAAAACAGCTTCTTTGGTCACATCTGCCACTTGTGGCCCACTTGTCTCCACACAGAAACACCAACAGCTCCGGTACAGCAGGCAAGGGAAGGAGCTGGAAAGATTTCCATGCAGAACCAACACCAGAAGCACAAAACAGGCATTCAGGCCACCACCAAGATGCCCTGTCTTGAGCCTGAGGGCCCCTGGAATCGAGACGTGGACGCGGGATTTCCAGGGGGACGCCCGTTTCTTTGGGGGTGGGCAGCATGCCTGGTCAGCTCAGGCCATACTCACCGTTGGAGCGGTGGATGCAGGTGTGCTGGTTGTCACTGAGGAAGAAGCCACTGTGGCACTGACACTCGTAGCTGCCCATGGCATTGACACAGATCTGCTGGCAGCCACCATTGTTGTCCTGACACTCATCCACATCTGTGAGGAGAGAAAGATAAGGGGAGAAGAAATGATACCTGGAGCTGGAAGTGAGGAGTGATGGGTGGCGGGACATGGAGGCAACGAATTTCCCCGGAATGCACTGAAGGGGCTCCCAGAGGGACCCTGTGGCACTGCACTCCGGTGGTACTCTACAGTGGTATTCCAAGGAGGCACTGCGTGGTGGCACTCTACAGGGGTGCTCCACACTAGTACTCCGCAGTGCTGCACACAGTGGTACTCCTCAGACGTACTCAGGGTGCTGCGCTGTGGCGGCACAGTGGTTCTCCCCAGAGGGACTCCTCAGAAGCAGCCAGTTAGCACAGCTGTAATGCTAGCTGATCCTGACTGTTTCCCGAGTGCCTGGCACTGGTCTAAGCATATCACCTGCATCGGCAAAGGGATCACTCCTTTGATTCCTCAGCAACTCTGTAAGTCAGATCCAGGTATTAGCCCATTTTATAGATGAGGAAACTGAGATACAGAGAGGCAAAGTCACTTGTCCAAGGCCCCACATAGAGTACGTGGCAGAAGCAGGATATAAACCCGGTGGTCTGACTCTCAAACCTGGGCTCTCACCGATGTTGCCAGACTGCCCCTCTCGAGGAAGACAGAGCAGCCTGCACCAGCTCCCCAACACATGCAGCCTCACCAACCAGCCCCCACCACCCCTCTTTCTCCAGCCACCTCAGGCCTACAACCAGCAGCACAAGACCTTGGCACTAGAGGCTGGAGGACAAGGCGGCAAGCTGAGGCTTTGTGCCCTGCAAATTGATTCCACAAGCCCAGAGAACGGGGAGGTTTTTAAAAGGTCCTGACCTCTGGCAGCCAAGACTGCCATGGAACGCTGCCAAGTGGTCTTTCCCACTCTCTGGGAGAGACAGACCTCAGGGCTGACACTGATTTTTGACCAGGGACCGCTGGCACAAAAGGTGCTATTGGCTGAGAAGAGTCTTTATGGAGTTCTGGTCTTGAGCAGAACAGCATGTTTCAATTAGCAGAGTCATAACCCCCTACTCTGTCGGTTTGTTTAATGAAAGAAGGGCTTCTTAAACCTTAATGTTCCATGTCTGTATTGTCATTTTAATAGGCAAATATATAAAACCACAAAGGCAACGTGAGCTACTGGCTGCTTCTGGCCAATCCCTGGCCCCCAACACACACACACACACACACACACACACACACACACACACACGCACACACGCATGCATGTGCACTTTGGCATTGAGCTTTTTATGCAGTTCTTTTTAACACAGACATCTTTTACTATTGGGACTGAAAAGATGTGAGAAGGTAAAGAGTCAGGCAGAGTGGTCTGCACTGGGCTGGGAGAGGACATGGCTCCGGAACGATTTCAGCTGGGTCCTATTTAGGCTCACAGACAACAGACCGCTTCACTACCCAGGAGACCGCGCGGCTGCCTTTGAGGCCGACGGTGAGGTCATTATTCTCTTGCAACCTCAAATGTCAGCTGTGCGGCAGCCGGAGTAGGGAGGCAGAGCTCTGAACTCTAAAAGCCACCAGGAGTTACAGCTAAAATGGTAAAGGTGGCTCTTGCTGAGATGAGCCATGTGATCATACCACGGGCTGAGTCTGACTGGGGGAAGCCTGGGAAGTATAGACAGGGATTATTCCAAATTCCTTTCTCCACTCAGCAAAGTCTTGCTCATGGCTCCCTAAAGGTCCAGTGCCCATGTCACCTTTGCTGGGGGGATGCCTGAGGTGTGGCGAGTGGTCGCCTCCCCTCCACTCCTCAGAGAGTTCGTCTCCAGCCAGCACTGGACCACGACCAGCACTGTGTCTATTCATCCTATTCAAACACAAAGCAGACAGCCCTTGAGTGTTTACTGAGTGTCAAGCCATGCTCACGATCCTCACAGCAGCCTGTGTAGTCGGGCGTGGTGCCGACTCCATTGTACAGGTGAGGACGTGGAGGCAGAGAGCTGAAGGAACTGGGGCAAAGTCACACAGTGGGTGAGAGCGAAGGCAGGACTCACACCCGCTATCTAGCTCCAGAGCGTGTGCCTTTGGCTCCCATGCTAAGCTGGTGGCACCTGTGTGTTCAGACTAATGTTATGAAGAACTGGCTACTCCTAACACGAGCTGGAGTCTGGCTGTCAACTTGAGCACGTGCACGTGAACCCCAGACGCAGACTGCCATAGCTAGCATCAAGAATGACTCAGCATTCCTGGAGTTAGTCCCATCTCTGGCCCCAGAAGGTCCAGCAGAGGCACCTATGCCCACATCCTGGTACACACTTAACAGCGAGATCTGAGCACGGGCAACTGTCCCTGGACTCAGTCTAGACCCCTCTCAAGCCATAGTCACTGCCTTTCTCCCCGTGTTCTCAGACTCTTTGCTCTGTACTTTGGCTTCCCCAACCTTAGTAAAGGTTCAGCTATAAAGCAAACAAAACAGATATAGTCCCTCAAATGCTAAATTCACGGTGGAGAAATGCTACCTCATCCCTGCCATGAATAAGCTCCTGGTGTCACCCATGTGTAGCCATCTGGCCTGGCCCAGCTCCTCACCTCGCTGAAAGCTAGGAACCAAAGGGCAATTGACGTAACACATCTACAAACCCTTGATGACCTGGCAGGGTGGCTGGGCCTTGGGACAGGGCTGTTTACACTAGCAGGGAACAATAACTTGCCAACACGATGAATAATTGGAAACAAATGCAAGGCCATGTAAATATTTCTTTTCCCCACTCCCAAACGACAAAGCCCCAAGATTAAGTAGGCGGGAAGAGGGGGCTGCCCCTCTGCACCATTTTTCCACTGTGGTCCCAACTCAGACCTCCCCTTCTCCTCCCACCCCCGTCCCCAAACAGAGCAGGCAGGAAATTATGCTGCCAAATTAATCCCTTTGGGCAGCCTGAGACCGTTGCCAACATCTCTAGGGTCTGGATTAAGGGCCTGAGGCCCCACTTTTACCCCTTTGCACCCCTGTGTCTCCATCCCTCCAAACAGGACCCACAGTGAGGTACAGAGGAAGAGTGTCTAGCTGGGGCCGTTGGGTCTATGAGATGGCTGCTCATGGGCCCAGGACAGACTGGGTTCACTTGGAGGCCCTGGCCAGGCCTAGGAAGGCACTATGGGAAATAGACCCATGGCCCTGTCCAAGAAGTGGGGCAAGCCCAGCACACTCTGCCCCATGGCCCCTAGTACTTGGCATACTTGGTTATAAGAGGTGCCCTCATGGTAAGAAGGGAACCCACACCCGGGAGTCAGTCTCCCTGAGTTCGGCCCCATCCTGCCCTGTAGCCTAGGGGTGGTGCCCAGGCCTTGTCCACAGGAAGTGCTCCCAGAGCTTCAGGGACTGCAGACTGTGTCTTCCAGGAACCCTCCTGGAGTTCCCGTGGCACGCGCAGACCTCTTCCTTCTCTGCCCCGTGGAACTGACTGCTCTGTGCACTGAGGTGTCCCGTGCAGCTGGCCCCATGCCTGCAGACACAGGTGAGCATCTGGGCTTGCTGGGTGGGGCTGGCAGCCTTATTACCACAAATATTAATAACAGTGCTGGGGCCAGCAAGGCCTCGCTCAGGCACTCACACGCTATCTTAATCCATTCACCCCGCAGCTCTACACCGGGGTGTTATTCTTATCATCCCTGGGTCTCAGATGAGAAAACTGAGGCTGAGAGAGGAAGATACTTGCCCAAAGCTGTAAAAGAGGCAAAAGGGAGATTCGAAGCCCAGGGAGTCCAAAGTCCTCACTCTTCTATGATTCAACTTTTGTGAATGAGGACACTTCAGGCCCAGTCATGGTAGGGAGACGAAGTTACCCGGGCATTTACGCTCACACGCCTCCCCTGACCCTCACACTCACCTCTCCAAAAGCCAGTGCAAAGCCCCCTCCTCTGCATAGTCTTCCCAGTGCCCAGCACAGTCCACTACCCACCCCGCCCTCGCCACCCCCAGCTTCCATACCAGGCCTGTCTTTGTTCACTACCCCTCCTCTGCCCAGGACCAGAGGGCTTGGCTTCCTGTCGTGCTCTGGAGTGAGGACAGCTCTGAGTCTCCTTTACATCCCTGCTCCTAGCAGAGGGCTGGGCCGAGAGTGGGTGCTCGTGTGTCAGGAGGATTAAACCAGGCGGCACAGTTGGTGCTTGCTACCCCCAAGGAGGCCAGTCCAGTGGAGTAGAGCACTGCTGGGTCCCCCTGGGCACATGGAGGGGCTCACTCAAGGCCCTCCACAGCCTGCCCACCTCTCCGGCCACTCTTCAGTGGCCCCTCACTTCTGCCGTTCTCTGAACACACCCCACTCATTCACTCACCTGCATGTGCACATGTACACATCCTCCTGGAACAGCCCCCTGCCCCGCCCCACACCGTCCAGACTGAAGTTCTTCTTGTCCTTCTCAATCCACTGGAAACATCTTTGTTCTTTCACTCCATAAATACCAAGCACCTACTATGTGCTACACTCATGGTTAGCTGCCAGGGACATCACTGAACATGCTGGTTCAGTCCCTGCCCTCACCAAGCTGCCAGTTCAGTGGGCCAGAGCACAGGATGGGAGGCTTTGTGGAAGAGGTGATGTGGGAGTCGCCGAGGAGAGCAGGGAGATTTACAACCTGAGGCTGGAGGAGCCTCAGGGGGAGGAGGAGGTGTACTGAGACCAAAGGCTCCCAAAAGGGGCAGGGCAGGGCCCAGATGGGGAAGGGCCTGTGACCATGCCAACAAGAGGAGAGTTCTCGAATCAACCAGGGAGGAGTGGCTGGCTGGGTCCCAAATGTTGGGCTGAGGTGAGCAGGAGAGCTTGGCCCTGGGTGTAGAGGTGAGTGCTGCGTTAGGCTCTGGCTGCTCTGTGGCCTGCACCCTGCCTCAGGGAGACCCCAGCCCCCAGCAGGTCCCCACAGCAGTCCAACTGGCAGGGGGGACAGTCCTTGCAGAAGACATCTATGCGTCCTGATCAACAGAGCATCACCAACCACCGAGGCCTTTGGTGGAGGCTGAGCCTGTGTGCAGGGAGGCCCTCAATGGGCCTGTTTCCAATCCAGGATCCGGGAGCTGAGTGGACTCCGGAGGGGAGGAGGAGTGCTCTGCCTCTGAACCCTGCTGGCAGCTCAGGGCCCCTCTCCTTTGCTTGTGACCACAGCTGAATGTCCCCAGAAGGCAGGGAGCTCCTCTGCATAGCACAGGGACCTAGCTACAAAGCAGAAAGGTGATCTCATGGGTCCCTGCAGCAGACTCTAGGCCCTGGAGTTAGGGGGTCCTCTCAACTGGCAAGAGAGCTGAAGGAGGCAGAGCGGAGAGTGGACCCTCAAGGCCCAGCTCTGTGAGGGTCTTTCAGGGGCTGCCTGGACCAGCCTGGTCACCCTCTGGAAGGCACGAGTCTGCAGCCTCCTTGGGTGAACATGCTCCCTCCTTTAATGCACAAACACATGCGCAATTGTGTCACCAGAACTGTTGGAGCCCCTAACTCTTCAGGGCTGGGGCAGGGGTGGCAGACAAGGGTGCTGGGAAGGGAAAGGAAGCAGAACCTTGGCTGGTTCCTGCCTCAGGGGACCTTCAGCTGGTGGGGTTGGGAGACACCCCCAGAAACAGATGAATCCATGGAGGTCTGGGGTAACAGATACATGGACTCCTTAAAGGCTGTTCCAGCTATGCAGTGAGTTATTTGTTCAGCCAACAGAGCTGGGAGAGGGCGGAAGGTGGGAGGAAGGGAGGGAGATTGAGTACCTAGAAGGTGGAAGAGGGGCCTCACTTGGGCTCAGGGTCTGGCTGTCACCCCACCCAGTCACCTAGGCCTGAGAACTCTTTTGTCCTTGAAGCCCCTCCCCTCTGATTCTCTCCCAAGGGTCTGACCAAGGCTGTGGGCTTCTATTGCCATCTGTCTCCAGGGCTCCATGGCATAGCCCTGGCTTGGTCCTCAGCTTCCTCTCGGGGAAGACTGCACGCTTCTTCTGGGTCTCCGGCCTCTACCTCTCCCTCCCAATCCCTTCTCTATGGGCAGCAGCCACTGTCATGACTCTAGCTGGAATAGGACATGGCATCTCGGCACCAAAGTTCAAGTCCTAACAGAGTCTCTGGGGCCAGGTCGCCCTCACTCTGCGGAGCCCTGCACGAGCACAACACTGACTACTGGGGTTGGGACAGCAGCCCTCAGCTGCGACTCCTGCCTACCTCCACTGGGGTGCTCCCCCCTCACAGGCACAGGCATGTGTCCCCCACTCCCTGCCAGCTGTTGAAGGGTCATGTCTGCGAGGGGACCCATACACGGTGACTGACACCGTTGTTTTCCAGCAAGAGGGGTTTCCAGCGCTGAAACCAGCAGGCTGTAGGTCGATCTGCTTCTGAAAGGTCTATACAGGCAGGACTATGGTTTGCCTGTGAGGTCTGCTTTTTGGCTCAAGGTGCTGATGTTTGTTTTTATTAACAGATGATTGTTTATCCTACTTCGGACCAAGAATCCAGGTTTTCAGTTATTTATAATAACTAAAAATTACTTCTGGATCCAGCTTTGGTTGCTTTGTGTTTCCCTTGAATGTTTCACAATTTGAAACAGAGACTCTGCCTGGACCCACCCATGTTTTCACGGCTGTCAAGAGCCTACTGTGTGTCAGGCCCTGCACTGGCTCTGGCGCCCCAGGTCCCATTGAGGAGCTGGGAACAGAGGCAGAGGTGCCTTGCCCATCTTAGGAACCAAACTTGACCTCCAACACTGAGAGCTCCCACCTGGTCCCTGAGGACCAAG
Source organism: Propithecus coquereli (assembly GCF_000956105.1). Lineage (NCBI taxonomy): Eukaryota > Metazoa > Chordata > Mammalia > Primates > Indriidae > Propithecus > Propithecus coquereli. Next base: position 238,274 of record NW_012136747.1, on the reverse strand, counting down.
GCCCCAGCCCTCCCCTGGCTCCTTTCAGAAGGGCGGCTTAGGCAGAAAAGCCTCTTGGCTATCGAGCAGCTCTTGCAAAATTGCATTTGATGAGTTAAGTGTAAATAAATGAGAACCAGATGGATTAGATTTCGGGTAAAATACACATGGGTCTTAGAGCTTTGGGGCCTGGGTTCTGCCAGATCCAAAACACTCCCTGAGCTGTCAAGAGCTGCTGGCACAGGCAGGCAGGAGGCAGGCTGGGGTCTCCCAGGGCCTGTCTGCTTCCTGGCCTGGGCATCAGCTGAGGCCTCAGCCAGGGCTCCTGACTCCCCAGTAGGCCGGCTGTGTGGAGAAGACATAGGGTCAATGGCTGCGGCCCCCTGGGCTGGGCCTGAGTCCAAGGCACGTGGATGGTGGGGTCCGCTTGGCAGGCTAGCAGGCTCCTGCTCACACCCAGGTCCGGTGGGCCAGCCTGGGAGAGGCTGAGCTCTGTTGAGCCCGCTGGCCGTGAGGGCCTGCTGCCCATGTGCCCCCACCGGAGCCCTGCCATCCCCCACAGCGGCACATCCCTGAGGACAGGGAGTCTGCCACCAAGTAGAGACTGCTGATCACTCCTTCTTAGGGTGGTCTGCAGGCTGCTGCCCTGTGGCCACTACCCATGGGACCTGGCTCTTGCCCCACAAGCCACACCAGATGGGGTACAAGATTCAGTGAGTAACTTGCTCTGTGACTTTGGGCACGTCACTTAACCACTTTAGGACTTAGTTTCCTTCTCCATAAAACAGGGATAATAGCACCTGTGGTGTGTGGGAATTAAAAGGGAACAATGGAGGTAAAATACTCAGCACGGCGCCTGGCACACACAACACACAAACCACCAGGACACGCCAGCCAACTGCTCGCAAAGCCGCTGCAAGCGCCTCAGGGAATCACTACTGGGAACATAATCTGGGGGCACTAAAGTCCCTTCCAAACTGGAACAGTAACGACAAGCCACATCAGAAGGGAAAGCTCAGCCCGCTGCAGCCTTCTGGTCTCTGAGCCAAGCAGCGGCAGCTCCTCACACTGCTCCCTCCTGACTTAGCTTCCAGCCCCTCGCCACCTGAATGCCCTTCTCTGGGGGGCCCCAGCTTATCGAGGTGCTTAAAGCTGGCCCAGAACTGGACACAAAGCTGTGCACGTGGTCTGCTCAGATGGTGTGGGACAAGCCTTCGGATGCTTTGCACATGCTCTCTCTTCTATTTCTCCACTTTTTTTGTTGTTGAAATATAATTCACATAGCATAAGATTCACCATCTTTAAGTGTACACCTCAGTGGTTTTTAGTATATTCACCATGTTGTGCAACCATCACCACTATCTAATTCCAGTATATTTCCATCACTCCAAAAAGAAGTCCCATGCCCGTTTTCAGTGAGTACCAACTCCTCCTTCCCCCGAGCCCCTGGCAACCACAAGTCTACTCTCTGTCTCTTTGGATTTGCCTATTCTGGAGATTTCATGTAAATAGAATCACATAATATTTGTCATTTTGTGAGTAGCTTCTTTCATTTAGCATAATGTTTTCAAGCTTCATCTGTGTAAGCATATATTAGTACTTCACTCCTTTTTATGGCTGAATAATATTCCATGGTGTGGATAGACCATATTTTATTCATCTACTCACCAGTTGATAAGACATTTGGGTTGTTTCTACTTTTTGTCTATTATGAATAACGCTGCTATGAACATTCATGTATAAGCTTTTGTGTGGACATATGTTTTCAATTCTCTTGGGTATATACCTGAGGGTGGCATTATTAGATCATATGGTAACTTTATGTTTAACTTTTTGAGGAAATGCCCACCTATTTTCCACAGGGCTATACCACTTGACATTCCTACCAGCAAAGTACAAGGTTTCCAATTTCTCCATATCCTTGCCAACATTTGTAATTTTCTATTTTTTTTTTAAAATAGCCATCCTAGTGAGTATGAAGTGGTATCTCATTATGGTTTCAATTTGCATTTCCCTAACTACTAGTGATGTTCAGCATCTTTTCATGCGCTTATTGGCCGTTTGTATATCTTCTTTGGAGAAATGTATATTCAAATTCATTTTTAAATTGTGTTGTCTTGAGTTGTAAGAGTTCTTTATATATCCCAGATACTAGACCCAGATATAATTGACAAGTACCTTCTCCATGCTGTGGACACCTCCTCCTTTACAGCACCCTTGGGCAGCATGAAATAGCGGGAGCTCCGTGCAAGTGTTGGGGCCAGGCCAGTGAGACCTGGGCCCCCCTTGGGCTCTGCCTTTTCCCCATCTACATTCTGTTTCTGGAAGATTTCACCCTGTCCCAGGGCTTCACCAGCTACACACTTGCCAACACCACCCCAAACCTCTAGGCCTGTCTGCTCCACCACCCTCCAAACTTCGTCATCAATGGCAGATCCAGGGCCTGCATGTGGATGTCCAATGGGCATGACAAACCTTACAGGGCCTAAGCTAACGTCCTAGCTGCCCTTCCATGAAAGCAGAACACAATGAAGCCCAGTCTGTCCTCAGCCTTCCCTGTCTCAGCAAATGGCCGCACAACCCACAGTCACTTCAGCTAAAATACCTGGCAGTTACTCTCAATACTGTCTTCCCCATACCCACATATGATCCTTTAGCAGGTCCAGGCCTGTCAGCTTTGCCTGCAAAATTACCCGAGTACAACCTATCTCCTCACTTCCACCGCTGGGATGGCTGGGCTACCCTTGTCTCTGGCCTGGGTTATTGGCCTCACCTCCCCACTGGCCTCCCTGCTTCCACCCTTGCCCCCATCCCACCCCCCAATCCTTCATGGACCTTGGAAAACATCAGCCAGCTGTGCGATCCCCCTGCCTGAAGGCCCCCAAAGGTCTCATAAACATGGAATCTCTTCCCTGGCCATCAAGGCCTATGGGAACTGCTCTGCCCACGTCCCCTGCCAGCCTCCTCCTCACTCGCCCAGCTCGGGTCATGCTGCTGTGGCCTGCTCTCCCTGACCACGGCTCTCCTGCTTCCATCTTGGGGCTTTTGCATGTGTTCCTCTGCCTGGAATGCTCTTCGCTCATCTTCGCATGGCTGGCTCCTCCTCCTTCAGGCCTCGGCTTACATGTCACTTCCCCAGGGACACTCTTCCTGACCACCAACCTAAAGCAGCAGATACGCCATTCTGCCATGCTACCCTGCCCTGCTTCCTTCAGAGCATGTTCCATCCACCTGCTATCTTCTTCGTGATTGTTTCCCTCTGGCTCTCTCCAGACAATACAGAGTCCTTGGGAACAGGGACTGCGTGTGATAGAGCATCACTCTATCCAGGATTTTGAACAGCACATGGGGCACTTGCTATATGTCTGTGATCCGAGTAAGTGACTGTGCACTATAAAAGTGTGGTTGGGGAACAGAGCTTCTGGCCCTGGCTCTAGGCCTGTCCCGCTGGGGATGAGCTGCATGGCTTGGCCTCTGGTGCAGAGTGCTGACTGCAGAGGGTCTGCCATGAGGCCCTGGGCCCAGGACCCAGTCAAGGAAGCAGGTCTAGGTGAGTGAGAGGAGCACATGTTGGCCGCTGGTGCGTTAGGAGCCCCCAGAGAAGGCTTGTCAGAGAAGGGCAGTGCTCACCTGCCTGCCTTAGCCCTGCCTGGGAGTGGGCCCACTGTGGGCTAAGCACAGCCTACCCGCAGGGAGCCTGCAGAGATTATGCCCTCACTGTCACTGCCAGCCTGTAGCTGTGGTGCTCAGTGCCATTCATAACTGCTCCATGAACAAAGGGACCCACGCAGGGGGCCTTGGACAGTGGGTGCAGCTCAGCATGTCCTCCTGCTTTGTTGGCAGCTTCACTCATATGAGGACCAAAGTCTTCCACTAAAGAGAAGCCGCTCTAGTTGGGCAGAGTTGCAGGAAGTAGGTGGAGAAGGGAGGGATTTGGAGACACAGTGGGATGCCCTCCTGAAGGACACCCCCCTAACCCTCATCTAGGCCACCCAGGCAAGACCAGCTCCTCCTCTAACCTCTAAAGTGCAGGCAGGGGAGGAGACTGCAGAGCCCCTGCTTGTGGCAGGCATGTCCATTACAGTATCTCATTTAACCTCGGCCCAGGGTGGGAGCAGCCTGCCTGTGGTTCCCAGCACGTGGGCGACAGAGCCAGGATGGGAGCCGGACGCTTTCATCCCCACCCTCAGGCCCCTGACCGCGCAGCTGTGAGTGTGATCCTGGCTGCACATCTGTGGGAGGCACTGGAGTTGTTAAAAATCTCTTTTGATGGGGATAAGAATGGAGGACTGGAGAGAGGGAAGGAAGAAAACCAAACAAACAAATCATGGAACCAAAGCGAGAAGCTCTAAGAAAAGACAGGGGAAATGCTCCAATGGGATTCTTAATGAACAGCCGCAGAACTGAAGCAGGCCCAGCTGGATGTGATTACCTCCAGGCCGGTGGATGGGGTGGCAGGGGAAGTCCCCCTCCTTGTAAAAAACTCCCTGAACCAGGGAGGGGCCCTGGAGCTCCCCATGACTTCCCAGTCGACACAGGTCCTCTGACCCATCCATCCTGCCTGAATCCAGCCAAGCTGATCAATTTATTCCCAGTATAAATCCCCCAGTGAACCTTCAGGCATTAATTCCTCCCAGTGAAACTCAGCATTTTCTTCCACCTTCCAAAGCTGTGAGTGTAAAATCCAGGCCTTTCTACTGCCAGGCTGCTGTGGCTGTCCGTTGTCTTCCTCCTTCTCACGAGCGTCCACCACTTGCACACCAGTCCCCTCCTGGGAGGTCTCTGTGAGTGTGGGGCCATCAGCACACCCTGAGCTGTGGCCACACCCTGGGCCAGGCCGCTCAGCCTCCTGGCCCATGTCCTGCAAGCTTCTCACCTGGGCTTGCTATGTTGACTTGTTCCTTCCTGCGCCCAGCAGTCCCTCACTGTCGGGCTCTGGGGTGGGTCATGCGACAACAACCAGAACTCGGAAACAGTTTTGTCTCATCAGAGTTGGCACCTCTGAGAAAGTGGCAGACAGAGGGGCCTCTAAGAGGGCAGAGGCAGAGGGCTGACCATGGGCACCAGGGAGCTTGGAGGAAAAGGGGGCACTTGAACTTGGCTGAAGCATCAGGGTGACTGCACACCTCCTCACAGCCAACCCGTCCTCTCCAATCTGAGTCTGTGGCCACTCGCTTTCCGTGGCACTCCTTCCCACAAGAACCTAGCGTGGCTTCCCATCACTTGTCCAACAAAATTGGTTTATTATTTAAGATTTTGAACTGACAAGGAATTTTGAAAAACAGTGAAAAAAAAAAGGATCAACAATTCTACACTCTAGATACAATCACAATCACGAGCATCTACTTTGCTTCTATCTTTTCTCGTGTGCCGATTTTCTCCTAACCGTAACGAGTCGCTCTGCACATGGTCGCACAGTCTTTTCACTGAGTTGAGTTAAAGCATTTTCCATGCTGTGACTTGGTCCTGACCACCCTCCTGATCTGCTGTCTGTCCAATCAGCAAGTGACCTCCTACCCCAGGCTCTCCGTGTAGTTGTCCCTGCTCTATCTCTGTTAATGGGCTCCCTTGCGAAGGACACATCTGGGCAGCTATGGCCCTTTTCATTCGAGGCTTTACTTCCTTTAGACGGATCCCCAGAGCAGGGTTCTTGGGTCAAAGAGGATGAGCTTTCTATTTCTCATCCCTCCCTGGGGACCCCCACTGACCTGCACACGATGTACAAACCCACAGTGGCCCCGCGTGCTGTGGTCTCTTCTACTGCACATGTCCTCCCCCAAGAGAACCTCCGTGATTAGCCACATGGTTTATTCAGCCATTCAACAAGGGTGCGAGGCACCACGCTGGTGCAGAGACAAGCAGGGAAGGAGAGGCCAAGGCCTGCTCCCCAGGGGAGCAAGAGGTGGTGAGGACATTGGCAGACCACTAGCCATCAGCCATTGAGTGGGGTCAGAGCTCTGCAGGACAAGAAAAGGGCCAGGCAGGCTGAACGCCTCTCTCTGGTGAAGCCAGGCAAGGACGAGTGAAGGGAAAGGTGCTACTGGTGGTGGGATTTGGTGGGTCGGTCACATGCGCGCACGTGCGTGTGTCCACACATGCGCGTGTGCGTGCACACATGTGTAGAGGCTAGAGCAGCGGGTGGGGCCGGACAGCAGGGCCCTGGCGGCTGTGGCAGGAAGGGCTGAGAGCCAAGCTTGAGTCCATGGCGTGCTCGATATACAGCCATTGGCGATCCCCTGACATCCCTATGCTTGCAGGTATGAATCTCCAGGTTTCAGACCCAGAAAGCATTTGGCACGCTTGGCTCGCCTGACAGAGACTGCCTTTTCACACACCACCGTCGCCCCTGAGCCCACTCTCCCATCTGGCCAAGACCTTCCCACCTGTAGGTGTTGCACATACTGTTCCCAACTCCTAAAATGTCCTCCCTTCCCCATCCCCACCCCCACCTGGGGACTCTCTAAGCATTCCAGGAAGGGTGAACTGCTCACCCTGCACCATTCCTCTGCACTACACCTGGTATTAATTACACGAGGGATGCCATTTTGAGATTATTTCTCCACGTGGCCTGGGAGCTCCCTGAGGACAAGAAGTCACGTCTAACTAACCTCAGAATCCCCAACCTGGCAGATACAGGCACTCAGGGGACATGTCTTGACAGAGAAAAGTCTGGGCATTTTTACTGTACCAACCAGAGTGCCTGCTGGCTCCCCACATACTGCATTTTGGTGACATTCCCACATCTCGGCAACACGATTATATATCAACAGTGAAGAAAGTTCTGCTAGAATATTGGGGGGAAAGCAGCGCACAAACATCGATGTGATGATTATAACCATATAAAGTTAACAATATTGGACATGAACATCAGAACATGAAAACTGTTGATCTATTGGGGTGGTGAGAGAATGGGGGAATTATTTTCTGTCTTTCTTCTTGATTTCTCTGAGTGTTTTTGTATAATTATTACACGTGTGGAAGATGGATAAGTAAACAGACATTTGCAACTCAGTCTAATCCTGGCTGGTCTGAGTGCAGGGGGAGCAGAGAGCAGGGAACAGGTCACTGCCTAGGAGCCCAGGGAAGAGGTGCAGGAGGAAGAATCGGAGGAGTGCTCGGGACAGGCAGGGGGAACAGGACATGCAGAGGCCCGGAGAGCGTGGGGTGCCCGGGCACAGGCTTAACATTTAGTTTGCAGGGAGCAAGGGGAGAGAAGGAAAGGCTGGAGTGGCAGGCAGGGGACTGACCGTGAGGGGCCAGCTGCCAGGCTGAGGAAGCCAGACTCCCCCAGTGGCAACAGGGGCCTCCACCAATGGTTGGTCCTAAATGACTCCACTGGCATCTGACCTCTTGGTGGCCAGGAGATGAGGCAACAGGAGGACAAGCCTCTGGGCTCCTCTCCCTGCCATTAAGGTAGCACCTGGGAGGTTACTTAGACCAAGTAGCTGGGCTGCTGCCACGGCTGCCCACTTCCCACAAATAAAGAGTGCCAGCCGGGCGCAGGGCGTCTCTGCCAGCGGTCTATTTCTAGCTGCATGTGGTTAGGACGAGGTGGGTGACAGGGAGGGGTGCGGGGGCAGCCTGGTGCACAGGGCTGGCTAATGGCCACTATAAACAGCTTGAGCCTGTCCTGCTGGGGGAGAAGGGTCACTGCAGCATCTGCCCAGATGCAGCCAGGCCCAGCAAATGTCCAGGGTGACCCCAAATGCCACACAGGGCCCAGGCTACTCCAAGATAAGCAAGACTGTTGGCAGAGGAAGTGCAGGACTGGAGACTCTGGGACACCCTCATCTGTTGCTAATGCCCTTTTTTAGGTACGTGGCTCAGTGTCTGGTTTGAGGCATATGTTTTGGTGGTAGGATATTTTTAAAGAGCCTTCATAAGACACTTATTTTTTGTTTATTTCTCAGAGTTATGACCAAGCCCTTGGCACAGGGATTGCAAACAGGAACAGATGAAGGCAAGTGTCTGCAGTGGGTGTTCTTCTTTGCTGTTTGTGGACTTGGTATTCCCTGCCCCTGGACAGAGCAGGACTTCTTCCTCAAGTCACCGAATCAAGACCTATCCAAAGGTGGGGCTGGCACCAGGCTGAGAGACAACAGATTTCAGTGAAGGGAGGACAGGTCTGACCATTAACAAACACTCCTACCAATGGGAAGGGTGGCCTCATATAGGGACGCAATCCCTGACCTGAACGTACAACAGAAGGGAGGGGGGAAGGAGGTGAATGTCCTGGTGCCTACTGTGTGCCACCTTTCTTTCACACAGACTACCAGGCTGTGTTCTGAGAGGCCCCTCCCAGGAACATCATCACGCCTCCTTTCCAGGTAAGAAAAGTGAGAGCCCAGAGCTGGCCCCCAACCAGCAGCCAGGAGGGAGCCAGGAGTCAAGGCCCAGTGTGCCTGATTCCCAAGTCCATGCTCTCCCTGCATCTAGAACAGAGGCTAGAAGGAGCCCTGCATGGAGATGTGGACAGGGGGAGTCACCAGCCATTGCAGGCCACGGGAGGCGGCTAGGAGACTCTGCCAGCAGACCTCCCCGGCTTCAAGCGTGCAGACGCTCTGCCTCAGCAGCAGGCCCGTGCACTCACCACCATTCAGTTATGCTCCTCCCAATGATCAGAATCAAAGCTCCATCCCTGCCATCTGCCTACCGCTCCATCACCAAATGAGCCTGCTTTGGGCCCAGCCTTTGCAGGCCTCGGGATAAAGAGCTAAGTCTACCTGGAGCTCAGCACTCCAGGAGTTCCCAAGGAAGGCGGGGAGAGCCACCCCGAGACACCCAGTGCCAGTCCCGGGAGCTCAGTGCTGAGTTGGAGGAAAGCCCAGGGGAGGGTGTACAGCTCAGAGAGGTTTCCTCTAGGGGCTGATGCTGCAGCTGAGACCTAAGGGACAAGTGGGGTCAGCAAAACGAAGCACTGATTAAGAGGCTGGGGAAGGGCGACAGGGACAGAAGGAACAGCAGGTACAAGGATAGGCTGGAGAAGGGAAGGGTGGCACCTTAGGGACAGGAAAGCTGTTCCACATGCCAGGGGTCACAGTTCTGAGATGCAAGGAGAGAGGCAGACAGGGACTGTGTTTTGCTGGGACTAGGAGGACACAGAAAAGAGCTAGGCCACTGTCCCTGGAGCCAAATCATGAACACCACGCTGCTAAGTCACAAGATGCTCGAAGAAGAAGGGCTCTGATGCAGCAGCCAGCCAGGGGGTTCCAAACTATGCTCCTGGGGCTTTAGGGAACTTTCGGGGTATAGACTGGCTCCACAGTGAGCGGGGCCCTAATTGCAGCCAGTCCTGCCCGCGGTCAGCCAGTGCACCATGAGCACCTCGTGGTTCTACTTGAAAACCAGGGTTCTGCTACTACACACGAACCCCACAAAACCTAAATCTACTGGTTGAATCCCATCCTTTTATTTCACATATGATGGAGAAACTGAGGCACGAAGGGGCAGGGAGTTTCCCAAGGTCCCCCGACAAGTCAGTGACCCGAAGAGCCTGACTCCTGCCCCATCCCTTTCATCCCAGCCCCCGCCTGGCCCCTCTGTAAGAAGCACCCACTGTACCCCATACAATCCCAGGCCGGCATGGGCATGAGGCTGTGGAGGGCCACTGCACCCCAACACACAATGGTCTGAGTCAGTCTGCCTCCCCGCACCCTGTTCCAGGATCTCCCCATTTTGTAGTGGTTTGGGGAGAGAAGGAAGCTCATCTATAAAGATGCACAAAAGTGTCCAGCATGTTTCTTTTTCTCAGGCCAAAGAATTTCCATCAGATTAGCAGTTGTAAAAAGCTGAGAGAAGTGGGCCTGAATCCCACTCGGGCTGACAGCAAACCCTCCAACCAGCATGTTTAGATCACCTGAGTGGGGGCCAAGAGTGGGGAAAAGGTGGGGGGTGGGAGATGGGCATAAAGGAAGAGAAAGGGAAGAAACCTCTTGAGTTTACCTTAGAAAATATTGGTGTTTATGACTGTCCAAAATTGTTTAGTTTTACATTAAAATGGTCAGCATTTTTTTTGCCCAGCAAGAAATGCATTTGAGCTGTTGAAGTATGAAGACAAATAAACAGAAGCAACTCGAGTCTTCGTGAGGGGTTCAAGGGAGCAACACACTGTCTGCAGCTGTCCTGCAGGATGAGAGGGTCGCCTTCAAAAGGGCTTGGGTGGCACAGGCCCTCTCATCATGCCAGGGACCAGCCCAGCCCAGTGTGGGCAGAGCTGCGCCTGCTGTGCTGACATGGAGCATCTGGGACGTCCGTGGGTGACTTCCTCCCCGAGGTGCAGCTGGGCTCTAGGCCCCATCGGGCCCATCCTCTTCTCCTTCCACTTGGCAGCCTCTAGTGTGACTTGCACATCCCTGTCCTCATCTGATCCTAGCAGATAGGGACCATCTGCATTTCACAGAGACCCAAACTGAGAGACTATGGGCAATGAGGGGATATGTCCCAGGTCACAAAACAAGCACATGGCAGAGCTGGGATCCGAAACCCTATTGTCACGTGACCCCATGGCCAATGGATGAGTGTGAGAGCCAATGCAAGAGGATGGGGAAGCTTGCTGGCCTGGGGGTAGGGAGTGGTGGTCTGCGGGCAACAGCTCATCCGGCAGGAGTGCCCTGTGGCATGGGAGGGGCAGGTCCCAGCCAAAGAGATTCCCACACAGCCCAGGGCCCAGGCTCATCCCCTGCACCTCTGCCAGCTCAAAAATACATCCATCTTCTCTAAAATGTGCTCTGACTTTGCACACTAGAGTAAGTGATAACTAGACAACTCACACTGCTGAGCTCTTGCTACGTGCCAGGCACTGTGGTACGTGCTGCACAAGCTCACCTCATTAGGCCTCTGCATCCTCCCTGCCAAACAGGCACTATTGGCCCCGCCTTCCGAAAGAGGATACAGAGGCCCAGAGAAGCCAAGTTACTTGCTCAAGGTCACAACGGTAAGCAACAGACCCAGGGTTGAAAGCCAGGCAGGTCGATTTCCTATCTCCTTGAGGGCCAGAAATAATGTCATCCATCTCCTAACTGAGCTTCCAGCTGAGGGCATGGCACAGGGCAGGTGCTCATAGAATCTTTATGAAAGGTGCAAATGTTAATATGTCTGGCTCCCAAAACCAGGAGCTGACCATTCTCATATTTTCCCCACATCCGACTACACCACAAACTTCTGAACTTGCACGCTATTTCCATTTAGATGGCTATTTACCATCTCAAACAGACTCTGGAGTCCTGCATCTCCACCCCCAAATCTGTCCCCCACGTCCTCCCCATCTGAGCCCCAGCAGCAGAGCCACACAGCTCTGGACAAAACCTCGCAGTCGATTTTGATCCTCTTTCCCCCTTACCTCTCATGTCTCTTCCACTGGCCATTCCCGTCGGCTGTTTTCAAAATACACTGAGTTCACAGTCCCCTCTACCGCTGTCACTGAATTGAGCCACCAACGTCTCTGAGCCAGACCACAGCAGTAGTCTCCCTGCTCAAGCCACTCCACCTCTTATGACCTATAACACATCTCTACTCAGCAGCCAGAAAGGATTTTTTATTACAATGTCAATCAGAACATGACAAGCCCGGTGAAAATGCACCCGGCTTCCCAGGAACTTAGAATAAGATCCAAGCCTCTTTCTTGTGCTTCTGGGGCCCTGCGAGGCCAGCCCATGCCTGCCTCCCTGGCTCATCTCCAGACCCTTTCCCTCACCCCTGATCCTCCAGGCACACTGACCTGTCCCAAAATTCACTTAGGGGCCCACTGCAGGGCCACTGCCCTTGTCCCACTCTGCCTGGATGGAGGACCTTCTCTAGATCTTCAAATGGCACTTCCTCCTCTTCATGGAGGCCTCCTCCCCTTGCATCTGGGTGGACCTTTGTAACTGCCTTCACTGGTAGTTTGGTGGAAGTGACTTCTCAGGCCAGACTGTAAAACTTCCAAGTACTGGCTCTTGTTCTCTTGGGACCCAGCTGCCATGCTGTGAGGAAGCTCACACCAGCCCATGCAGAAAGACTAAATAAAAGGCTACCCACAGTATCCTGGCTGACAGCCAATGTCAACCACCAGAAATGAGTGTAGAAGCTTCCCGATGATTCCAGCTTTTGCCCATCAAGTTATCCCCAGCCTTCATGTCTTCCCAGCTGAGGCCCCAGACACTGTGGAGCAGAGACTCTCCGCTCCTGCTGTGCCCTGTCTGAATTCCTGATCCACAGAATTCCTGAGCAGAATGAGATGGTGTTTCATGCCACTAAGCATAAGGTGGTTTTTATGGAGCAATAATAACTGGAATCCTGCCCTATCCAATGCTGTCGCCCTCCCTCTGCTGCTTTCTATTACCTATTTTGTTATTTTTTCAATGGATCTGACCTGACTGCAATGACTGAGCTACATGTGCACTTGTTTACAGTCTTTCTCCCTTTACTGTGCAAATTCATGAGCCCAGGGACGTTGCCACTTTTGTTCACTGCTGTTTCCTCAGCACTTAACACCATGTGTGGCATACAAGAGGTGCTCGGAACAATTTTTTGGAATAATCAAATGGAGGATTCTAGGTGGAAGACTACGGTATTCTGCTAATATCACACTTTCTACCTTTCATTACGGTTGTGAGTATCTGTCTTCCTGGGAAGGCCTGCGAGAGATGCCTCATCTAGATCACCTTCCTCTCTGCCCTGTGCCAGCACAGAGGTTTGCTGAGCACGAGGGTTTTTAGGTGACAAGGCATTTTGATAAATCTGTGTATTCATTCAATAAATATTTATTAAAAGCCTACGATACGTCTGACACTGTGCTAGGTTCCGAGGAGGAAGATGGAAAGATAAACAAGACAAATTCTGCTTGCAGGGGAAGAAGAGAGGACCCCAACGCAGAGCTATGGTGGAGGTGTGCAGCATGGTGTAGGTCACAGACGGCTTCAGAGCAAGGGGAGATTTGCGCTGGGGCTTGAATGGTGAGCTGGGCCTCACCAGGTCTGTGCTGTGTGTGTGTGTTGGTGGGCGGTCACAGGAGCAGCTTGTAGACTGTAGAGACGTGTAGAAGGACTCTAAGGGTCTGAGGAAGGCTGGGCCAGAGAGCACAGGTGAGTAGGGGTGAGTGGCGAGGGGAAGAAGCTGGCAGGGCCCTGGCCTGAGGGGCCTCATGAGCCAGTGGGCTGACGAACGGGTGGTATTGTGACAGCAACGGGAACCATGAGAGGATGGCTCTGCATGGTCAGATAGGGTAAGACAACATCCCAAGGGAAGCTCAATGGTGATGTGAGGTGTCTAGTCAAGGCGGCAAGCTCTTGTGTTGGCCCAGGGAGGCTGAACAAGCCTTGGGCAGGAGGGCATGGACTCTCTGGAGCAAGGGTGCTCGCCCACCCCCACTGCCTGGCCTGTCAGATGCCAGGATTTCTGGACAGCCTCAGTGACTTCCAAACTCACGCACAGGTATGGGCTGTATATCTAATATCATACAACAGGGAGGCCCTCCCTGACCCTAGCTGGCCTCCCACAGCTAGTACTGTGGGGCAGGGCTGGGCAATGGGGGCAGGCTTATAGGCTTTGACTGGCAAAATCACAGACCTAGTCCCTGGTCCCAGGCCACACAGCCACTTACTACTGGCTGTGTGACCTTGGGTAGGTCACTTTCCCTCTCTGTGCCCCCCAGTTTCCTTATTTGTAAAAAGAAGATACTAAAGGCTTCTGCCTACAGATGCTGTTAGGACTAATGAGAAAATGTGAGCACAACATCCTGTGCAACTCCAGGCACATGGCAGAGACTCACCCAAAGTTCACTCAAGCAGAACTGTCTACCTAGCACCAGGCCAGGCATATAGCAGGTGCTCAATAAATGGTAATGGGAATGGAGTGATCTGGTTAATAAATAAATTCTTCTGCTGAACGTGGCTACGAATTACTTCTCTTCATCACGGCAAAAAAGTGCTGAGAGGCAAGTCCGAAATTCAAACTGTGAGCAACTTGAGAAACATATTTTTCAGTAAGTCAAGTAAAGATCGGGGTCGAAGAAAACATCTGGCTGAGTGAACTAACGGCTTTAGAGAAAAAGGAGCCTTGCTTTGTGGAGACGGGAAAAAATTATCCATCGCTGGTTTTAATTTAAGATGAAAAAAATCTTATTCTATTAGTCTAAATATTGCTCTGTTGTCCAATTGCATGGAGTTTGGAATAATATTTTTCGAACGGAACTACTGCTATTTCAAGTAATTACACAGCTAAAAGCAGCCATTTGGGGTTGAGCAAGATCTCATCATGGTTTCAATTCCCTCTGGTGTCATTTTCTGTTATATTTGAGAAATTCCTCAATAAAGATGTCAAATAGAGAGAGGGTTTTGCTCCCCAGAGGACAGACTTGGCCACCCTCCAGGACACAGTCACAGGCAAAGCCATCTCCACAAGCAAATGACCTCGTTTACTCAAAAGAAAAGGTTCAACTATGAAAACGTAGGCAAGAAAATAACCCTTAAGCCATCAGCCTCATTTCCCCTAATTAACTCAGAATGCTTTTCAAACTGCGCTGTTTATTTCTAAGGTGATCAGGGTTTTACCCCCGCCATCATCCCTAAGGAATTCAGTGGTGGTTCAAAGAGGAATGTTACAACCGGACAAGACTCTTGACCCAGACTTCTGGAGACAAAACAACAGGAGGTGCAAGAGGCCTAACCGTCCCTGACGGGTGATGGACCATGGGGTGAGATTCAGTGATGGGTGAGGCCATCAGGACTTCATGTGGCAGTGAGAACCGAACCTTCCAATAATTCCGTTGCTCATGGCCACCAAACACCCACCAGGGCCAGGCCCTGTGCTGGAAGCTTTGTGTCAGGCAGCACAAACACAATTCCAAGCAGCAGTCAAATGACCAAAGCCCACTGGTTGTGAGCAACAGGGACTGGTGGGGATTGTGGCAAATAGGAGAGCACACACCCTCCAAAGGGAACAGCTGTGATGTCACTCCTTCCAGCTGTTGCCAGTACTACCCTGAGATGTAGGCAAGAGGTGTTGCTACCCTGGGCCCCATGCTTTGGGGGTCCCTGCTCTACTTCTCCTGTGGCTGCAGCCCTCCCATGGAGTAAGGGGTCCAGGTTCATGGGCACCTGGAACACATACCCACCACTTCAGATCACATCCTGGCTATCTGGGACCCTAGAATTTCCCTCAACTGGCCCCAAGCAGCCCCAAGTCTGTCGGTTCTCAGAGGGACAGATGAGACTTAGGTCTGAGCAATAGCAAAAGACAGCTGCTTTGGAGGCAACTGGCCAGAGCTTGAATGTTCAGGTCAGGGTGTCCTGAGGCTCAACTCCAAGGAGTCCTAGAATTCTAAATTCAAATCTAGCCTTCCAGGTCACTAAGTGGGAATATTTATCAAGGCAGAAGACATATATTCTAGCTTTGGAGCTTCATAATTACTTTTAAATACTTAGCTGTGTGAGACAGGGGCCTCCATTTACACTCCTGCCCCAAGTCCCACAAATGTCACGGGCTGGGTGACCATGGCCAAATAGGAGTGATGCTGGAAGTAGCAATTTTCACGTGAAAACCTCTAATTTTTAAGTGTTGACAAATAATTTGGTAACAACAAATGATACCACTGTGGGGATGAACCGAACATGTTCGTGGGCTAGATGAGGACTGTGGGTGGCCAGCATGAAGCCCCTGCCACAACATGAAGACATCTGGTGCTTAGACGGAATTTACATCTGGACGTACAGTTCTGCACCTCTCCTTTCAGATCCAGCCGTCACATTGACCCTCTGAGTCAGGTATTACCGACTCATTTCATAGTTACGGGAGCTAAAGCTTGCGGGGCTTGAGGAACAGGTCCCAAACTATAAAACTCACAAGTGGTGGTGCCAGAATTTGAGCCTAAATCTTCCAACTCCAAGCCCAGCTTACTCTTATATGTAATAGCATTATTTGTTTCGGCCAACATTTATCAAGCCCCCATGATCCTGACACTGTCACAGGTACTCTAATTCCCACAGTTTCATAGATTAAGGAGCTGAGGTTCCAAGAGGTCAACCAACTAGCCCGGGGTCACACGGTCAGTCTGGGGTGGAGCTGGTGGGAACCACGGTCTGACTTCTCCAGAGCCGGAGTTTGTCTTGCGAAGGAAAAAGACCAAACAAAAAGAAGTCTGTTGAGAAGGGTCTGCCCTCAGCTAAAAGCCGAGGAACAACAGAGAGTGCCTTTTCTTGGCTGCCATATGTGCAAGTTAGAGCCGTGTAAAGTTGCAATCTGTACTCAGAGGTGGTGGTAGTGGAGGGAAATCTTACCCAGTTCTTTTAAATTAATCAGTGTAAAAAGAATCCATTGTGAAAACACTGTTGTTGAAACAAAGACCCGCGCAGACTTCTCTGTTAGTCTGGAGGCTGGCAGCATCAGCTGTCGGAGGCATGGGTGGACCTGCCATGGCCAAGAACAAGGGTGTTTACAAACAGGTGGGTTCCATCCAGGTAACAGTGTGGTGCCAGAAGGAGGTCCATGTGTCAGGCACAGCCTTGGGGGTGCAGAGAGCGGGCTCTGCCCCCACCCCTCACCCCCGAGGTCCTGGAGGTATCAAACCAGCCCACATCAACACATCTCATCTGGAAGTTGGTGACCAGATGGATGCCTGTTACATTTTAAGTGTTTGGCGCCAGGCACTCTGCTACATGCCCTGCACCCATGATCTCATCAAATCCTCACGAGAACTCTACAAGACAGAGACTACACATTCCACTTTGTAGGTGAGGAGGGGAGGCGTGGAGAGGGGAGGTGACTGGCCAAAGGCCACGCAGATGATAACTGGAGAGCCAGGATTTGAGCCCCAAACTGGCAGTTCTCAAGCTCTGTCCTCTCAACCTCTGGGTGATACAGCCTACTTTTAAATAGTTGTCCCACAGGGACTGTCAGCTCTGCCTTCACTGACTAATCAATAACTAAAACATACTCTCTCTATCATTTGAAAAAGGAGCAGATGACTAGGAAAGCTAAGTGCTTACAATTTGGGAGGATTAAATGAGATAACACTTGGACGATACTTAACCTGGCCTCTGGCACAATAAATGATGCAGGGTCCTCATTCTTTACAATCTAATCAAAGGCTCTGCCTACCTCCACAGCCCCACGACCTGCCACTCCTCCCACACACCCGGAGCCGGGCCCCAAGGAGCTGCCTGCAGCTCTCTGCTCAGGCTGTGCCCTCAACCCAGCAAACTGCTACCCAGCCTCTGGAGGGCCCACTCAATGCTACCTCCTCTTTGAAGCCCCCCTGGGGAGTCAGCCCCACTTCCACCCCCACCCTCAGCCCACAATAGGGGAAGCTCTTCACAGGCCACCTCTGGGCTTCAATTACCTGCTGTCTTGGCCTCCGTTTTGGCACTTATTTGGGGTGTAATTACATGTTCATAGATCTGTTTCCCATAACAAGCTCGTCCAAAATCCAACGTGCATTAAACAAAAACAGGCAGGGAAATCTAAGGCTAATACATCACTAAGAGGAAAAGTTCCAGAGTACCCAGGATGTCCAGCTTCTTATACTATTCTATGCCCTAACAAAACAGCTGGCACAATGGGAGGTTTGCGGAGCCCTTTTGGAAAGCACTGCATCGAAAGCCATATAAAATCTGAATGATCCTTTGACCCAGTTCTATTTTTGTGAAGCATTCCTAAGGAAACAACTGGGAAAACAGGAAAAAAAAGTTTTATATTCAGAACCACCTCTGGATTCTGATGATAAAAACAATGACGACAAAAAGCAAACAATCTATGAAAAGGTGGCCCAGTCACCTAAAGTAACAATGCTTGTTTGTTGACTATTTAGCACCTACTAAGTGCCAGTCCCTTCACTTCACATTGTCACGTCATCCTCGCACACAACCTGGAGAAGTAGGTAGCATAATTATCCCTATTTTAAAGGGGAGAAGACTGAGGCTCAGAGACCTGTGAAGACACTTAACAGCAGCCAGCTGCTGAGAGCCCGAGCCGGGCCTGCTCCTCAGCTGTCTGGACATTTTCCCAGTCACTGCTCATGACAGTCCTGGGAGGCAGCTGCTCCTGACAGTCTTCCTCTAACAACAAGGGCCCGAGATCCAGACAAGTCAATGATATATCTATGCCTGTACTCCCTTGGCTTCAGGGGCGGTGCCCCAGGTCCCCTAGCAGCTGGTGGTAGATGAGGGACTGGGGGACAGGCACGACTGCTTTGAAATCCATGCGCTTTCTACCATGAGATACCATTCCACTTATTACAGATTTCAAACCACCTCTATTATGAGTTGAATTATGTCCCCTCAGAAGATGTTGAAGTTCTAACCCCTAGTACTCGTGAATGTGATCCTTGTTGGAAATAAGGTCTTGGCATAGGATCAGGTTAAGATGAGGTCATTAGGGCAGGCCCTAATCCAGTATGACTGGTGTCCTTATAAAAAGGACACAGAGACAGACACGTATAGAACTTAGACAATGTAAAGACAGAGAAAGAGTGCCATCTACAAGCCAAGGAATACCTGAAGTTACCAGAAGCTACGAGAGCGGCCTGGAACAGATTCTTCCTCACAGCCCTCAGAAGCAACCGGCCTTGCCTATGCTTCCAGTTTAGACTTCTGGCCTCCATGAAGGTGAGAGAAAAACTTTCTGTTGTTTAAGCCACCCAGTCTGTGGCATTTTGTTATGGCAGCCCTAGCAAACTAATAGAAGAAGGCAAAGGAGGGCAAGCCTTCCCACAGCCCCCTACTCTGCAAGTTAGAGCTGAGAAATAGGCAAGGTGTGCCCAGAGGGCAGGGCATGGCTGTATCACTCACCCAGGCAGTTGTGTCCATCATGTGCCAGCATGAAGCCATCAAAGCAGGTGCACCTGTAGTTGCCTGGGATGTTGATGCACTCGTGGACACAGCCCCCGTTGTAGTAGTCATTCTCACACTCGTCAATGTCTGAAAAATGAGTGGGAGGAGAGGTGTCAGATGAAGAGCCTGGGGGTCCCCTCTCCCACCACCACAGAAGCCACCAGAACATAAGTGGCTAGCGGATGACTCAACAGGTATTAGGTGAAGTCCTCCCTGGGGGCTGGGGACCCAACAGTTATAAAAATGAAGATCCTAGCTCTGCAACAAGGCTGGCCACCACCTTGCAGAGCACATTGCTAGGGATGTGTGGGGTGCCTTCCAGTTCCCACCACAGTGAAGCAGGCAAGGTTCACACCTAGTTCTGCCTCCCCAGAAAGCCTCTCAACACTAACAGTATGTGGGGATCTGGTCTACAGTTGCTGAAAACTGGCTCTCTTGAAGCAGAGGTCATCAATAAAATTAACTTTGCACACCACCAAAAAGCATAATCTCTGGAATGAAAGAAAACTCCACGAACTCCTCCAAATAGTTTCCTTCCACATCAGCGGTATGATGCCTGAATTTGAACTGCTCCAGCTTCCTTGTTATAACAAAAGCCTCTGTCTCATAAACAATGGCCAATAGCCTTTGTAAAGGTCACTCTTTTTGCTGTCTTAAGTCTTTTTCAACATTTCCCATCAAGGGTCAAAGGGCTATCAGTTCTGGAGTTCCAGAGAGATTTGAGAGACCTCGGAGAATAATAGGAACACGTATAGGTAACCTTCAACGAGTTGCTTCTAAACCCAAGTCCTGCTCGCACGACTGTGCCACCCTCTCTTCAATCCCCACACTCAGTGACGTAGGCACCATTATCATTATTCCAAGTTTACGAGAGCCCTGCAGAAACCGAGGCACAGAGAAGGTAAAACCTTGCCAAACGTCACTCCCCTAGGAGGTGGTATGAGTGGGACTGGCACTCCTGCGGCCTGGCGCAGGAGCCCAAGGGGGCCTAGCCCTGGTCACATCCGGTCTCTCCGGAAGTACGCCGGGCGCACGGAGTCCCGGTCATCCGCGGCCGGGGGGTGCTGGTCTTCAGCCGCCCCACTCTGAAATGCTCCCTGGGCTCGCCCACTTCAGCCTACACCCACCCTGGCCTCCAGAGGCTCCGGGACAGAGGAGGGAGGAAGCTGGAAGTTCCCCACACACAGCGGAACCGGAACCAGAACAGGAAGTGCTGGGCTAAGTGGAACCGGAAGTGCCCCACTAAGCTGGACCGGAAGTGCCTCTCAAGAGGCCCCTGAGCTCGTAGAAGCGGTTTTTCCCCGTTCAGTGGAAGAGGGATTTTTGAGGCCGGGTTCTAGCTCTGAAAGTGAGGACGGGACCAGCTTGTACTGGAGGCAGCCCTGGCCGTTCCCTCAACTGCCTGAGGAGCTGCCGCCGGGAGACACCGAGCTCCACGCTCTCTCCACGCTGGTCCGGAGGGCAGAGCTGCTCACGGCCCGGGCAAGCCATGGGGGCCAGTTAGCGTTCACAGGTAGGAATGACCATCTGGAAGGCAGAAGCTCTCTTAGGAGGTAGTGAGCTCCCTGACTCTGCAAGTGACTAAGCACTGCCCAGACTCCTGCCTGCCTGCCAGAGACACTGCAGAGCAGAGGAGATCGCTTAAGGGAAAACAGCAGAAGCAAAAATGCCAGAGTACAGGGTCTGGCCGTGTGGCTCACTCCTGGTGGCCCAACCACCTAGCCACGATGAGAGAAGAACAAAGTAGCCTGGGTCTCCAAAGGAACAAGAGACAGGAGGCTTTGCCTAACCTGCCCACAATGCCTATCTGCATCAGCTGGGAAGCAGACCCAATTCTGAAACTCATTTGAATTGTTTTTAATCGTGATATTTAATACATTTAGATATTGTAAATATCATTAAAGGAAGATGTAAGATTTTATGTTTATTGAAAGGGCACGTAGATTTATAGAGACTGAGAGATGCCGGTTACTTCCCAGTCTCCATTTGCAGCCCAGACCTTTCCCCAGAGTCCCAGATACACCAATCCAACCACCTCTCCTCCTGGATCTTCCACAGATACTGCAAAGGCAATGTAGCCTAACTCATCAAGCTGCACTTCCCGGGGGTTCCCCATCCCAGTGAATATTGTTTCCCTTTCACTGCTCCCTTGACATACAATCAGCTACCAAAGCATGTTTTTCCTACACCCTTAACATGGATACAGTCTGCCCACTGGTCACTTCTTTTCTCTGCCTATCAGCATGAGTATCACCTCACATCTGATCTGACCTAGCAACCCTCAAACTGCTCCCTCCCTGACTTTCTTCCTTCAAGCAGGTGACTCAGGGTAAGCTGGCCTGGTCCTAACTCTGGGGGTGAAGCCTGATCAGTCTAATCCAAACAACACATGCCATTAGCAACGCTGTTGGTCCCAGGGTGGGCACAAGACTTAGGCTAGATCAATCAGACTGAGGGAAAGGGCTTTTATTCCATGCATGGGTAAAAAAATTTTCTCTCATGTTGTGTCTCAGAAAGAAATATGAGGTATTTACTCCTGAAACAAACACCAGCCCTTTCAATTCTCATAGCAACCCTCTGGGGTAGGTATTTTAACTCCATTTTATGGTCAAGCAAACTAAAGTGCAGAGAGGTTAGGTACTTGCTCAAGGTCACATAGTAAGTGGGAGGGCAAGAATCAGAACAAAGTCAGTCTATGAACTCCACATCCTTTCTAATAAGTTAGGATGCCCATGACATGTCAGTCATTGGCAAAGTCATTTATACGTGATATTTCACCCTTGGCACATTTACACTGTACCAAGAAAGTATTATCCAATCATCCAAATACCCCTTTACCCATCTATTCTTTTTTTTCCTTTTTTTTCTATATCACAAGTCATTAAGCAATACCCATCTATTCTTGTTCCACATCCATCCATCCACACACACATATATGCATGTGTTCATGCCTATCCATCTACTCAAATAACCAGCCAGCCAGCCATGCATCCATTCATTCAAACACCCATCTACCCACCCACTATCCATCTATCTACTCACCCCAAAACCTATCCATTCAAATACCTACCCAACCAGGCTGGGCGCGGTGGCTCATGCCTGTAATCCTAGCACTCTGGGAGGCCGAGGCGGGTGGATCGGTCAAGGTCAGGAGTTCGAGACCAGCCTGAGCAAGAGCGAGACCCCATCTCTACTAAAAATAGAAAGAAGTGATCTGGACAACTAAAAATATATAGAAAAAATTAGCCGGGCATGGTGGCGCATGCCTGTAGTCCCAGCTACTCAGGAGGCTGAGGCAGGAGGATTGCTTGAGCCCAGGAGTTTGAGGTTGCTGTGAGCTAGGCTGATGCCATGGCACTATAGCCAGGGCAACAGAGCCAGACTCTGTCTCAAAAAAATAAATAAATAAATAAAATAAAAAAAAATAAAAATAAACAAATACCTACCCAACCATTTTTCTATCCAACCATTTTTCTATTTATCTATTTATGCTATAATATATCCATGTAAATATCCAGTCAGCTGACCACTGTTCCCTTCATGCAATCACTTGTTCAACCATCCATTTATCCAGCCAAACATTGAACCCATACATCCAAACATACGTGCATGCATCCATCTGTTTAAATATTCAGCCAGATGCCCATCCTTCTATTAATCTAAACATCTATTCATCTAAATATCCATCATCCGAATATCCATTCACCCATCCATCCATCCAAATGTCTAGCTGGCCATCCATATATTCATTGATCCAAATACCCACCCTTCTATGCAAACATACCCATACATGTGCGTGCACAAACACACTCCCCCAAACACCTACCTACTCATCCATCTATCCAGTCAAACATTCATCCATCCATCTGTCCAAACTTCTATTAACTCACTCACTCATTCCTTCAAACATCATCCATCCAAACAGCTTACAAAAGACGTAGATTTTCAAAGAGAACAAAATATTAGGATGAAGAAAAAGAAATGATGGTTGAAGAATAAGATAAAGCTGGTGACAATATGCAGAAATACATTTGGTAAACTGCAGCACAGTGACAAAAGGTAGGCCACAAATATGGCTCTGAGCTTCCTAAAAGCCAAGCAAAGAAAGAAACACAATCAGTTACAGAGTCACTGCATCCATAAACTACAATCAAACCAGCTGTTTTAATGGTGGTAAGGTCTGAGAATCCTCAGACCTCCTAATCAAGGGAATGTCTCTTCCCTTGATTAGAATAATCATACACTTCTATTTGCCTGGCATAGTTCCAGTTGATGCCTGTTGTCTGGGTATAATTATTAACAGTAATCTTTTCACTGTCAAAATGATAAACTATTTGAGCACCATACTCATAAGGCATATTGCTGAATAGTCAATAAAACAACTCTAGCCATTTCCTTCCTTTGACTCCCCATAGGGTAGATCACAGTAGTTGCCAATGGGCTGGAGAGTGCAAGAATGTTTGCTGCTCTCATCTCTTCCCTTATTTCATCCCCACAGAGTCCCCCCAGACCTGAGCAACTCTTAGAATGACTAGTTCCTCTGAAATGCCCAGGCCTACCCTGCTCTCATGGGCTTCTGCAGCAACCAGCTTTACTTCCCAAGTGCCCTAGATGGAGGACATCTGCTCACAAACAAAACCTTCCCCAGTTTTCTGTGTTTGTGCCTTGAATTTTTGTTTTTTTAAATCATGTGAGTCTCCTCCTTTAATACATAAGAGATAAACAAACCAACCAAATAAAAAAATAATCTCTGCCAAAGCAAATGGATTTATTATTTCTATTATTTGAGACAGGGTCTCCCTGTGTTGCCCAGGTTGGAGTGCAGTGGCGTCATCACAGCTCACTGCAGCCTCCAACTCCTGGGCTCAAGCGATCCTCTTGCCTCAGCCTCCCAAGTAGCTGGGACTACAGGTGCATGCCACCATGTCCAGCTAATTTTTCTATTTCTGGTATAGATGGGGTCTCGGTATGTTGCTCAGGCTGGTCTTGAACTTCTGGGCTCAAGCAACCCTCTTGCCTCAGCTTCCCAAAGTGCTAGGATTACAGGCGTGAGCCACTGCACCAGGCCTAAATGGATTTATTATTATAAAAACATGTCCAGGAGTCCCCTCCTCTGGAAGAGGCCCCACAGACTGCCAAGACATCCATCAGGCTCAGACCAATTTTTCAGGCCCAGAGAATGAAGAACAGGCAGGTGGGGCAGGGAGAGGGTAAAAGAATGGAGGGGACAGAGCAGGCTCTCTGGATCTTTATTATTAAAGGGCCGTTGTGGGGTGAATTGTGTCCCCCAAAAAGATGTGTTGAAATCCTGATCCTCAGGACCTGAAAATGTGACCTGATTTGGAAATAGGGTCTTTGCAGATGTGGTCAAGTTCAGACGAGGTCATACTGGGTCAGGGTGGGCCCTAATCAAATGGCGGGTGTCCTTCTGAGAGAGGGAAATTGGACACAGACTCACAGAAGGGAGAATACCTGTGAAGACAGACACGCAGAGGGAAGACAGCCATGTGAGACAGAGGCAGAGACTGGGGTGACGCAGCTGCACATGAAGTGGGTACGAATGCTGCTCTCATTTCCCTGACAAGGAGGCTGAGGCATAGCATGGCTGAGGACCTTGTCTCCAGGCCCCCAGCTGGTGGCTGCATTCAAATGCGAGCTCTATTGCTGTGGTTGGAGCCACATCCTCATCTTCAGGGGGAATGAGATGAATACTTTTTAAAATACTGCTTCATGCTCCGAAAAGTCATTAAGGAGAAAGGTGTGGAAGAGATGTCACGTGCATTATTTCTATCTCCAATGTCTATGTACCTACTCTCGAGGTCGAAGGATGGTGACAGTTGATGGGCAGTGACAGAGCTGGTTCCTAGGAATGGAGAACGTGGGCAGGCAAAAGCTCTGGCCAGTACTCTAAGCACTGACGACAAGGAGTCCAACAACTCAATCCAGGCATCCCTGCTCCTGCCCCCGCTTAGATTTTTTTTTTTTTTAATGAAAATTCAATTCCCACCAAAGACAGCTCCCAGCATCCAATAGGGCAGAGAAACATAGCACAGGGAACTGCTCATTATGGGATTTTTGAAAAGTCAAACAGTTCCACTTTTCGTATATTAAAATGGCAGTGTGCACACACACAATCCCATAGCTGTGGTTATGTGCCAACAGTACTGGTTTGGAACCCAAAGTAAGATGAATTGGTTTTTTTTCATCTAATTCAAAATTGATTCTTGCTGCTCCATAAAATATATATTTATTCTGGTGCCTAGGTTCTAAAAGATTCTATTGCAATGAATCAGAGTGCCTTCTCATTTTATTTTAATACTATTTTAGGGCATTTTCCTCAAAATCAGGAAACCTTTTCAAAATGAGGATTTTTAAAGTACCCACTCTCCACTCTAGGTAATCATTACTGAAAATGTCTTCTCATTTCCCCCGAAACTGGCATTTTTCTAGACATTCCTCATAGACGGTGGAGACCAAATGCTCTAACAAAGACCCCTTCCCTGGCTGGGCGCTAGCACGTCCTCTCCTTTGTCTGGGGGCTTTAGGAAAAACATGTACTCCTTAGATCAGGCAACCATTCTGGGAAAGATGTATGGCTTAGGAAGTTGAGTCCTTATTGATGAATAAATCTTAATCCGGTTTGGTGGCTAATTACGCTCTCGGGAAGGTGGTTTCTCGGGCTGCCTAGCAGGAAGGATTAAGCCCCCTGTCTCCAGTGGCGCGGGGTTAAGCTCTGGGTTTGTAATGACTGAGTAATGAGACCCGCTCTCGGAGGACCCCTGGCATCCATCGATCAGGTTTCTGTTCTGCAAAGACAATGCTAGAAGTGGGCCCAGCAGTTAATTACGGGAAAGGTCAAAGGTCACACAAAACCAACACAAATCTATATACTTTTTCATTCCTAACTGCACACGATGACCGTGGCTCAGCCAGAGGGTTGGAAGGTTCCCTCCCCCGTCCCACCCTGTGATCCAAGATAACCATGGGGTTTGAGCTCCTTGGTGACCTCTTCCAGTCCCCTGTGGCTCATGCTGGTCCCTCTGCCTGGAGCTCCTTCCCCTGCACAAATGCCTGCTCATCTCTGCACCTCGAGCCCCAGCAGGACCTCCTCCCTGAAGCCTCTGCCCATCTCCTAGCAGATATAAGCCCTCCCAACGCCTCGGGCTCCGTGGCCCCCAAACAGACACTACCATTCCTGACCTCGCTTGCTTATGCATGTGTCCTTCCTTGCTGCAAGTCCATGAGGGGGAGAACTGTGTCCTGTTCAGCTGAAGCCTCAGAACCTGGCAGAATGTGCTCGACACAAGCCTGCTGATCGTTGAACGGGGGAACAATCATGACCGTGGCCTCATTTACTAACCCTCATGACGTGCGAGGCCATCTGCAGGCCCTACACACATGACTGCCCTGAGAGGTGGGTGCCAACATCTTCATTTTACAGCAAGGGAAACCAAGGCTCAGAGATGTTGCCTGCCCTGCCTCAAGTCACACAGCTAATACAAAGGGAGCCAGGAATTGAGCCAGGGCCCCTGACTTCAAAGTTAAGGCTGTCTCAGTCACACAGGGCCACATATTATGTGATTCCATTTATATGAAATCTCCAAAAAAAGCCAATCAATGGAGACAGAAAGTAAATCAGTGGTTTCCCAGGGCTGGAGGGGCTGGAGGCTTGAAGGGGAGATGGCCAAGGGGTATGGGGTTTCTTTTTGGGGTAATGAAAAGATTCTAAAATTGATTGTGGTAATGGATGAACAATGTGAATATGCTAAAAGGCATTGAATTATATGCTTTAAATGACTGAATTATATCCTATGTAGATTATATCTCAGTAAAGCTGCTTAAAAAATAAAAATAAAACAAGTTCATGCTGTCAGTGCCCTTACCTGCTGGGCTGGCTCTGCCTGGATGCAGGGAAACCACAAGGATGCTCACTGTGAACTGACCTCAAATGCCACCTGCCCAGCTTGGGTACATGGTGGGGGGCGTGGCTCCCAGAAACCAGGGGGATTCCCGCACCAAACCAGTAGGATGAGGTCCAGTTAATCATTTCCTTTCTCCCTCAAGAACACACTGAACCCTTTGCTGGGGGCTGTTTCCAGGCTCGGGCATCAGGACCAACAGACACTGAAGTGATCTGGTCAAAGGAAAACCGACCTGTTGGAGTGTTTGAGATAGAAGTGAGGAGGGGCCCCAGGGGACCTGCCAGGCTTGAGTCTGGCTCTGCTGGCCCTGAGTCAAGGGTCCTATTGCTCCCTCCCGCCAATCGCAGGCGTGGTCATTCTCCCACCCCTCCAGGAAAGGTAGGGGAGATGTGCCAGGCCCCCAGACTGCAGGCTCTGAGGGGCCACTCCACAGGCCTAGCCACCTCTGAGCTCTAAAGGAAGATATCAGAAACATGCAGTTGCCAGAACACCCGAACCGCCACTTAGAATCAGTAAGCCAGAATCCTGGAGCTCCTCCGATCCACCATCCTGGGTTTTATAAAGGGGCAACTGAGTGACCGAGGGTCAGAGGATGCCCTCAGCCTGGACGCTGGCCACAGGGCTACCAGCCTGGAGGGGGAAAATGACCCAACACAGACAAACACAACCTCACGTGGGGTGAGTTTCTCCTGCTATGGACCAGCCAGGCGCAGGTCTGCCCGTGGGGCTGGCAGTGGGAAGGGACAGGTGGCTAAGCCTGGCTGAAGCCTACCCACCACCCCCGTAGTCTGAGCCGGCGTTGGGCACCACCAAAGCAGGGATAGCCTGGAGGAGGGAGCTGCCCACAATGAGAGGCCAAGGGGCCCGGGATCTCCTGGCCCCCCCGAAGTTTGCAGTCGGCACGCTAAGGGCTGAGGGGCCCACAGACCTGCCCCAGGTCACACAGGGCTGGGACCCCGGTCTCCATGGACCTACTCTCAGCTCAACGCCCCTCTACACGAAGGGCAGGAGGCCCAGACAGAAGGCATGGGGGCTCCTGGAGGGAGGGGTACATCTTACAGACCTTGGAGTGGGGAGCGATCACCACCACCAGCTGGTATCAGCCCAGGCCAGAGTCCAAGCCAGCTGGCTGGAGTTTGCAACTCTCTCTGCCCAGGGGCCGCAGCCCTGGCCCATCTGCAAGACCCCCTCAGAGCACCCCCTCAAGACCCCCTGACCTTGCCCGCACACACAAGCCCCCCAGCCCTGTTTGTCTCAAGGCCTTTGGGGAAGGCCGCCATCCATTTCAGTAGCATTCAAAGGCACACAAGCTCACAGTTTATTTTCTTAGAAATAATGGTTTTTTCTGGTTAGCATTCCTCTGATGGAAAAACAAATAGAGCCGCTGTAATAAGAAGCGGCCAGGAGGAGGCAAGAGGGCCCAGAGGAAGAGGGCAGAGAAGGGCTGCCACCTGGGGAGCTCGGAGACACGGGGGGCAGGAGGTGGGAGGCAGAGACCCCCAACCCTGGCAGAAATGTGGATTTAGAGGAAAAAAGCCCAATACGCAGGCACCGGTGCTGCCTTCAGCACATGTTCGTGGGCGATGAGGCCTTTCCCTCAGATCTCCACTCAAACGCATGTTCCGTAAGGCAGGTGTTATGGCGCCCATTTGATGGGTGAGGAAACCAGGGCTCAGTAGGTTAAGTCACTTGTTAGGCTTATCAAACCAGCAAGGACCAAACCATGGCCTCCACATCCTTGCTACAAATGCTTCCATTGGCCATCAGAGCTGGAAGGATCCGCAGTGACCTGCTCCTCTTCTGCTTTTCTAACCTGGTGCAGATGATACCTCCTCCAGGGAGCCCTCTCTGATTTCTCCCCCTCCTCAGGCAGACATACGCATTCTCTCTACTTCACCCCACTGAGTCTTGTCTGCATTTCCTTCACTGCACTTTCCATATCCCCTTATGATCCCATTGTTTCCAATCTGTCTCTCCCACAAATCAGTTAGGTCTTCAAGGGCAGGAAACATGTCTTGGCCCCAGCACCAAGCCTGGCACAGAGCAGGTACTCAGTGAATGCAGATGATCCTTAACTGAATCCAGTCCAGTGCATAAATTTTACAGCTGGGCAAACTGAGGCTTAGAGAGGCAAACTTACCTCCTATGCTTAAATGCAACAGCTTGAGCTTTTTATTTTTCCTCCTAAAAATGGACATGGCCTCCAAGAACTCTCCAAGAAGCCTAAACTCTGCAGTAGAGCCGGGCCGGTTGCAAGCAACACTGCCTAATTGCTAGCTGACAGCAGATTGGAATTTTAAGTCACATCCAATTTCTTCCTGCCCGCTGGTCTGCTGGACTTGAACGCTTTCATCTTCGTCAGAGCACACGTTAGCATGCATAATTGCATGTTTCGAGACTTGAAGGGGAAGAATTTCCCCTTCTTCCCCCGCTTGCCCCCATCCCCACTTACCTCCTACTGCCTTTCCTGCCCTCCCAAATAGAATTTTATCTGGAGTTTCAAAAAAGTGTGCAATAATGATGATGAAAATGATTTAATAAGGTCACGGACATTATTTCCTAAGAAGGCCAATTGGTTTTAAGGGTTTTTCTTTTCTCATGTTAAACTAAATAGATCACTGGGTATGTCATTAGGAGTTTTGCTAAAACGCTTTAATAACATGTTCTGTAATCTACCTAACTTCAGTGATTGACAAGCAGACCCTGGGGATATAAAACTCAGGAAGTGACTATTTACATTCATTATATACATGCTAATTTTGTGATCTCTCATGGCCAGAAGGTTGTCATTTTTTCCCCTTTCACACAAAAAAGGAAAATAGTAATATATTTGATATACTGTGGCCAAAACAAAAAGTTATTTCCCCCAAGAGTTTTAATTACAGCATTTGGAAAAGGCCGGAGTTGGAACTTGCAAGTGGAATAAACCACTTGAATAAATGGTCTAAAAAATGAAGCACACACAGAAGGGGTGATGTGCGCTGCTGCTCCAGACGAAGCGGTGATTACCCGCAGCGTCTCAGTTATCTAAACAAGCCATCTGAGGGCAGTTTGCTCCTCGTTTGGGGCCTGGTCCTGATTATAAACGAGAGCTTTTAATTAAGACTAGTGAGACCCAATTCAAGCTATAATTTGGTCCTTTTCCTTAGCAAATGTCTATGAAAACAAGGCAATTAAGGTTAAATGAGTTGAAGCCTTTAAAGGGGATGAAATACCCCCTCCTTACCTGAGCCTGCCCCTCCCAGAATGAGCACAGACAGGCCTGGCTAATTCAGACTAGGAGGCCAGCGCAGGGTGGCCTGGAAGCTTCCAAAAGACCCATGCCCAAGGGGCCAGGTGAGCTGGGGATGCGCAGGCTTAGCTAAGTGAAGAGGGATGGAAGAAACAGAATGTGCAAAGGCCCTGAGGTAGGAAGGAGCTGGCAAGTGTGGGAAACTGTTATATAAAAAAGAGTGATACTGGGGTGAGGTTAGGGAGGGAAGGATAGCAAATAATAGTAGCTCAAAGTGAGTGAGCTGCGGCTGGGCTAAGCCCCAGGGCATCATCCCCGAGTTGTACTGAGGGGTGATGAGCCTCTAGCCCTCACATTCCTGAGGCCTGTCCTAGACCAGCTGGCAGCAGCCAGGGAGGGGACACGTGAAAAAGGAAAGGGTCTCTGCAGCCCCCTCTGTCACTCCGTAGCTGAGAAGCCTCCCCCACTGCCTTCAGACAGGCTCACGGGGCCTGGCCTCCTGCTGGGACACCTTGGCTACCGGAGGTGGAAGCCAGGCCCTGCTGCCTTTCACCTAGGTGGCCTGGCTAGAGCCTGACCTCTCTGGACCCAATTTTCCCAGGCTAACTCTGCCACTGGTCCACACCGGATATCCATAGACTAGGTCCCTCCCCTCCTGGGCCTCAGCTTCCTCATCTATAAAACCTTCAGAGTTTGTGAGGTTCTGGGAGGCATTTCTGGGAACCCCCAGGATGGATAACGGTCAGTCACTGCCACCGACCCCAGCTCTGGGCCTGGCGCTGAGTGAAGTCACACAACCTAGTGTGACAGGAGCACTGAGGAGGGATGCTCACAGGTGGTAGCTCACCTGTCTGGGGGACCAGGCAAGACTTCCTGGAGGAGGTGACCCTCAAGACCCACCTTTCACCCAACAAATGCCTTCCATAGCCTTGCCAGGCCCGGTGCTGGGTTCCAGGGATGGGAGCTGAACAGGTCACAGACCCTGCCCCAGAGGAGCCCACGTTTCCGGAGGAGACACAGGAAAACGTAAGTGCAGTGTGGCGTGGGCTAAAATGGGTGCGTATGTGGGACGGGCAGTGGAGAGAGACGGCACCTGTCATTCACAGGGGCTGCCCTGCATACCCTCTAAAGTTTCTTCCAGCTCCACACATCCGCGAGTCACTTCAGATCCCGACAAGAGCTGATCACGAAGAAAACGTGATTCACCCTCAGCCTTGCTCAGAGCCTTTCCCGGCCGTCCGAGGCACCGCGTCAGTCTGGCGACAGCAAGCCCCTGCCAGCACTGAGCTGACCACACAGGGCCCCAGACTGCCCTCTGGACACAGCTGCAACGTGTGGAGATCATGTCATCGTCACATGTCCACTGGCCACGTGGCAAGGTGGCCCAGAAAGTGTGGTAAGAAACTGTCCCCAGAATGCGGGGCAAGTTGCCTCCAGTGCAGGGTTTGCTGATGGGGGTTCACAACCAGCGGAGTTTCAGGGTTACGTGGGTAAGGGGGTAAGAGGCTACGTCAGCCCCCACAGGGCTTCCCACGGTCTGGGCTCATTTCCCGTGGGCGCCGCACTCTGGGGCCCGCTTTGCTGAGCGCCTCCTCTGTGTCTATCACAGCAACAGCAGTGTCGATGCAATCTGCAGGATAGGGTGCAAGTTTCCCCAAAACTCCAACCCCGACCTCTGCAGAACCCCACAGCAGCTCGGGACCTGCAGATGCAGGAGCCCAGGGAGGGAAAACAGGCTTCATCTACTGCAGAAATGACCATGTGGAGGGTGCGGGGATTGATTACTGATGTCTGCTGCAGGAGAAGGTAGCAGCATATGAGCACATGTGCATCCCTGAAGAGTAGGTTTAGTTGAACAAAGGAAAGCCTTCTCTTCTGCGTATTTTTTATTGTACATTCCTTTTTTTTTTTTTTTAAAGAGGTGAGGTGTGGCTCACTCTGTCACCCAGGCTGGAGTGCAATGGCACAATCATAGCTCAATGCAGCCTGAAACTCCTGGTCCCAAACAATCCTCCCACCTTGACCTCTCATATTGTACCTTCTTGATAAAGGGTCATCTGTGAAGGGCGCACCTGTCTGTACCCCTCTGCGGGGATATGGATGTAGGCGTATGGTTTATACAAACAGTCGATGAATCAGAATACCCCATTCCCAACCATTTTAGATCCTGGGAATTGTTACAAAAAGAAAAGCTTCACCTCTTTCCACATATTGAACAAAATTATGATCATCACCATTATCACGATGATCACCATCAACACTGTCATCATCAACATCTTCATCATTGTCATCATCACCACCACCACCACTATCATCATCATCATCATCATCACAGTAACAGCAGCTAATGCTTATATAGTGTGTCCTATGTGCCAGGCTATATTCAAATGCTTTAAATACATTAACTCATTTAATTTTCAAACTGTCTCTATGAAGTAGGTACTAGTATCATGTCCATTTTACAGATAAACAAATGGAGGTTAAGTAATGCTACACAGGCAGCATTTGAACCCAAGCTGTCTGGCTCCAAAGTCAATGCCTTAACCATTATGCTCAATTGAATACGGACTGTTAATTCCCTCTTCTTGGAACACAAAGCCACAGACAGGAAAAACCACTTGCAGAAACGCAGTGTGGAGAAATGGGGCTACCAAACCTGGGGTCTAGTCCCCACTCAGGAAAGATCCCTGCCCTCTCAGGCCTCCGTCTCCCCATCTGTAAACCGAGGAGTGGACATCTGGATGGTCTCCAAGCTCCCTCAGGCCATGCTGCATGTGGCCTGACAAACCCTTCAGATTTCAAAGCTCCCAGAAGTCCCTGCACAGTCATCCCGGGGAAGCCAGCAGGGATCTGACGACTTTTGGGTGAACGCTCCAGCAGGCTGCCTTGATTCCGATTGATGACTCTGGGTGGGTCCCCAGGGACAAGAAAACCTGAGTGCAAGCGGGACAGGGTCCACTCGGGTCCCCTCGGGTCCCCAGAACCCACGCCAGCACTCATTCACCAAGGGCTTAGGGAGTGAATAACCAAATGGCGTTTTCCTCTTGGTTCCTCACGTTATTTTCATACTGTTAGTATGAAACTCGACAGGTATTGACCTGTGCTATCCTAAATCTGCTAACTAAGAATTTCCAGCTCACGCAGCCCTACCAGACCACAAGCTCTCGAAAAGCAGGGACCGGGGTGCACCCTAACTATCACCTCTGCAGTATACAGCACTGAGTGATTTTCAAAGGTCTTCGCCATTCATAATCTCATTTGAGCCTAAACCACTGTGAGAGGTCGTGAGAGCTGATGATGATGATGGTGATGATGAGGCAATGACACTGTCGTCTGCATGTTGAGCACAGAACTGTGTACTGAATGCCTACTGTGTGTTGAGTGCCAGGCCCCCAGCGCACTACGCTGTATCTCAATCCTCGGCATGACCTGTGGGGCAGTACTTGAGGCCCATACAGGAGAAACTGGGGCTCAGTGAGGGCAAATCACCACCCACATTTGCACATCAGAAGTGGGCTGCAGGCTCCCATGAGCGGCCAGGCCTGTCCCTGCTCTCCTCTTTCATCACACAAGGTCAGCATGACACCATGGCAAGTAGCCCTTCCATGCACCCAGGATGCCACACTCCCCTCTGTGGGTGTCTCACAGGTTGCTCGTTTAATGTGAACAGCCTGAAAGAGAGCCAGCCTGGGCAAAAGAGAGCCAACTCAGACTAAACATTTTCCGCACACCCATGCTAGCCCCAGGCCCTGCCCCAAGAGCTGGGAACACAGTGACAAGCACAAAGCATCTCTGTAATTGAGGAGCTCACCAGGTGCTCCTGGGGGCATGGCCTGAGTTTGACAGCTTCAGTGTGGTGGCCCCAACACTGAGCTCATGGCAGGCGCTCAGTAAACGAGCTCACAGCTCAGCGGGGGAGCAAGACACATGTCATTATAACCCATCGTTAGAAGCGCGATGCTGGAGCAGAGCAGGTCTTAACGCAGTCCAGTGTGCGTGTGTGCAGGTGTGTGTGGAAGTGGAGGTATCAGGGAAGGCTTCCGAGAGGAGGCAAATCTAAGGGATGATTAGCCTTTAGCAGGACACAAAAAGAGGGAAGAAGCTCTAGGCACAGGGAAAACCTGAGCTGGGGCTCACCAACATGGAACAGCCCAGCATGCACGTGTGCGCCAGGACACGCAGTGATCCACGTTTCGGGATATGATGGCCAGAGGCTGGAGCCCAGCCGAAGAGAGAGGGAGACCCCTGGCAGTTCCTGAAGCACATTCACAAGCCTCATCCTCTCTCATCCTCATGCCTAGCAGGCCAGAATGATTTCTCTCTCGAGCAGATGAGGATGGGAGGCCCACAGAGCCAGCGAGTGGCAGAGCTGGGATTGGGACAGAGTCTGATGCTTAACCCAGGACTCAAGTAGAGTGGGGAGTTAAAGCTGGACTCTGAAGGCCCTCAAGGAAACAGGAGACACAGTGTAGCCTCCTAGGTAGAAGACGGTAGGAGAGGGCCTAAGGAGCTGGGCTGGGGGAGGAACCATGACCCCCCCTTGCCAGGGCACTGGGTCTGTGAGGCCCAGCAGAGGATCAGAAAACGTCGCACACAGCCTCACGTGTGCCACTTGAACCACCAAGCTAGCCTCCAGGCCCTGCCAGTAGCTGGGCCAGCCTGTCCCACTAGGCTTCTTGCTAATGGCCTGATCTATCTGCTTCCAGCCTGGCCTCCTTCCAGAGGTCTGTGGATAGGTGCCAGCTCCCCCGCTGCGGTTTCTGGGCCCCGACCAAGCCAGGGATATGACAAAACCAGGCATGGTCCAGGACGATGGCATCTGCCCAGCACTCAGCCTTAAGTATTTGCTCAATAAATGAGATGGACAAACACCATCAGCATCCCGAGGAGGTGCATCTCCATCTCCTGCTAAATGCCAGCCCCGTAAAGCCTCGTGTAGAAAGAACATGTCGCTTTCCTAACACAAATATCACACTTCGAAAAAGTAAACTGGCAGGTCCCGGAGAGAAGAAAATGAGATGCTAGAGAGTCACTGAGTGGGAGTTAGAAGACCTGGGTTTCAGTCCTTGTCATGTCACTGTGAAACTTGGGGACCCTGCCAAGGATGCTTCTCCTCCCTGAGTGTCAGCTGTCCTCATTCATACAATGGGGGCAGATGGGCACGATCTGCATCAGCGACCCCATCCAGGTTGCACATCAGTCATGGAGAGCTGTTTCCAGCCCCGTGACGCCACGTTCTGCCCCAGACCCCTGGGGTCAGGGCGACCGCACAGACCCTCACAGATGAATGCTTCAAGGTTCTGTCTGGCTTGGAGAGACCTGACTCCAAACATAGCTGGAGTTCTCACTCTGACTTTCAGCCTTCCAGGCAGGCAGCTTCTGATGCCAGGCAGTCAAACCAGCACCCCAGGTGCAGGGAAGGAAGGCTGGACAGACAGACGGATGCCACAAATCCACCAGTCTCTGTCTGTGCTCTGGAGCTGGAGACAGGAGACCTGAGCCAGCCTCATGAATGCCACGGTTGGCTACTGAGCAGATCCTTTGGGGAAGCTACGGCCACCTACGGTGGTTTTGGACTTGACATTAGGGACCTGGAGGGAGGGGGTCACCCCAGGCCCTAACACCCCTGACATACATGACCAGGCAGCAACAGATGTACAAATACATCATTCAATGCTTCACTCAATTGCTTTAAAAAAACAAAAAGTTTGAAACCCAGGTGAGAATCAGATACCCCATGACTCCAGCTTCATCTTCCAAGGAAGCAGCCTGCATTCCCAGAAAGCCCGTAGTCTCCCTCCCAAGGCCGAGAGAAGCCAGTTCTGTCACACCGGTGGTGGCGGGCTGGAGGCTTGGCCCTAGTAGGCGTCAAACGGGGAGGGCTGGGCTCCACTCACCTTCACACTGCCTCCCTTCCCCCTTGTAGCCCGGCTTGCAGAGGCATTTGTAGGACTTAGGCGTGTTCTGACAGATGGCATCGATGTGGCAGTCGTCCGTGCCCTCGGAGCACTCGTCCACGTCCACTGCCCCTGGTGGGGGGACAACAGATGAGCTGTGGCCTGGGAGCAGGCAGTGGGTGGTGTGGGGAGCTCTCGCCTCTGCCCGCCACTGATCACCGGGGTAATTAACAACAACAGCTGTCACGTGACAGTCTGGTGTGACAAGTGGCAACTGGTAGCATCTCTGGGGCAGCTACTCTGCTCCAGGCACAATGCTACAATATGCCTGGCCTCATTTGTTTCACAACAACCCCACTGGGTAGGGCTATTCTTCTGCAAACAGATGAGGAAACTGAGGCTTAGGGACACATGAGGAAAAGCCCCTCTCTGTGTGTCCTGCTCTCCCCACAAGCTTCACTCCAACCCTCCTCACTCTCCTTACTCTAGAATTTAGAGCCAGAAGGGTCCTTGGAGGATTTAACTCCAGCCCCTTGGGGTTACAGATTGGGAAACTGAGGCTAGGGTGGAGCAGTGAGCAGAGGCCAGCCAGCAGGCTCCTGCAGGTGAACATGGGATCCCAGCCAGCCCTAGGCTGGGAGGAAATGGGATTCTCCACTCCACACCCCACACTGGAGTGTCCGGTGGCAGGACCACACCCTCACTGGGTTAACCCAGCTGACGGATGGTTCCAGTCCCCCAGTCGTCCCTCCTCCCCTCCTCAGAAATCTAGGTGCGACCTGGTTCTCATATCCTGACTTCTAAACTGAAGTTCCGTCTAGGGTGAGGGCCCCTGACACTCCCCACCTCCTGCCCCACCACACAAGTACAGGTCCAGTCTGGAAGAGCTATGGCGGCAAAGTAAGGCAAAATAGACCCTGTGTGTCTGTGTATACACCCCAACATTCCCTCCCTCCCTCTCTCTCTCTCTCTCTCTCTCTCTCTCTCTCTCTCACACGCACACACTTCAGACAGAAAGAGGACCCTCACGGCCTAGGACAGCACAGCCAGAAGAACCTTAGCTGTACCGCAGCTGAATTCCTCAGGCTGCAGATGAGGATCCTGAGGTGCAGTGAGGTGTGTCACAGGTCGGGAGCTCATTGGGGCAGAGACTAGAAGACAGAATAAGCTTTTCTATGTGCCAGTTACTTCCAACTAGCTAGGAATAAAACGCAGGGGGATGACAGAAGGACAGGAGGGCAGCACAAGGGACTCTCAGCAGCTGCTATTAATAGGATGGCAGCCCCCTAGGGGTGAGCTTGGAATGTCCCCATCTCTTTATGCCTCTGGCCCTACCTCAGATTGCCTTGTCCCCAAGTGTCCACCCTGAATTACTCCCCTGGCTGACATCTGCGTTCTAAATCTGCATGTGGGGCCTCTCTAAGAGACTCCCTCCCCTCCCCCAGGGCTTCTCCTCCTCTAGCCCCCAAGGCTCCAACCCAGCCCCGAAGGAAGACAGGCATCAGAAAGAAACGTAAGAGAATGATGGGCATGCGTGCACGCGCACACGCGGCAGGCAGCATCAGTCGTCGGGGGCTGCATCTGCTCAGGTGGGCAGCCCATCCTCTACAGCTGCCCAGAGGAAGGTGAAAAGGTACCTGGGAGGCAGTGGGCAGAAGGGGTCAGAGCCGGCACTCAGATGGCCAGGGGCCAGCAGGAACATTGGCGAGGGGCCTCTGGGAACTGGCAGCAGATGGATCCCAGTGCAGGGGTGGCACTGCCTCAAGGGCAGGAAATCAGATGCCAGAGGGGGCCAATCTACATGCTTCCAGCAGGAAGGGCCACTTCTAAGACAGGACCAGCGGGGGCAGTGGCCACAGGCTCTTCGCACTTCCCAAGGGTCAGTGCCTGGAAATGAGGGAAGGGAAACTGCCTGGGGCTCTGGAGCCCCTCGCGCTGCCCACCCCCAATCTCCCACCTTGGTAGCTGTCCTCATCAGGATGGAAATGGATGGATGTTGGTGAGGGGTGGGTGGAGCCATCTCCCAACACACCTCATAAGCATGTCCTTAGGTGGAGAGTGGGGAGAGGACAGGCAAGTTCCAGGAGAGAGGGTGAGGAGCCACAGCTGTTTGTCCCCAGTGATCCTCCAGCCATGCTCCCTGGTTGGGGCTGGAGATTCCCTCCCATCACAGGCTGCTCACTTTGACTTTGGTTTGCTTATGCTGGGGACCAGCTGCCGGGGCTGCACAGCCACAGGGCTTCCCTGTGGGGGAGGATGGGAGCAGGAGACAGACACAGACACAGAGAGACCTGAGAGGGGACTGAGAGGTGGGGAGAGGCACATGCAGCAACAGTCATTCAGAGGCAAAACAGCCCGAAGCTTGAGAGAGACACCCACAGGCACGAGGAGGTGTGGACAGCAGGGTGAACGGAACAGTTTAAACGGCCTGGCATCCTCACTCAGGGCGTGACTACCAGGAATAGCCCCCCACGCCGCCAAACACAGACCTCAGGGAGCCCAGAGGGGCAGGCAGGACCCTCGCGGCCATGTCCCCCTCCAGGGAGAGAGAGGGAGGAAGCTCCTCTAAAGACATGGGAGGAGAGACTGTGACTCCAGCTTAGCCAGGAGCCCCTCCAGGCAACCAGAGAGCAGGGGGGACAGGGTGGGAGGACGGGGAGTCCCCGTGAAATACGTCCTCTCCCCCGCCCCCCGCGGCCCCACCTGGCCTCTGCCCCGACCCCTCCCTCAGCTCCCGCCTCCCTGTCCTGGATTCCCTGCGCTATGTCCCGAGCCTGGTCCCGCGCCCTCGTGTCCGTCCTCTCCGCCTTCCTTCCCCGTCTCCACCGCTCCTGTCTGACAGTCCACCGGTCGCAGCCTCCCAGGGAGTTCCGTCCTCTTCCCTCAGTCTCCCTCCCGCTCCGCGGTCTCCTGCCCCAGCGTCCGTCCGTCCCCACCTTTCCCTTCCTCCCGTCGTC
This sequence comes from Propithecus coquereli, assembly GCF_000956105.1. NCBI lineage: Eukaryota > Metazoa > Chordata > Mammalia > Primates > Indriidae > Propithecus > Propithecus coquereli. The sequence continues at coordinate 199,484 of NW_012136747.1, read as the reverse complement.
AGCCCATCCCTTTCTCGTCTCTTTCCTCCGGCGGTCCGTCTGCCTCCTTCTGCCTCCCTCGGGTTTCTCCTTGCGCCCCCGGCCTTTCCCGTCTCCTCTCTACCGCTGTGTCTGTCTTTTCTGGCTGCTTCTTGTGTCCTTTTGTCTGCTCCCTCTGCGCCTCCTTTCCCGTCCGTCTGTCCCTCCAGCCATCGCCTCCCCTCCCCTTTCTCGGGGTCCGTCCTTCCCGCGAGCACGTCCTCGGGTCTCCTGGACCCTCCCTCTGCCGGCGCCCCCTCTCCCCAGGCAGCGCCCCTCCGGGCCCCGCGGTCCCGCCGCGGTCCGCACGCCGGGCCCTCGGCCGGCCGTCGCGCTTCCTTCCTCCCTCCGGCCTCACTCTCCCTCCCCGGGCCTCGGCCCACCGCCCCTGCCGCGGCGGGCGGGACTGCAGGAGCCCGGCCGCCCGGCTGCGGGGAGGGGGCGCCCCGGGTCGGCCCAGAAGTTACTTTGTAAAGAGGCGGGGCGGGCGGGTGCGGCCTCGGGACGGCGCGCAGTGGGGGCCGCCCGGCCCGCGCTCCCCGCCCGCCGCCCCCAGCGGGGCGCTTACCTGGGAGCCCGCTGCCCCCCGCCAGCCGCCCGCGCGCACCCAACGCGAGCAGCACGCACAAGTGCCAGCGCACGGCCGCCGCGCCCATGCTCGCTGCGGGCCCGGCTGGGCGTGCGGGGCGCGGGGACCCGACCGACCGGCCGCTCCCGCGAGCGCTCTTCGCTGCTCACAGCCCCACCAGGGCTCGGGATCCCAAGCCAGCGAGCCGGCGCGGCTGACGAGCTGACAGCGCGCGCTCATTGGCCCGTGGCGGCAGGGGGCGGGGCTCCTCGCACGGACGGCCAATGGGCGCGACCGGCCGGCCCGCGGGGGCGGGGCGGGCGTCCGGGGCGGCCCCCTCCCCTCGGGGCGGTGGCAGGTGGGGGGTGGGGGCCGGGCTGGCTCGCGCGGCCTCTGGGGGCTGCGTCTCGACCGGGCTGGGGCTTGCTCTGGGCTGCCCCCCGCCCTTGGCCCCGGCGGCCCCAGTCGTCGAGGGTGGTCGCCCCCGGGGCAGCGCCTCCCCCGCCGCCAGCGCTCCAGGCAGACGAGGGGGCTGCGAAGCGGCTCTCGGAGGTCGGGAGAGGCCGGCGCCCCCCGTTTGTAGCGGGAGAAACGCGACGCGCGCGGCAGAACTGCGCGCAGCCAGCCGGCGAGTGACCACTGAGCGCCCACTGGGTGCCCAGCGCGGTCCACGCAGCAGCGAGCGAGCCAGACACGGAAAAATAGTGAAATCATCTTAAAATTTACGCTCAAAACAAACGAACTTTTTACCCCTCGCCAAAGGACAATGGCCCGTAAGTGCGCTCGTCGCGGGGCAGCCGCAGAACCCGCGTCTGGCACCGGGCGTCCGGGACAGCTCCGGCGGACAATGCGCCTTTGCGCCCAGTCCCGACCGGCGCCGCCCACGCGTGGGCCGAAGGGGCCACGAGTTCGCCGCCGGTGATGCGAGGCCTGGGCCTCCCGGGACAGCGACAGGCCGGCGGGGCCGGGGGCAGGAGGTGGGGCGGGACGAACATCACGGACGTTCGGCCCAGGAACGTCTCTGGCCTGGCATGGGGTCTACACCTGACGCCTGCCCTGCCCGCTTCAGCCGGCCCCACCGCCCGGTAGGGAGGGGAGGCGGCAAATAAATGGCCCCTCTCAGCTGCAGGCAGGACGCTTTAAGGCAAGAAAGTTCAGCAAACCCCAAGGCCCATCTCCTTGACAACCACCAATAAGAGCTCCTTTTTTCTCTCCTGCCCTCCAGGCCCGACTCAAAGACAAGACTTTTCTCTTTTTTTGTCCACTCTGCCTGCACCAGTTTGCGCCCAACGTTCCCTCTGCACACCAGCTCCCTTCCCTGCCCCAACACACCCCACACGCATAGACAGACACCGCTGTCACACACAGTCACTCGGACACAGCCCCACGCACGCTCATGTGCCCTCTGTACATAGTCTTCTCCCAGCGCAAAGTTGCATCTGTGTCCAGCCAGCTCTTGCTCCCAATCTGACTTCACCTCAGCTGTGGCACTGATCTGGCAGATGGGAGAAGGGGTCCCCGACATGGGGGTCCCAAAAAGGCCAGAGAGGAAGAAAGTGCTGCTCCTTGCCTCCACTAAGCCCGCTCCCCATTGCTTCGACATTTTCCTCTGCATGGCTGCTCCTGGCTGGCGGTTTAACTTGGGAGACCCTGTCATCAGGCTTTATTTTGTCCGCCTCTCAGTGTGGCTCTGGGTTTCTGGGGGTGGGGCACAAGCTCCCTCAGAACCACATATTATTAATACCTTGTGCACTGGGCAACAAGGGCAGGAAATGTGAGGGGGGGCTCTGACTTGCTAGAAACAATGTCCTTTAATGTGCCTATTCATCAGGACCCTCCACCCCGGCCAGGTGTCCGCCAAGCTTGATGGCAGCAGAACTTTCTTCCAGGCTCTGTACCCCCAAATCAAGGTGGGAATGGAGGCAGGTGACAGGCTGTTATTCTGCGACCCCCAGTGCCCAGGGGTAGCTCTCACTCACACCAAGTTTCAGTCCCCAGCCTGCTCCCAAGTAATTGCTCTTGTCAAGTTTCGGGGTGAATTAACACCCTCTGAGGTGTGCAGACAGAGAAAAAGCGGCTCCTTCCAGAAGGAGATCGTGGTCTGTGTGGAGAATTCAGAGAGCAGAGGAGGAGGGGAGTGGACAGAAACACACGTGAGGGTACTAAAGGAGGTGGCTTACGGAGCAGAGAAAGAGGAAGTCACTCCTGCCCCGGGGGACTGTCAGGGAGCCCCCCCCAGGGAAGACGATCTGGAGCTGGACACAAAGCACAGGTAATCTTTCTGATGGACAAGAAAGGACAGACAGACAGAATGTGCCAAGGTCCACAAGAGAAGGCAAGGACCCAGCAAGCAAGCCAGGGAATGTTCTCGGAGCGCCTTAAAAACTGTAGAGCACTGTCCGAGTGTGACGGTGACACGACGGGGGCTGCCCATGGAGACTGGTGTGTGTGTTTGGGAGTGGAGTGGGTGGATGGGTGAGAACCCGTATGCCAGGCCCCCAGCAAAAGGTGCCTTGGAGCCTCTGGACACTAAGCTGGGAGAGTGGAGGCTGAGGGCCGAATCACACAGTGACCATGGGAGGGAACTCTCCATGGCTCCCATCACCTTGCAAATGACCTGTGAGCTCTTTGCGTGGCAAAGAAGGCAGCCCTTGCCCCTCCGCAGCAGCCCCAGCCTCACCGAATTGCTGCAAAGGGCGCCCCACAGACATCCTGCTTTCCACACCCCTGAGCCTGCACACCCCCCTCTGCCAGGAGCACCCTTTGTTCCCCTCCCTCCTAAGGCGCTGCGCTCCTCTTCTGCCCACACCCCACCCCCTGCCCCCAGCTGCTGATCTATGTCTGAGTCCACAGCTCCCTGGGCCTAAGAAATTATTGTCGAATGAGTGAGTGGAGGAACAAAGAAACAAGACAGACGTTATTTAACTGAGAATTCTTATTGCTCCATGGAAAAGATTCTCTGGCTGTTCGATGGGGCATTGAGAAGTGAATCCAGCTGCTCACTGTCTCCTGTCCACCTCCCCCTCCGTGCCCCGTGGGCAAGCTGGGACAGTCGTGGCAGGACCGTGGTTCTTGGTGCACAGAGCAGCTGACCTGGGGCCCTTTGGCTCCCCCTGGTGACGCCTCGCACAGGTCTAGCAAGAAGAGGAGGGAAGAGGAGGTGGGCTCCCCTTCTCCTCCCCTCCAGGCACGCCTGCCACCCTGACTCCAGCAGCTGACCTCAGCCCTCAGCACAACATCCAGCAGGTCTGGGCTCAGACCACACCTTCCATACTCACCAGCCCTACACCTTTGGCTAAATCGCTACCACCTCCGTGCACCTCAGATTCCACCTCTGTGTAACTGACCTCCTAGCATTGTCAGGAAGATTAAACACAGGCAGAAATGGCGTGGGACTGCTCTGAGCCTCAGTTTCCTCATCAGTAAAATGGGAGTGATGCTAATGTCTTTCTCACGAGGCTGTGGGAAGGAGTCAACGAGATTTTGTACATAACGCCCTGGCACATGGAGGTAGTCAGCACACGCTGTTGTTATAATTACTGCTACTGCACTATTACTAGTACTAGTACTAATGCTACAACTAATAGTAGCAGGTGGTAGTAATAGTCAACTGGTTAAGAGCACCTTACTTTTTAAAATTTCCTCATGAAAAATTCTCTTGATTAGTAACAGTGTGAAAGTTCTTAGAGAAAATAAGGTTCCCTGCAAGCATAAAATGTCATTACACAGACATCATCCTCTGTCTTGAGGACATGAGAGGCATTTGTCATCCTATTTTAATCAAAATGAAATTGCATAATACCTCCTGGTATTGCACACGTCTCTAGACCTTCGCGGGTAGTCTTTTCCCCTATCCCTGGGTGACCCTGAGCCACACAGGCCCCGTTTCCTGGCTTGACCTGTCAGGTGAGGGTGTCAGTTCCCAGGAGCCTGTCGCTCTGAAATGACCCGCCTGGGTTGTGACACTCAGCATATCCTGACCTGTCGCCGCTGCCTCCTCCCTTAGGGGTAACAACCGCTGACGTGGTTGAGCGGCCCCGTGTACCTGGCACTGTGCTGCGATGTCTTGCGTGTTGCAGTACGTAAGCCTGCGAGCTAGAACCTGCCACCACCCCCGCTCCACGCCTGCGAAATGGGGCCTCATGCTGCCTGACCCAGAGCCGGCAAGGGGCAGAGGCTTGATTTGAACCCAGGTCTATGCGACCCCCCCTCCACAGGACACACTCTTAAATTAACCATTACCTGTTAATGAAACACACTCAAAGGCTCAAAGGGCTGAGGGGCAGGGGCAGCAGAGCGCTCCCCCCTGTAATGCTTCAAGATTTACTTTTTGCGTTTCCATATTGAGAAATGTGGTTTTTACGTGTATCAGTTCATAATACGCATGGATGATTTCTAGCTACTACTCAGTTTTATGTTCTCTCATCTTTCTAACAGTTCCAAAATCTGTCGGAACCGCTGCCCGTCACCGCCCCCACCCCACCATTCAAGGAGGCGCGTGAGACAGGGCGACACCCAGCAGGGCTTTGCAGAGTCTCCTCAAGGGCCGGCGGCTTTGCCTTTGCAGCACGTCCTGCAGAGCCTGGCAGTGTGCCGGGCACGTCCCCACCATCGCCTCTGGGGCTACGAGTTCACGGACACGTTGGCAGGAAAAGCTGCAGATGAGTCCTAAAGACAGCCCAGCCTATGCACTTCATTTTATAGCTGGGGAAACTGAGGCCCAGCCTCACAGATCCACTACCCCTTGGACACATCCACCCGGAGCCCCCTCAGGCACCTAAACTCTGCCAAGTGCACCCTCCTGCCCAAGCCTGCCCCTGTCGGGGCTCCTTGCTTGGGGGGTGCCTCTCTCCTCTCCTCACTCCACTCACCAGCCCCTGTCAACCTGCGTCCATGACCTCTCCTCTCCGTCCCCTCAGCCACTGGCTTTGTTGGGCCAATACTGTCTCTCGCCCCCGTGACTCCACAGAGGCTCAAACCCACACCCGCCAGGGTAGCCAGAGTCGGCCTGACCTCACCACTCCAGAAATTAACATTTTTTTCCAATTTAAAGTGCTGTCTATCTGCTTAATATAGAAAAGACTCAGAGAGAACGACAAGTAACATTCTACTGTATTTCCTTCCAGTGTTTTTTCTGTGAGCATTTACATTTTAAAAAATAAAAGTAAGACCATATTACACATACAACATATTTTTCCAGCCCCTATGTTTATTTTTTATTTTATTTAAGTGATCTTTGTAGAGGCGTACTTTACATACAGTAATATGCACTGTTTTAAGTGAGTAGTTGGGTGAGCTAAATTTTTTTTATTGTGGTCAAATACACATAATGTAAAATTTACCTTCTAAGTGAACAGTTCTGGGGCGTTAAGTACATTTACACTGTTGTGCAACCGTCACCACCGTCCATCTCCAGAACTTTTGCATCTTCCCAAACTGAAAGTCTGTTCCCATTAAATGCTAACTTCCCCCTCCCCTTGCCCCGCAGCCCCTGGTCACCACTGCTCTGCTTTCCGTCTCTATGCATTCTGTACCTCATGTAAGTGAATCGTACGACGTTGGTCCTTTGTGTCTGGCTTATCTCACGCAGCATAACATTTCGAAGGCTCATCCATGGATCAGAATTTTATTCCTTTTTAAGCCTGAGTAATATTCCATTGTATGTATGTAACATACAATTTTGTTTATCCGTTCATCTGTGGACGGACATTTGGGTCATTTCTATCTTTTGACTACTGTGAATAGTGCTGCTCTGAAAGATGCTGTACAGATATTGGTTTGTGTCCCTGCTTTCAATTCTTTGGGGTACGTTAATATATCCAGAAGTAGGATTCCTGGATCACATGGTAATTTTAATTTAAATTTTTGAGAAACTGCCATAATGTTTTCCACAGTGGCTGCACCCTCAAATGAGTTTTGACAAATGCATACACCTGTATAATTTCCACCACAATCAAGACAGAAAACATCTCCGGTACTCCCAGAATTTCCACTTGCCCTTCCCAGGCAATTGTTCCAACCAAACACAAGCAGCCACTGATCTCATACCTCTGACTACGGATTAATTTGGCCTATTCTAGGGCTTT